>NC_041381.1:385933913-386065544 GCF_002162155.2 Triticum dicoccoides
GCTATGTTTGTGTGTGATTTTTTTGAGAGAAATCAAACCTATGGAGAGAATGTGTGTGCATAGTGAACATGCGAGGGAGGGGCAAGACAGATACATCGTGTGTGTTAATGTTTAAGTATATATAGAGATTGTGTGCAGGATACAAAGAGAGGACAATGGGAAGTGTGTTTACGTGGAAAAGAAACATAGCGAGAGATAAATGTGTGTGCGTGGTACATGGCGTGTATGTGACGGAGAGGAAATGCCAAATAGGGTTTTCATGAAGAGATTGTGTGTGCGACATAGAGAGCGACGTAGGAGCCTTGAGACGGGCAAGGGCTGATGAGGGTGTGCATTGATTCATGTTACAAATAGAAGACCGTTCTCTCATGTATACACAACCTCTCGACATATCTCTATGTCTCACTTATACATGATCATTTGCACATTCACGCCTCGCTATGACTCTATCACACGCACACCGTCCACATTGTCCTTTTACCATAACACACATATATACACATACACGCGTTCTCTCTCTATTACGCACACATAATCTCTATTAAAAAATATTTCTAGGGGGCACCATCACACCATACCTCGTGTCTCCTCTAACAGGGCATGTACGAGAGACTGACCAGGGTGGAGAAGCAAAAGTATAACAATTTGTGGGTTCCACCATGTACATCTTCATTCTATTCCTATGGAAATTTTTGGGCGTCACTAGGCCACACGTGTTGTACCATGCTAGTACCAGTTAGTACTAAATTTCTATTACTTCATTTCTGTGTGCATACGTCAGTATAATTATTGTTCCTCTGAATTCATTCAAAGTACTATTTGCTTTGTTTTTGTTTTACTAGAATCATAGAAACAACACTGTTAAGACATGTATTGCACAAACAAAGCAAATAGATATAGATATAGATAAGCATGGACATGATGCAGATGCTTGCACATGATTACGTGTAGTATGGTGTTCTTTTAAGTTTGACCAACTCTATATAAAACTAAACTAAGCTCCCATGCGCGCACTCATCTATATACCGCCACCGGCGTTGCCTATGCGGGTTATGATCCTCTATAGTACTGTACAGTGTAGTACAGTCATTGCCATGTGGGACCCGACCCCACATGTCATCAGCAGTACAACACCGTAAGCCGGCGACCACCTGCTCCGGCCGACCATTTCTCGCCCATCACCACCGTGTCCCCGCCATCCCTGTGCCATGAAGTCGCAGGCCCACCCGCTCACGTCGTCTGCAGTCTCTCCTCATGATGTCACCACGCTGCCAAGCATGCGAGCAAGTGGAGCCGCATCTATGCCTGTAGCGTATGAAGAGGAGGAGGACGAGCGCATGCTCCGGCATGCCGGCGAGGAGGAGTTAGCGGGTCATTGTTATCTCTGCCTGCGCGGTGGAGGCCTGCATGGTGACTGTCGCTATGGAAGTCGGTTGCAGTCGCGCCGAGCCCGCAAACCGGGTGCGGACATGGATCTAACTTCAGGACCTTGAATGTCACGTGGATCCTGCAATCTGAAGGTACAATATGGGCCAGTCGACTCTTGTGAGCTATTGGATGCAACATGGACGGCTAGAAGGGATTCTTCATCCTCCGAAAATGATGCAATGTTCATCTTCTCTCTCAACCATCGAGCCGCTAGCCCGCACCAGGCTCACCTGCCGCCGATGCCCCATCCTCCTCTGAACTGCCTCCCAGCACCATGCTCTCCTCACCCCGCCATCCGTTTAACCCCGGGAATGATCCATTTTTTCCATCGAACCGCATCCCACACCCAACACTCATAAGATAGATCATGGGCACCCTACCACCCTAATATATATGGGTAGCTTCTCTATCGTTTTCTTCCTTCACTCCGACAAATTTCTTCTTTCACAAATTGACTAACCCAAATAATACTACTAGTACGTATTAAGTACATTAGGAACACGGAGAAATGAGTAGTAGTACCAACTAGAAGATGAACTGTAAGACATTCTAGTTTGTATTAAATAGTTGAAAATAACAAGAAAGAACATAACATAGTTCTGGTGGGGGCTCCACTCAAAAAAAGTTCTGTTGGGGGCTCAGCACAACACACCCTTGAAATAAAACTAAGCAACTACTCCACTTGAAACTGTAGTAGAACCAGCATGAGCAACAACACTGCCACCTTACTCGGAGTTCTCGTCCACATCCTCGACTTTGTCCTCGTCCCTCTTCCTCTTCCTCTTTGCAGATACTTATTTGCTTGAACCGGACACTGGGCTCTTCTTCATCTAACCCGTGTACATATTTAAACAATGGTAGGCATCCATTGTTGCGTACAGGGTGTGTGACCTCCATCTATTGTCTTCGACTCCCATGCACGATGAAACTCGTGGCCGGGTTTCTTCAATTTACAGTACGAAGGATCAACCACACCTCTTGCCAGGGTCCACATTGAAGGTTGAAAGGAGTACACCAGGGTTTCCTTTTGGAGTTCCAAGGGCTGGCCTACAACGAGTTCTATCCGACCCAGGATTTCCTTGTCGTTCCTAAAGTCTACAATAACTAATTTCACTCTTTTGTCCTTGAGGAAGTCCGTAAAATTCTGACACCTAACATTGGCACGGTATATGTGGGAGACCAAGCACACGTTATATCAAACCTGGATCCTAGCGGGCTTCTTCTTCTCTTCCTCCTTTAGAAGCTTCTACTTTTCCAGGACTATGGTGTACTCAACATCTAGCCTAGCTACCCACTCATCGTTTGAACTTTCGAACATGTGTTGGATGTGACCAAGGCATGCTTCCACTGCTGCAGATCTACGGCTTTAGATGACGTCGAATCATCGCCGGTGATGGTTTTAACCTTGAACTCACCGCCTATCAGGGAGCACTACAAAAAAATACACTTTCGTGATGATACGTGTTTATCAAAGTAGGTCACCTTTTTTGTCATGCATGTACATCCATGACAATTTTATGACAGAATCAAGATAGTCATACGTGTGATGTCGTAGAAGTGTTCCATGACATTACCAAAATTATCATCACGGAAGTGTCGACTTCCATGACGATAAATCATGCGTCATAAAAGTGCTTTCGTTAAGGGTGACCGACACGTGGCATCCACCATAACGGGTCGCTGTTAAGCTATCGAGTCCGGTTTTTGATTTGATAACACGTTAACAGCCAGGACCAATGGTGACTTTCCATGTGTAAAATTATCATTGGCCGAAGGAAACACGTGTCAGCTCGTCATTGGGTCAGATAAGCACCTATGATATGTCGACACGTGCGAAGGCCCAACAGTGGCCCATTTAGCTTACAAAGGTTGGCCCGTTTGACTTGGTCAAAAGTTAGCCGGCCGGCCCATGAAAAGCCTGTTAACGGTCTATTCACATATAGCACATTTTATGGCCCGATGACTCATGGCCCGTTAGGGCCTTCCCGAAATCGGCCTAATAGCGTCATGTGGTCCTTCGAATATAACACCAGCTCGTTTCACTTTCGGCCCATGTATAGCCCATGACGTCTTTCGGACCATATGAGGCCTTCCGTATCTTTAGGCCCTTTAGTTGCCCACAACGACTCTGGCCCATAATGAACAGTAAATATCTTTGTAACAATTAATGACCCATGATTTCCATGGGACGTTTCCAGCCCATGTTAGCTTTCGGCCTACTGACGGCCCATACGTTCTTGGGCTCCTTTCCGGCCCCCGATGCACTAGGGGGTACATGCTCATCATCAACACAGCTACGTTGAGTGTCTATGCATGTGTTGTCTTCCAAATCTTTTTGGGGGTGGCGGAGTAGAATCTGTAGAGGCCCTCTGTTGGCAAGGGCACCTCTATCCACTGCCTTGCTAATTTCCTTCCGCTTTATTGATTTTGAATTGTCAAGTAAAACTGACAAGAAAAATCAATAAAATTCACTCTTCAGAACTCATTCATGCATGATACTGACAACCACTACTTTGATGTAAGGCAAACAGATGATACCAGGATGGAATATGTACGGAAAACAGGATGACATGGCATATTCACAATTGTTTGTGTAAACTAAGTAGAAGCCATTTCAACAAATAAGAAGCAATGCAAGCTAGACACCACATGAAAGATGAAACCAATATGACTCTGCCAAGTTAAAAACATCCCATCATAAATGGCCGTTCAACAAATTAGAAGCAGCGCATGCTATAAATCATATGAAAGATGCAACTAATATCGAACTGCATATACTAAAGGTGTCTCGTCATATTGATTGATGAGGGATACAAAAAAATAGTTTTATGTAAGGACATGCTTAATAGACAGATGTACTATGTACTAAAGACATGAAGGTATGTCACATTAACAGGTATAATGTATAATGTATAATATCGCACTGCATATACTAAAGGTGTCTCCTCACATTAACAGGAATGTTGTGTTGGGACAATGCAACGTGGCTGTCACCCCAGGAAATAAGTTGTCAGTATTCTCAGTTGTGGTCACCTTTCTTCAGGTGAAGACATCTGAGCGGATGGCCAACAAATCATTTGATGCGATGTTGGTTGCTTTCCACAAATCTTTCCCAGAAGCGTCTGAGCTGCCACACACCTACAGTAAAATGAAGAATTTCCTTCGTGTAGATGGAATTGGATATGATATGATCCATGTTTGTAAGAATAATTGTATTCTATTCCGGAAGGATTATGCCAACTTAAGTGAATGCCCAAAATGCAAATTATCAAGATGGAAAGATGCTGATGCTGTGAAGAGGATTCCTCATAATGTTCTGAGACATTTTCCATTTATACCAAGATTGCAGAGGTTGTTTCATGATGTTGAAACAAGACAGGATGTACTATGGCATTCTAAGAACCAGGAGCACAGAGATCAGAATGTAATATGCCATCCATCTCATGGTAGTGACTGGAAAAACTTCAATCATAAACACCAAAAGTTTGCTGTTGACCCGAGAAATATGAGACCTGGCTTAGCTTTAGATGTATTTAACCTATTTTTCCACCAGAGCGCCACATATAGCATGTGGCCAGTGCTTGTTATCCCTTACAACAGGCCTCCAAATGTCTATACCAAAGAATCAAACTGCATGATGGCCTTGCTCATCCCAGGTCCAAAAAGTCCTGGAAAGGATTTTGATTTATTCATGGAGCCTCTTGTGGAGGAACTTCAACAACTATGGAGGGGTGTTCTCACTCGAGACCTATATAGTAGCCCACCAGCTAATTTCTTTCTGCATGCTGTTATAATTTGGTGCATCCATGATTATCCAGCTTTGGGCACTATGTCAGGGTGAACGACACATGGTTACAATGCATGTGTTCGCTGTGACATGAATCCGCTTTCATACGCAATACTCAGCAAGATCTATTACATTAGACACCGTCGTTTCCTTGCCAAATCGTGATGCGCCAAAGAGGCTCACCCCCGAAGATATGTGTTCAATGCAAAGCATGAAAACCGTGATGCGCCAAAGAGGCTCACCCCCGATGAGTTGCAAGTGGAATTAGAGAAGGTTAGTCATATTACACCAGGAAACCATCCTGATAATGGGAGAGGGAAAAGGAAGCATGGTAGGGCAGAAGAGAGATTATTGTTTACCCGCAGGTGCACTTTGTGGGACTTGGAGTAGTGGAAAGATTTGGATCTACGGCATAATCTTGATGTGATGCGCATTGACAAAAATATATGTGACAACATTATCGACACACTTCTTAATACTGAAGGCAAGATGAAAGATACCTTAAAATCTAGGATCGATTTGACACACCTGGGTATCAGAAAGAATTTGCATGTGCAAGCTGAAGGTAAACCACGGGATATGGCACCAGTTGTGTACGTCTTGGACAAGGTAAAAAGAAAAGAATTCTACAAGGTCTTGTCACGTGTGAGATTCCCACATGGATTTGCTTCGAACCCTCAAAGGAGAGTCAGTGAAGATGGAAACAAGGTACAAGGGTTGAAAACTCATGACTGCCACGTCCTACTTCAAAGGGTTTTACGTGTTATCCTTAGAGGATTGGGCCGTCCTGACTTATACAGAGCAATTGCAGAGTTGGGACAATTCTTCAGGGAACTCTACAGTAGAAATATCAGCATAAATGCTTTGGAGCGTCTTAGAGACAATATACCAACTATCCTATGCAACCTTGAGAAGATATATCCTCCAGCCTTCTTTGATGTGATGGTGCATTTGGTTGTTCATCTACCCGATGAGGCACTATTTAGAGGTCTAGTACAGTATGGCTGGATGTACCCTATTGAAAGGCGGCTAGGCACTTTCAAGGGCTATGTTAGGAATAGAGCTAGACCAGAGGGTTCCATTGCAAAGGCCTACATTGCTACAGAAGCGGACATTCTGCTCAAAATACATTGAAACAGCTGATCAACTTAGCAAAGAGGTGGGTGAAGACAATCCCGGGCTCAATGTTTTCGATTGTTCTGTTCGAGTAACAGGGAAGAGTCGACAAGACGAAAAACCTAAAGATTTGGACAAAATGGTTTGGTATGTGTTGAATAACTGTCCTAAGGTTCTACCATATATCGAGTAAGTGCTAAGTACTGCAGCTTATACATCGTAATCTACTAAACTTGCAACACAATCTTATATATTTAGATGTTTGACGTGATCACTAAGTTGTGCAGCATCTACATAAAGGAGTTACTGCCGCAAAATCCAAGAAACATTGACAAAATGGTTATGGCAGGATTTGCAAAATGGTTCAAGAGCCATGTAAGCTTTTGAATTGCACTGTCAGTTTTTTTAATAGATTGAGTAGATAAGATGATCAGCTTGTCCATTTTCTAACCATAGGTTAAGAAGATGCGGGAGGATGGACACAATTGACGATGCCCTTTACGCACTAGCAATGGGTCCTGATACTCGGGTAAGACATTATGAATCTTGTGTTGTTGGAAATGTGCGCTACAACACCCTTGCACACAACGAAGGCGGGAAGACACAAAACAGTGCCATCATGAGCATGGATACGTACAACAAAGAGACAACTGAAATGTATGCTAACATAACAGACATTGTGCGGTTGCAGCATATCTCTAGTTTCGAGGTTGATTAGTGTGTGGTTCTGTTGTGCTGTCGTTGGTATAACCTATTTTCCAGGATTGCAAAACACAAAGCTAATGATTATTTCAAATCCATCAATGTCAAGGCGGCGTACCAGACCGACGAGCGTTTTATTTTGGCAAATCAAGCAACACAGATATTTTTCTTGGAAGACACATTTGCACGCAGCGATGATTGGAGAGTATTGCAAAGGTCTGAGCAGATGAATTCATTTAATGATGCTGCATAACAAGATGATGCTGGCACTGCTCCTGAGGTAGAAGATTCCACAGATGTTCCTAATATCTTTGAGAACCATCACGTCAATGATGCTGGCAAAAAGATTGCCTGTCGGGATGTGGACACACAAGAGTTGATCAAGAAGAAGCCAACGTTCGATGACACTTAGGATGAAGAAGAAGATGTCACTGTGGGGAATTATGATTCAGACTGATACATATGGAAAAGATGTTCACGATGCTGCTGCGGATAATGATTAGATCGCTTTTGTCGTATTTGCCTGTTAGAAGACATTTTTCTATCTACTATGTGAAATTGTGTTTGCTATGACAACTGAAACCTGATGAAGTTGTTGTTTAGTATTTTGCTGTGAGAACATCACTTATTATGTATGTTGATTTGTGTTTGGTCATTGTATGACGACTAAAGCATGATGACATTGTTGTTCAGTTGTGCTCATATTTGGCTGTGAAACTTGAATTTGATGACATAGTTTGCTGTTGGACTGCAATTTGTTCGACTTCTTTGAATGGGAACAAAGCTGTCTCGACAGGGCCTCTGCTAATTTATTTATTTATTAGCAAAATGGCCTCTGCTATTTATTTATTTATGAGCAAAACGGGATACCCACCCCCCGATTCCCGTTAATAGAAATCATTAGATGTTCACAACACTACGACCAGCCTGCTAAACATGTTCCATTCATTACTAGTTTCAGCAAAGTGCTCATGTCATAGCCACTGAATACATAACAAGTGCTACATACACTGCAAATAAAGAGACCATCATCCTACAGAGCACATCGATTTCTCCCATTATCTTCACAAGATCTTTCATCTCCTCATTGTTGTCAAGGCCGTTCAGCAACTGTTGCTTGGCCATGGTTAGAGGAACTGCATATTTAACCTTCTCCTCTACATCTTCCTCTTCTGCCGTTTCTTCAGTTACTTTTCCAACACGCCAACCTGCAGGTATTGGGATTCCTCGGCTAATCAAATAATCAGCGTAGTTGCATTCCCCCACATCAACTTCCAAGAGATACAAATCACACAAATCTTCCCTTTTCTGCATGAATCAAATTGGAAGATCATCAACCAAACTATTAAAAAATCAGCAACTGAAAGCAGCAGACCAACACTTAAACATATTATTACCCCATGATTCGGGAATTTATAGAAGACTAGGCCAGGGTTGAGGATTGTGGTTGTGATGCGACGGATGACTCTGCGTGATTTGCAGCAGTGGCACCAGACCAATGGCAGCAGGTTGTGCAATGAGCAACTGGCTGCGGTGCGTGTGCTAGCGGGGGTGTGATGAGACCCACATGCAATGGTACAGGTGGCGATTTGGCGCATATCTGTTTGTTGCCTGCTGAAGAGCAGGTGGACGAGCAGCCAGCGGACATGGTTGCTGCGGCCAGAGATTCTGATGCTAGGCAGGGTAAGTAGAGAAGAGGAGAAACGAACATTGGATATGTCAATTACATTACTTGTAGATTAGCATAGCACCATATATAGTCATAGTCTAGGTTTGGATTTGAACCAGCTACAGGAGCACGTCACTCTTTTTTCAAAAACTCAGCAACGTTTCTTTACTGGTACACTAGCTTGTTCTGTACGCCTTCCCAAGTCTTTGATTTTCTTTCTTTTTCTTGCAAGGAAGGAAGGAGGACAAAATTGAGAGTTCCACCTTGGTTTGCTCGCCGCGGCACCGCCCCCCGGTGTAGTCAACATGGTCAACAACCGAGAGGAATAAAGAGATGATATTACATGGTGACGATGACAGTACGGACCCACCAGGATCATGGCAATAGGCAAGCAAGGGCCTCCTTTATTACAAGAAAAAAGGGTTCCTCCTGATGGTTTCCTGACATCTGGGTCGCACGCCACCGTCAACGTAGTCAATAAGAGAGATAACTGGACAAGGAGCGGCAGTCACTCGGGACCCAACAACACGTGCTGTAATTCTTTTTTTTCAGGATGGAGAAGGGTATCAATTGGGTTGTGCGAGAGCTGTGGCCCGTCTAGTCCAGCCTTTTATTTCATATATTTACCACATGACCAGCCCCGTTTTTTTCCTTTCTGAAAATGGCTAGCCCAGCTATTTTTGTTTTTTGCAGAATAACCAACATAGGCCTACTTGCTTTTCTACGCCCTGCTGGGCCGGAAATCTTTCAAGACGAGGAGAGATGCATTCGGGCTTGCCCAGAAAATGGGTTATAAGTAATAAGAAATGGGCTATAAGTAATAATAAATGGGTTGTAAAATGAAAAAAATACAGCAAACAAGCAATTAGTTCCAAAATACTTTTTTCTTTCTGATTTTGATATTTTAAATTTCATTCTTTTTGTGCGGGTAAAATTTCTTTGGATTTAAATTAAGGTATGTTTAGTTTTAAAATTAACTTGAATCTGGCTAGAAAATTCGGGCTGTATGCTCTTCGGGACAGATTTGGAGGCTGACTTGTGGGTCTACTAGGTTGACGTGTACGAAAGCCTTTGTCAACTTAGTCCACAAATGATTCTAGCAGCAGTGATCATGGGATGTTAATCTAATGGTCGTGCTGCTTCTTCAATATCTGATCTTCTTGCTCCAGCCTCCCAAACTAGCGCCGGTGGGACTGCCTGCTCCCGCCTCCCGTGCCCGGCTGTGCTGCTGTACAGGCCACACCACCCCAACCTATTCCATCGCTGGCTAGGCCATTCCTATACTCACCCACACCTCATGTTATTTTCTGGCGACGGCAGCCGAACCAGTAAACCCTCATACTCCCACTGCATGGGCAACCACTACCAAGTCTTCCCCGGCTCCAGGTCGTTCCCTTCCTAGGCCTCGCCGTCATCCACCGCCCTGGTCCTCTCGGCGCGGCGTGGTAAACGTTTTCAATGAACGACATCCATCGGAAGAGGACTGTACGTGGAGAGTCTGACAGCTTGGTCCAAGGCCGCACGCAAGGAAGTGCCTCCTTATTACACACAAAATAATTATTCCTCTACCTGATAGCTGGGACCCACCAGAAGGGCCTCTGTATTTCGCAGAAAAAACCTACCTCCCGCTGACATCTCGGACCCACCAGCTATATCTTTGCACGCAAGGAAGTGCCTCCTTATTACGCACAAAAAATGAATACTCCCCCTGCTAGCTAGGACCCACCATAGTGGGAGGCTGACTTGTGGGACTACTAAGTTGACACGGATGGAGGGCTTTGTCAATTTAGTCAATATGAATGATTCTAGCTCCCATGACCGTACGAGGTCCATCCAACGTCCGTAGTGCTTCTTCAACCTCTGGTCTTCTTGCTCCAGCCACCCAAACCAGTGCTGGGTGTGCCACATACTCCTGCCTCCCATGGCCAGCTCGGCCACACAGGCCTCACCGCCCCACTCTACTCCAACTTCTGGCCAGGCCATCTCTATTCACCCACAACCCATGTTATTCTTCGACGACGGCAGCCTCAAACCTCAGCCGAACCAGTCAACCCTCGTATTCCTCTCTGCGTGGGCATTCACTGTCGCGTCTTCTCCAACTCCATGTCGTCCCCTTCCTAGGCCTCGTTGTCGTCCACCACCTTGGTGCTCTCGGCGCGGCAAGGTCAATGTGGTCAAGGAATGACCTCCATCGGAAGAGTACTGTACGTGGAGAGGCTGACAGCTGGGTCCACAGCCGTAGCAAGGAAGTGTATCCTTATTACACGCAAAATAATATTCCTACACCTGACAACAGGGACCCACCGAACGGGCCACCGTATTTCGCAAAAAAATTTACCCCCCTGACTGTTGGGTCCCACATGCTACATCTTCGCATGCAAGGAAGTGCATGATAGTTGGGACCCACCTGTTTGAAGCGTACGTAGCGTTGTCATTCTGGTCGCGAACGTGTACGTACATACTCTCGATCAGTCTGTCTACAGGCTGCAATGATGAACCATGTCCGAGTAAGGAAGTCCACATGTCATAGTAGAGGTGCGCATGTGTCATTGAAGAGGCGCACACGTAGCATGTACATGTACGTACAACCAGGGTGCAAGAAAGAAAATACAGCCACGTACATACATACGGGCGGGGTCTCGAATGCCTACTCACGCATATGTACGACCAGGGCTCGTGTACATGAAGAGGCATTGGAGGGCAGCAACGGCGTCCTGTTCATTGGAAGCCAACCGGCTGGGTCAGAATGGAGGAAACATCGTCGTGTTCGCCGGGACTCAAGTGACTGGGTCAGAAAGTGTCATGTTCATACGGAGGCAACATACTGGGTCGGAATGCATTGTGTTCAATGGAGGCCAACTGGCTTGGACGGAATAGCCGGAACGGGGTCTGGCGTACCGCAAAACGTAGGAAAATGGCCTTGTGTTCGACCGCGTACGGTCGAAACGGGGTGCTGTTCATCGGAAAGGGTCTGGCATACCGCAAAACGAAGGAAACCGACTTGTGTTTGAGCTCCTACAGTTGAAACGGGGTGCTGTTGATCAGGAGGGGTGTGGCGTACCACAAAACAGGGGAAACAGACTTCTCTTCGACCTCCTACGGTCGAAATTGGGGTCCTGTTCGTCGGGAGGGGTGTGGCGTACTGCAAAATGGGACTCCATGGGCTACTATTCATCCACCGTCTACTACCTTGCTCTAGGCTCCGCAAGCTACTGTTCATCCACCGTCGACCTCCTCCAGCCTCCACCTGCGACTGTTCATCTATGGTGTCTCCCTCCTGCCTCCACTAGCTATTGTTCATCCATAGGCTCCTGTTCATCTAGCTTCCACAGGCTACTGTTCAACCACCCCTCCACGGGCTACTGTTCATCCAGCCCTCCACCGGCTACTTTTCAACCAGCCCTCCACGGAGTCATGTTCATCCACCCCAACCGGCTCGATCGGGGTCCTGTTCATCCAGCAGCAACGGCCTCTACCCCCATGGGGTCCTATTCATCCAACCCCCACTGGGAACTGTTCATCCAATCCCCAACAACAACCACTGTTAATCAAGAGGCAGCAGGTCGATCGGCTTCAGTTAGCAGCAGTAGCGAAGGAATCACTCAATCGGGTTCACTTAACAGCCAGGGATCGATCGATAGCTCGGGTTCAGTAAGGCGTAGCCAGTGCAATCATTCGGGTTCAGTAGGTGAATGCCTCGCTCGGGTTCAGTTAGAGCCCAACGCCTCACACCCATGCACGAACGTGTACGAGATATACGCGCAAACCTTCGTGCATCGCCCAACCCTGACCACCCGCCGTAACCGGAACTCCCCGAAATTTTCCTCGCCCTCGCTTCTACCATGATTTTTTACATCATGGATGACTCAAAGAGTGCCATGCAGGTGCGTCTCCAGCCCGCCCAGGATGAAAAGCCCATTTTCTGTCCTGATTTTTTGTCATAGAAGTAGGAGCCCACCACATCTTTGATGATAACGGTTTTATCATAATTATCGCCATTGAAGTGTCATAAGTATGATAGAAAAAAATCCGTTCGGTCCAAAATGTCACGGATGTGTCTTCTTTTTGTAGTAAAGATTTGGGAGGCCATGGATTTTCGAGAAGGGTTAGGAGAAGTGGAACTGCTATAATGTGAAAGGACAGGACGACTGGGAGCGAAATGTTGTGCGGTAAAAGATGGGTACGAGTAGGAGCGAACTGCTAGCGGTTTTCCGATTGTAAAAATGTTGAGTAAGGCGTTCGAATGGTGTGGGGTACTGGCTTGTCCCGTAAGATAAACGGCTGCATGCTCCCACAGAGTTCTCGAGTACTATGGAGGACCCACTAGATGTCATGTCTACTAATAGTAGACCAACTAGTAGGCCTGACGGTAGAGTGTACGAGTGTTCACACGCCATGAAGACGTGTGGATGCAACTTTGACTACGGGGCTGTTTCTTTTGCCTACTTCACATCATCGCATGCATGATACTACTACTGCTTTCGTCCATGTGCATTAGGTTATATGACGTTGCCATGCCATATATAGTCATCACTTATAGTCACTCATACAACAAGGTTAGCTAAAAGGTTGGCCAAATGGAAACAAACGAATGAAATTTTGCTCATTTTGAGGGGCCTTGAAATATATTTTTTTGTTTAAATCATTTCGTTAGTTTGAAGTTGAGCGTATATCCATAACAAGGCCTCCCTGCCCACTAGGGCGGCGCGACAATCATGGATGAGGCGAAGACTAGGGTAATTGCTGGGGCTAGATCATTGGGAAACATTTTACGGGGAGAGTAACCCTTTTTGGCTGGGCATGCGTGGCCCGGTAACAACTAAAATATGTTCTCCTCCTCTTTATTTAATGAGATGAGGCAAAGTTTTTGCCTCCTTTTGAAAAAAAACTAAACATATAAGAAAATTAAGGAATCGGCCTAAATCGTATTCCTTTGCTTAGCATAGCTGTAGGCGTTGGTTGTCCTCACTTTAGTGGCCAAGGTTCAAATCCTAGTCATAATATTTATTAGTACTAATTATACTGCGCCTTTCTAACACTACTAGGGAAAACCTTATACAGAGAATCTTGGCAGTAGCGCGGGACAAGAAGGGGCGCTATTGCTAATTATCAGTAGCGCCGGCTCCACACAGGCGCTATTGCTAGCGACTTAGCAGTAGCGCGGCTCAGCAGGGCCATGCTACTACTAAAATTCCTCGACTGTTCCCGCCACGCTAGGTTTAGCCGTAGCGCGCCCTAAGTAACCGCGCTACTACTAATGTGATAGTAGTAGCACACATTTTTGTAGGTCGGCACTACTAATTTTGAACCTGACCACATGGCGGCCTCACTTGGCAGTAGTGCCTATCCCAGAAGCGCGCTACTGCTATCTTATTACCAGCAACACGTTTTAGATCCAGCGCTACTGCTAAAGCGCAGCCATACCACCTTTTCCCTCCCCTCTCCCCTCTCCCCCATCCTCTCTTCCTTCAGTTTTCCCTCGCTCCCACCTCCTCTCTCTTCTTCCTCACTACTTCTCCCCCCCCATTACTCTCCTTCTTCTACCTATCTTTCTCTCTCTTTATTACTCCTAGCAAACTACACCACCTCCATTAATGCATCTCCTTTCTCTTTTTCCTCCCCCCTCCACTAGTTGAACTTGTCTCCTCCCAAACTAGCTAGCTTGGTAGATCTTGCATTTAGTGAAGTGACCTACCTCCCTAGCCTTGTCAAGAAGAGCTTTGTCCACTTTTGATCATTCCATAGGTGTGTGTGGTGACACTTATCGACATCATCATCACCATGCTCGATCTCAAGATAGGTGATTAATAATTTATGCTTTTGCAAGAATGCAAATATGTTTATGTGTGCGATATGACATAATCAGGCGATATGATGGAAATTGTGTGTGTGGCGTGAGTTGCCGCCAAATTGTTCTTGTGAGTTGCCTATGTTTTGCCGAAATGTCGATTTATTTCCGTTTGTGCAAATTCTGGGCAAACTCTATATGTCCTATTTTTAGGGAAGGTCATGCCTAATTTTTGTATGACTTTGATGCATCCATGCATTTTTATAATCAATTTGTTTATTATTACCGTGCAGGCATTCATGATGGTCAGTGGAACGATGGTGGACAGGTGGTAGCGGTCGGTGGTGCGAGACATGAAAGAAAATAACCCGACAGATATTTTATGTCCATCTCGAAGATGCAAAGGAGGGGTTTGGATCGACCCCTATGACGATGGTCATGTGATGGCGCACCTGCTGATGACTAGTTTCATGGATGTCTATACTCGGTAGATAAATGAAGATGAGGATGATGATGTTGAGGATGCCAATAGAGCAGGCAATGACCACACGGGGCAAGACAAAGAGATGGTCGATAATGGCGGCAGAGAAGGGGCTGGACATGGCGGCGGGGAAGAGGCCGGACATGGTGGCAAAGAAGGGGTCGGACATGGCGGCAGAGAAGGGGACGGAAATGGCGGTGGAGAAAACATGTACTCCACGCCGCAGAATTCATCGGTACTAAGTTCAATCATGCGGGACCCTCATGTTCAAGAACGACTTCGCAAGGAGACAACTACTGACAGAGGTGCTTCTAGAGAGGGTGCCAAGCTGCAGCAACTGGTGGTAGACTCGAACACTCCATTGTATGACGGTTGCGATCCCGAGGTAAACCGCTTGAGTTTCACGCTCGAACTCCTAAAGATGAAGGCTAAAAAAATGGACTGACACTAGCCTCAATGAGCTTCTCAAGTACCTAAAGCATGTCCTTCTCGCGGGGAATCTATGTCCCACTAGGTATGATGAGGCCAAGAAGATCGTGTGCCCTCTTGATCTGTCACACATTAGATACCATATGTGCATCAATGATTGCATAATTTATCGGCAGGAGCATGCGGAAAAAACCAACTGTCCGGTGTGCGATGCTTCTCGATACAAGAAGGCCGGGAAGAAATCTCCCCAGAAAGTTGTATGGTACTTACTAATCACTCCCCGTCTGCAACGTTATTTTGTAGATCCCAAGGAAGTAAAGCTCATGCGTTGGCACACGGAGAGGACAAAGCCGGACGATGGAGATGATCCGAAGCTGAGACATCTCATGGATGGAAGCCAGTGGAGAGCGTTGAACGACGAATATTGGTATTTCTCATGTGATGCAAGGAACATCATGCTCGGCACGGGTACCGATGGCATGAATCCGTTTGGCAACCAGAACACCAACCATAGCACATGGCCCGTGTTTGTATGGATGTACAACCTCCCCCTGGTTGTGCATGAAATCAAAGTACATACACATGAGCATGCTGATTCAAGGGCCGAAACAACCAGGAAATAATATTAATCTGTATCTAGGGCTACTTCAAGAGGAGTTAGACACGTTATGGAAAACACCGGCTAAGACATGGGACGCTAGCAAATGCGAGTATTTCTATATGAGAGCCGATCTGATCACGACAGTGCACGACTATCTCGGTTACGGATATGTCGCAGGCCATAGGTGCCATGGATATTGTGGATGCATGCGGTGCATGGATGATACGACGTCTCAGCAGCTAACATCAATGAAAGATGGCGGGTCTGGGAAAATCCCGTACATGGGGCATCGAAGATGGGTCGAGAAGGACGACCCATGGAGAAACCATGGAGATCTATTCAATGGTTAGGCTGAGCATCGAGGACCTCCACGCAAGCGGAGTGGCGACAAAATCGATAAGCTGTTGGAAAAATGGGAACATTGCCCCGTGCCGGGAAAGACGATGAGAAAGGCGTCGGAGCCGCTGCTGAAGGTATGGAAGACAACGTCTGTTTTTTGGGAGTTGGAGTACTGGCACAAGCTCGACACCCCTCATTGCCTTAATCAAATGCATATCTGTAAAAATGTCCTTGAGAGCTTGCTGGCGACACTGATGGACATGGCGGATAAGATCAAGGATTGGCCGAAGGCAAGAAAAGACTTTCAATATTTGAAAATCAGAGCAGATCTGCACATGCCACCCTGTAAAAAGTTAGAGGAGACAGAGGCGCGGGAGAAGAAGGGCAAAAAAGTAAAGGAAGAGGATTATTGCCCCCTTCTTGCTTCACCTTAAGTGTGAAGGAGATCGATCAATTCATCAAGTGCCTTATGGGAATCAAAGTCTGTTCCGGTTATTGTGGGAAGGTAAGCAGATTTCTAGACTCCCAAAATAAATGGTTCAGCGGGATGATGTATCATGACTGTCACGTGATGATGACACAGATACTACTTGTTGCCCTTAGAGGGATAATGGACAAGCACGCGTGACACGCTTACTGGTCTCCACAACTTTTTCAATGTCATCTCTTTAAAGTCGATCAGTGTGAAGTAGCTCCGAAGGCTACATGAAGAGATCTTTGTTATAATGAATGAGCTTGAGATGAACTTCGCACCCATATTCTTTGATGTTATGTTGTATCGGTGTGTCCATATTGTGGACGACATAATAGACCTAGGGCCGTCATTCCTAGACAACATGATGTCGGGGAAGCTGATCCACGAACACCTATGGGGACCGGCGGACCGAACCCCTTTCGGTTCGGCGGGGGGCGGAGATCGCACGAAGAGCAGATCGAGGCGAAACACACGAGCAGTTTACCCAGCTTCGGAGCTCTCCAGAGAGATAACACTCCTACTGCTGCTTGTCTGATTGTATTGCGTTCTTGCTCGGGAGCGCTGAGTGCTACAGTACACATGGGCTGCTAACGAGACCGAGCGTGAGTGTTTTTTTGGCCTTCCCACCCCCCTACATTGCGCATGGGCCTCCTTTTATATGCTCAAGGGGTCACCGACAGGTGGCAACGTAGACAAGGGCAAAAATGGAAAAGAAGAGGGGTGGTTGGTACAGTTACTTGCACAATACATCCTACCTAACCCTGACGGCAAGGGACAAGGGCATTAAATGCCCGTCCGCGTCGCCCTAACAGTGCAGAAAAGGACCGTCAGGGGCGCCACCGCTTGCCACGATGGCAATCTTGTCAGCGTCGCATGCCACCGCGCACCACTGGCTGCACAGCCTCTCGCCACGCGCGCCTGGAAAGGCCCCAGGGTGACACATTGGTGGATGTGCTGGAGCGTGGGTATAGAGTGGTCCCTTGCCGCGGCAAGCGCCTTGACGCGGTCGTTGTCTTGCCGCGCCTGAAAGCTTGTCGCTCACCGAGCCTTGCCGGGATGCGCGGCACGTTGCGGCAAGTTCCTTGTGATGCCTTGGTTGGCCTTCCCGGCAAGCTCCTCTTGCCGGGGCCTTGTCTTCTTGGCCTAAATACTTTGTTCTTGAATGGCTCCAAAGGAACCACGGAGGACCTTGGTGGTCACCCGACAAGCCTTGCCGCGGGGCGCTGCAACTGCCCATGCACGAGTTCGGGATACTAGGGTACCCCTACTCTAGTACACCGACAGGAGCCCCCGGGCCTGGGCTACACACGGTGCCGAGCGCTGTTGGGCCAGGCCCAAAATAGGGCACGGGCACGCGCGGCCTGGTTTATGCCGTATATTACTCCGTATCCGCCGCGCCCTCCCCTAACGGCACGCGTCGAATGCGGCATCGTGGGAGAGATCATGGGTGGTTTCTTTATTCGGAAGGATGAAACGTCCGCCCCCTCCCTCTTTATAAGCAGAGGAAACAAGGGCAGTTCGCCCATCTCGCCGGTTGCTACTCCAATCTTCACAAATCTCCGCCGCTCCCCCCTTCTTCCCGAAGCTGAAAGAAAGGAGCGCTTCACCCCCCATTGCCACCAGTACCACCAACGCCGCCGATTTCCCCCACCACCTTCACCATGGCTCCGAAAGCCGACAAGGGGAAGGGCGTGAAATCGGTCGAGGCGCAGCGGCTCGCGGCGTTGTGAAAGGAGCGGGCCATCTTCCCCCCTCAGCTTGGCATGAAGGAGCTGAGGGAGTACTACTACCTCTTCTGGTCGACGGAGACACGAGCGCATCCGCGCACGAGGGTACTCCCGGCCGCTGCTTCGGAACTAGCTCCAAACGGGTATCCCTTCTTCGCGCTGTTCTTCTACTGCGGGCTCTGCCCACCCTTCTCTGAATTCTTCTGCGACATCATGAACACCTACGGATTCCGCCTCCTTGACTTCACCCCCAACGCTGTTCTGACCATGGCAGTTTTCGCACATCTCTGCGAAAACTTTGTCGGAGTCCATCCAAACGTAGCCCTTTTTCGCCACATCTTTATGCCCCGAGTCGAGAGAGGAGAGCCTCTTGCCGGCGGGATCGCCTGGATCTCGAGAATCGGCAAGAAGGAAGCTTATCTAGAGGGAGAGCTCCGCAGCAAGTGGGACGAATGGAGAGTAGAGTGGTGCTGGATTGTCGAGGAGAACCCGCAGCCATTTACTGCCCTACGCCAAGCCCCAACAGTGCGTGGCAATGACTGGAGTAACGTGGCCCCGGAAGACGACAGGCTGAAGATTGCCGTCACCCGGATCCTACGCCTCAGGCTTGCCGGGCTCACCGTAGGCACCGTTGGCGCAGATTTTCTTCGCCGTCGCATCGCCCCCCTGCAGAAGAGGAGGAGACCCGCCTGGGAGTTTCAGAACTCGGCGGATATCATGAGGCTGCGCCCGGGCCTCAACTTCGACTTCACCGTCCTGGAGCTGGATGCGATGCTCCTGGAGCTATTCAAGCGCGATCCTCAACATCCATTCATGTTGCCGAGGAGGGTCGTTCCGTTGTGCAACAACTCTTCGCTCGATCGCATTTGCGCAATGATGCCGCTGTGCAAATCGCACGGCATCGTCCCGACTTGGCAAGAGCCCACAGATGACGTCATGCGGGATTTCTTTGACGGCTTGGTAGAAGTGCTGGTCCGCGCTGATGAACAGAAGAGCCTCACCCGCGACACCACCGATGATGAGATGCAACACATCGCCACCAGGCTGGAGGAAGCGGCGGCAGCCGGTGCCACGGGTGAGTTTAGGTTCACCGTGGAGGAGGCAGAGGCAGCAGAGGCGGCAAGCCTTGCAGAGCGCGAGGAGTTCACCGGCGAGGAAGAGCTTGCCGGGCCTGAAGCTGAGCCGAGTGAGCCCGGCGAGGGAGAGCTCGTCGGGCCCGAACCTTAAGACAGCCTGCCGGAGGCGGAGCCCCCAGCCCCGCCAAGAAGGCGTCTCCGCAAGGCCGCGGACATAGGGGGGCGGGAGACGAGCCAACAGCCGCCGAGCCGCGCAACACGCTCTACCGTGGCAAGCACCATTGCCGCGGGAGCGCCTCGCGCCGCTGCGGCAACTGGAGCGGGGTCTTCCCAGTCCGCTGCTACTGCTCCTGTGAAGCGGGCAAGGGAACCTACTCCTACGCCTCGTTGCACCGGAGGCGAGCCGGACTTTGATCTCTCTGCGCTCAGCTCCGACGAGGAAGAAGAAGAGTAAGATTCCTTGCTATTCTTGTAGTTCTTCGATTCTGTTGCTTTGTCTTGTATCTGACTTGCTTTTACTCTGAACCTATTCCTTTTCAGGACGCTGGCCCCGAGAGCGGCGAAGAGAGCCAAGGCTCCGGTGATTGTCATCGAGGACGACCCCATCGCAACGGCAGAGGACATGTCCGAGACCACCTTGTCGGACCCGGCATCCATTCCTCAAAGCAGCCCCCAGCGTAGCCCTCCACGTAAGTATATGGTTTACTTCATGCTATCAAGCGTGCATGGGTGCTCTCTGTTTGCTTATATCTGACTGTTGGTTTGTGTAGGAGCAGAGCAGCCTCACCAGGAGTGCCCGGAAGCCGCTCCTGAAATGCCTTCTGCTTCGACTACACCGCCAAGGGAGGCTTCCCCGGCAAGGGAGCGTTCTCCGGCAAGGGAGCATTCTCCGGCAAGGGACTGCTCCCCAGCAAGGGACAGTTCTCCGGCAAAGGGCAGCACCAGTGATCCTCCGGTGGTTGAGACCACGACTGCAGATCCCAGGGCAGGTAACCCTTTTGTTTGAAAACTTCCCTTGGGTTCTTCTTCTTCTGATTTTCTTTCTGAGTATTTGCTTGACTTTTCTCCTTTTTCCATTCGTCAGATCCATCTGCCGCAGAGCCAATGGATACCGAGGCCGCTGGCGAGGAGAACGCTAAGGAGAACGCGCGCAGCAATGCCAACGACGCCGTTGCCACCGAAGGAGAAGCCGGCGCTGATGATCCCGCCGGCGAACAGGCCGCCAAGGCTGCCGCCGCAAAAGCTGGCGAGGGATCCGGCAATCGCACTAACGGCCCCGAGGCCGCTGGAGCGCAGGCACTGCGCCGACCGCCGATCCCTCCACCGCTGCCGCAGAGCCAGGCTCCGAAGAGCCCCAGCCCGGCGCCTACTTGAAGGTCGGCGATGGCATCTTCATCAAGCTCCTGTGGGCGTCAAGGTCCAGGGCGCTGGTCGAAGGAGAGGTTCTGGATGGAGAGGTGCTCGCCTCTGCTGGGCTGACGTTGGTCGATGCGCCAAGCAGCAGCAGCGACGAGCCTGAGGAGGAACGGCTGCTGCAGAAGCTGTTGTTGCTCTACCGCGCCCGACAAGCCAAGCTGGCATCCCGAGAAGCACTTGTCACAAAGGCGGGATTGGACATCGAGAAGCACGCGGAGGAGCTCCGGGGTCTCAGGCAGGAAGCCCTCCGGTCCCTGGTGGAGGAGCGGGAGCAACTTCTCAAGGAGCGGAAAGCCTTCCTCCTCGCGAAGGCTGAAGTTGAAGAGAAACAACGGCTTGTCGCTGAAAATATATTTGCGCAGGAAGGAGAATTAGCGCAGCGCAAAGTCAACCTTAACAGCCATGAGGAGGAGCTTGCCGCGCGCGAGCAAGCAATTGGCGGGGCTCTGAAAGAAGCAAGGGATGCTGCCGAAGCTACCGAGGCCGCCAAGAAGGAGCTGGAAACGAAGGTGGCGCAACTGGAAGCCGATCTCAGGGCGAGCGGCGAGGAGCTTGCCGCGCTCAAGCGTGAGTGCAAGAAGGATGCTGCCGCTCATGGTGAGCTGCAGGGTCTTCTCGCTGAGAGGAGCAAGGAGCTCAGCGCCGCCAAGGATTCCAATGCAGATCTCGAGTTGAAGTTGGCTACTTTGACTCAGACGCTGGACGGCGCCAGGGAGCGGGAGGTGGCCTTGTCGGAGAAGATCAAGGCCGACGAGGCGCTGCTGGCGAGTGTTGCTGCCGCCCACGATGCTTTCAGGGAGACTGTGGAGCACTGGACCGAGGGTCGTGTGGATCTTGCCGCCGCCATCGACGGGGAGCTGGCGTAGCTGGGGATGGAGGATCTCGGGTACTCCTCCGACAAGCACCTCCAACCCAGCGCCAAGCTCGCTTGTTCTTCAAAGGTGTGGCGATGGCCCTCCAGTGACTCCGGGAGAAGATCCCAAAGCAGCTGGCCGACGAGTCGCGCAAGATCTGCGCAGGAGCTCTCCAGAAGGTGCTGATGAAGGTGGCCTTCCGCAACCCAGGCCTCAACTTCACCAACGTCCTCAAGTCCCTGCCGCCGGATGCTGACCTAGAAGCGCTCAAGGCCCTTGTCGCACCAATTGTGGACAAGGTGAGCAGCATTAAGAGGGTTGAGGGCGATCGCGTAGATTAAGCCGCCCATTTTCTCTTTTTCTTGTCGCTGCTGGTCATGTTATGAAAACAATCTATTAGAGCTGCGACAAGCTATCTTGTAATATAACTCTGTTTTGGGTAGAAATTTGCTATGTTATTTCCTTTACTTGATTCCTTCCTTTGTATGTTTTTGCCCTACGCTTTTAGGGAACTTGTCGGTGCAGGCACCTGGGCCGCGAGCGCTGAGTGCGGGACATCAGCAGCCTGCTGGCAGTGCCGCTTCCGACAAGAAACCTTGTCGCAACTAGTCGCAGCTCACTTAAGTTGTTGAGCGGACTCGAAACAAAGTAAGGGCGCAACTAGCTACAAGTTGGTTCCTCCGCGCACAGGTTTTCCATACAAAGTACGGTCGTTCGAGGAAGATAACTTAAAAATTTAAAACTGATTGCTCAAACTTTGGCAACTTAGCTACTTAGCTTTTCTGTCGTTTGCTTTCCGGTAAGGCGAAACTTCCTTGAATGATGCCTGGTCCACACCATTATCTTCTCCTTTCCCCCCGGCAAACTTGTGTGCGAGGGAACCTTCCTTTCCTTTTTAAGAAAAAGAAAGAAGAGAAAATAAAGATATGGTGCCTTCTGGCTCGTTATTGCTTACCGGGGGTAGGTGCTGCTCAAAGTGTCAGATAAGGCATGCAAAAATAAAGTAGATAGCATGATATTGACAAGATGTGCGGAGCACATGAGTTTTACTTATGCACGGGGTCTGCGCTCGGCTTTGTACAAAGGATTACATGCAACATCAGCAAGACTTGCACAAAAGGTGGTTGCCGGAACAGGTTCCGGCAACCGCGCCCTATGGGTAAAACTTACGAAGATGCTCAATGTTCCAGGAGTTGCTCACCGGAATGCCATCTTCGATCTCAAGGCGGACAGCGCCAGGCCTAGTGACTCGTTTCACCCGATAAGGGCCTTCCCACTTTGGCGTCAACTTGTTGGAATTCTTGGCGGACTGAACGCGCCGAAGAACAAGGTCGCCTTCCTCGAAACTTCTGGCATTAACTTTGCGGCTATGGTAGCGGCGCCAAGCTTGCTGGTATCGAGCAGCTCGTACAGCAGCCTGAAGACGGTCCTCCTCAAGGAGCAGCGCGTCATCTTGTCGCAGTTGCTCTTGCTGAAGCTCATCATAAGCGAGCACTCGAGGTGACCTGTATACGAGTTCCATGGGGAGAACTGCCTCTGCTCCATAGACTAGAGCGAAAGGTGTCTGGCCAGTGGCTCGATTTGGTGTCGTCATGATCGACCAAAGAACCACCGGCAGCTCCTCGATCCAGTTATTTCCGCACTTGTGCAGCCTGTCGAAAGTTCTGGTCTTGAGCCCGCGCAGCACTTCAGCATTTGCCCTCTCCGCTTGACCGTTGCTTCTCGGATGAGCAACAGAAGCGAAGCAGACCTTGGCACCAAGATCTTGGACGTACTGCATGAAGGTGCGGCTCATGAATTGCGTGCCATTGTCGGTGATGATCCTGTTAGGGATCCCGAAGCGGCAAACAATCGACTTGAAGAACTTGACTGCTGACTGTGCTGTCACCTTCCTCACTGCTTCCACTTCTGGCCACTTTGTGAACTTGTTGATTGCAACGTACAAGTACTCAAAGCCCCCGACAGCTCGGGGAAAGGGGCCGAGGATGTCGAGCCCCCAGACCAAAAATGGCCAGGATAAAGGGATCGTCTGGAGAGCTTGAGCTGGCTGGTGTATCTGCTTGGAATGGAACTGGCACGCTTCACACTTGGTTACTTGTGCAGTTGCATCCTGGAGGGCTGTCGGCCAAAAGAAACCTTGCCGGAATGCTTTGCCGGCAAGTGCCCTTGCGCTAATGTGGTGACCACATATGCCTCCATGTATCTCCGCCAACAGCTCTTGTCCTTCTTCCTGGCGAATACACTTCAATTTCACGCCGTTGAGTCTTCTTCTGTACAGTGTGTTGTCGACAAACTGGTACATACTTGACTGCCGGGCTACTCTTTCCGCTTCTTCTTGCTCTTCGGGAAGTTCTCCTGTCTGAAGGAAATGGACAATGTGCTGTGCCCATGTTGGAGCTTGCGGCTCTACAACAAGGACTAAAGGCACATCTGCTGCTGCGGGAACATCTGCTTCTACGGCGAGAACTTGTGGCTCGGCCGGAGCTTGACATTCCCCGACAAGCTTGCCGGAGCAAAACTTGTCGGGAGCGTCTGCTTCAACGGAACAAACCCTAAGGCTTGCCGGAGCAGACTGCTCCTCAGCATCCTTGGTGTTGATTTTAGGGACCTTCTTGACGGCGGCTTCGGGGAGCTCTGCCGGAAAATAGTCACCAGAAATCAACTTCCTCTTCTTGCTCTGCCCAGTTGATGGCGTTACGGATGGTTGAGTCAGCTTGAGCACAAAGATCCCTGGTTCCACAGGTAACTTAAGTGCAGCGCACTTCGACAGGCCATCGGCGATGTCATTCTGAGCTCTTGGAACATGTTCCATCTGTAGGCCGTCAAAGCGCCCTTCTAGCTTTCTCACTTCATCAACGTAAGCTTCCATCAACGGACTCTGATAATTCTTGTTCACTTGGCGGACGACAAGCTGTGAGTCACCCCTGACAATGAGCTTCTTGATCCCAAGGTCTGCTATGATCCTGAGACCGGCAAGCAAACCTTCATACTCTGCAGTATTGTTCGTTGCTTGCTCCTTGGGAAAGTGCATCTGGACTACGTACTTGAGGTGCTCTCCGGTGGGTGCGACAAGCAGTACGCCTGCACCGGCGCCTTGCAGCGAGAAAGCACCATCAAAGTACATCAGCCACTCTTTGCTTGCTCCCTTGACGGGGATGCTCGTCTCTGGAATGTCTTCATCTTGTGTTGGCGTCCATTCTGCTATGAACTCTGCCAGTGCCCTACTTTGGATAGTTGAAGTGCTTTCAAACTTAAAGCCAAAGCAAGACAGTTCCAGTGCCCACTCGACAATCCTACCTGTTGCTTCTGGATTCTGCAATATCTTCTTCAGCGGAAAACGAGTGATGACTATGATCTCATGTGCTTGGAAGTAATTGCGCAGCTTTCTCGAGGCCATGAGAAGGCCGAAAAGCAATTTCTATACACCAGAGTACCTTGACCTAGCCCCCTGCAGAAGGGAACTGACAAAGTAAACTAGGCGATGCACCATCCTTTTCTGCATCTTCTCATGCTCCTGCGCAGATCCATCTTTGTCGGGACCAGAGCTTGCCGGTGAAGTCCCCTGCTTGTCGCTGGATGCATCTGCCATGGTTGCTAGCTCATCATCCGCCTCCCTCTCTGCTACTAACGCAGCACTAACCACTTGATTGGTTGTCACTATATATAGCAGCAACTTCTCTTGTGGCTTAGGTGCGACAAGTGTTGGAGTGGAGGACAGGTATCTCTTTAAGTCCTGTAGCGCAGCCTCCGCCTCCGGAGTCCGTTTCATTGGACCTGCCTTTTTTAAAATTTTGAAAAATGGCAGGGCGCGCTCAGCAGACCTAGAGATAAACCTGCTGAGAGCAGCTACGCAACCGGCAAGCCTTCATACATCCTTGACGCGCTTTGGTGCTTCAATCTGCTCAATGACCTTGATCTTGTCGGGATTGGCTTCAATTCCCCGCTGAGACACGAAGAACCCGAGAAGCTTGCCGGAGGGGACTCCAAACACACACTTCTCGGGGTTCAGCTTGAGGTTGATCTTGCACAGATTTGCAAAGGTTTCGTCTAAATCTTGAATCAGAGTCGCCTTGTCCTTGCTCTTGACCACTATGTCATCCATGTAGGCTTCCACGTTTCTGTGCGTCTGTGGCTCAAAAGCATGATGGACTACCCTTGCAAATGTTGAACCACCATTCTTTAAATCAAAGGGCATCCGTACGAAACAGTATGTGCCACATGGGGTGATGAATGCGGTCTTCTCCTCATCCTCTTCTGCCATGAAGATCTGATGGTATCTTGAGTATGCATCAAGAAATTAAAGCAAGTCACATGCAGCCATGGAGTCAACAATCTGGTCGATGCGCGGCAAGGGAAATGGGTCTTTGGGACAAGCTTTATTGACATCGGTAAAGTCGATACAAAGCCTCCATTTCCCGTTTGCCTTGCGCACGACTACAGGGTTGGCCAACCACGTAGGATGGAGCACTCCTCTGACAAGGCCTGCTGCTTCCAATTTCTTGATCTCTTCTGCAATGAATTCTTGGCGCTCCACTGCCTGTTTTCTGACTTCCTGTTTGACGGGCCGCGCATGAGGACAGACGGCAAGATGGTGCTCGATTACTTTCCTGGGAACACCAGGGATGTCAGACGGTTGCCACGCAAACACGTCGATGTTCGCCCGCAGGAAAGCAACGAGTGCGCTTTCCTATTTAGGGTCGAGAGTGGCACTGATGGTGAAGGTACCACCAGTGCCGTCCTCCCTGGCGGACACCTTCTTAGTCTCTGGTGGAGCTACCATTGTATTCTTACACTTGCCGGTGGAGCTCGATGGTGCGTCCTTGACGGTAGCGCAGCACTCCGAAGAGGTGCGCTTGCCGGAGTGGGCATCAGAACTCTTGCCAGACTTGGTCTTCTTCTTCGCCCCGGGAGCTTCAGCGGCAAGTGACTTGCGATCTGCTGCGGCTGCTTCTTCCCGGTAGATCTTGTCGGCGCAGATAAGAGCATCCTTCTTGTCACCACGGACAGAGATGACACTTATCGGGCCTGGCATCTTCAGTACGTTGTATGCATAGTGAGAGGCTGCCATGAATTTGGCGAGTGCTGGACGGCCGAGTATCCCATTGTAAGGTAATGGAAAATCAGCAACATCAAAAGTGACCCTCTCAGTCCTGAAGTTCAACTCGCTGCCAAATGTTACCGGCAACGTGATCTTTCCCTTCGGCCTGCACCTTCCCGGATTGATTCCTTGGAATGTGCCGGTCTCTTCGAGCTCGCTATCAGGGATCAGGAGTTTTTGGAGTACCGCGGAGGAAATCAAGTTCAAGACGGCCCCGCCGTCAACTAGCATCTTAGTGACCTTGAGGTTGTAGATAGTTGGTGAAACTAACATCGGTAAGGACCCGACCGCAGTTACGCGATCAGGGTGGTCTTCAATATCAAAGATGATAGGCGTGCTGGACCATTTCAGAGGCTTGCGTGACTCGACGGATGGTTCTGCTGCATTGACTTCCCGCACCCGCTGCTTGAGCTGGCGGTGTGAAGTATGCAGAGAAGCACCACCATCAACGCACAGGACCTCTGTGGCTTTCTGGAACTCCTGCTCATCGATCTCGTCATCATCCATATCTTCATTGGCGTCGTCATCTTCATCCTTGTCGCGGCCGCGGGGAGGTCTGTCTCCTTGCCGCTGCTTGGCCTTGCCGCGGCGTCCTCCTCGGCCGGGACGTTTCTTGCTGGCTCCTCCAGCACCTTCCTGGGCTTTCTCCTTGTCGCGTCGCTCGTATTCAACCTTTTGCTGCTTTACAAGCTGCTCGACCTTCTTGCAGCTCTGGAGGACATGGCCCTTGGTGCGGTGGATCTTGCAGTACTGCTTGTTGGTGCTGTCCTGCTTGTCGGCGACCGCCACAGCCTGGTGGTTGGTGCCTGCGGCAATCTCCTTGCCGGAGCTACCAGCTTTGGCTTTCTTGCCGGACTGCTCAACGACTAGCACATCTTTGCCTTTCTTCTTCCTGTTGTTCCGCCGCCGGCTTCTCTTTGCCGAGGCAGTCTCCTCACTATCAGATCCTCCTGCTCCTATATTCTCTCCGGGGAGTTTCCTCCCTTCCTCAGCACGTGCACACTTGTCGGCCAGGGCATATAGCTCACTGACGTCTCTGATCTTGCACATCGCCATCTCCTCCCTCATCCTGCGGTTTCGCACGTTCTGATGGAACGCGCTGATTACCGCGGCAGGGTGGACATCTGGGATGTTGTGCTGCACGCGGCTGAATCTTTGAATGTACTTGCGCAGGGGTTCTCCTTCCTTCTGGGCAAGCAGATGAAGATCACTCTCTTGGCCATGAGGCTTGTGGCCGCCTGTAAAGGCGCCGACAAACTGATGGCATAGATCTGCCCAAGAGGATATGGAGTTGTCCGGCAAGTGCATGAGCCAGGATCTGACGTTGGGTTTGAGCACCAGCGGGAAGTAGTTGGCAAGGATCTTGTCGTCCCGTCCCCCAGCAGCTTGCACTGGGATGGTGTAGATGCTGAGGAACTCCAACGGATGCGACTTGCCGTCGTACTTCTCTGGCACGTCTGGCTTGAAATTCTTCGTGTTGGGCCACTGGACTTGCCGCAGCTCACGAGTGAACACAGGGCAACCTACCGCGTACGGCAAGTCGCCTAGTTCCCCTAGCGCATGCATGTCGACAGAGGGCCCAGCGCGCTGGTCGGATTGATGTCGCGCTTCTCTTTGGTGCTCGATGCGAGTGCGAGCGTCTTCTTGCTGTCGTTCGTGAAGAACTTGGCGCTGATCGAGACGAGCTCGTGGATCCGATGATGCAGTGGAGTCGTTGTCGAGGTGGATCCGGCGAGTCGGCGATCTTGGCCTTCGGGGTGGAGAGTGCATGGTGGTTGCACCCTTACCGGTTTCGTCGCCATCGGCTCGTGCGTGGCAGTCTTGCCACGGCCTCGATGTACTTGGCTGCCGCGGAGTGTCGCCATTGGCGAAGCCGATGAGACTTTGAATGGTGGCCCTCCATCCGTCGATCTTGTCTTCCGTCGGAGGGTAATCCAGGAGCAGTTGAGCTCGCGCCAAAGCTTCTGCCGGAGTGGTGGGAGGCAGTGGCGAATGGTGCAAGGAGCGGGAGATGCTCGGACTTCTAACTACGTTAGAAGGAGCAGTATCCCGTCCGGGCGACCGTGCCTCGCTCGTGCCAGCATGTTGGCGTGCATGCTGGTCTTGAGCACCCCGAGATCCACCAGCTCGATCTTGGCCCAACAAACGTATGGTACTGCGAGTACCATGACGCTGTCGGTCCTGCGCCTCCTGAGATGGGCGCGGAACATGTACAGACGCCGAGGTCTGCGCAGCCTTGTCCTTGGACCTGGTAGCGCCGTGAGCTCCCTCATCGATGTCCATTCTTCCGCCAGCGTCTACCCCACCACTCGTTTGCTCCGGTGGTGGTGGGATCGACATGGACGGAGCAGCTGCCGCCGAAGTCTTCTTCTTCGGTGGCATGCCGATGAAGAAGAAGATTTGGCTCGTGTGAACGCCGGATCAGTTTCACACAACCTCGACGCCCCCTACCTGGCGCGCCAAAGATGTCGGGGAAGCTGATCCACGAACACCTATGGGGACCGGCGGACCGAGCCCCTTTCGGTTCGGCGGGGGCCGGAGATCGCACGAAGAGCAGATCGAGGCGAAACACACGAGCAGTTTACCCAGCTTGGGAGCTCTCCGGAGAGATAACACTCCTCCTGCTGCTTGTCTGATTGTATTGCGTTCTTGCTCGGGAGCGCCAAGTGCTACAGTACACACGGGCTGCTAACGAGACTGAGCGTGAGTGTTTTTTTTTGGCCTTCCCACCCACCCTACATTGCGCATGGGCCTCCTTTTATATGCTCAAGGGGTCACTGACAGGTGGCAACATAGACAAGGGCAAGAATGGAAAAGAAGAGGGGTGGTTGGTATAGTTACTTGCACAGTACATCCTACCTAACCCTGACGGCAAGGGACAAGGGCATTAAATGCCCGTCCGCGTCGCCCTAACAGTGCAGAAAAGGACCGTCAGGGGCGCCACCGCTTGCCACGATGGCAATCTTGTCAGCGTCGCATGCCACCGCGCACCGCTGGCTGCACAGCCTCTCGCCACGCGCGCCTGGAAAGGCCCCAGGGCGACACATTGGTGGATGTGCTGGAGCGTGGGTATAGAGTGGTCGCTTGCCGCGGTCGTTGTCTTGCCGCGCCCGGAAGCTTGTTGCTCAGCGGGCCTTGCCGGGACGCGCGGCGCGTCGCGGCAAGTTCCTTGCGATGCCTTGGTTGGCCTTCCCGGCAAGCTCCTCTTGCCGGGGCCTTGTCTTCTTGGCCTAAATACTTTGTTCTTGAATGGCTCCAAAGGAACCACGGAGGACCTTGGCGGTCACCCGGCAAGCCTTGCCGCGGGGCGCTGCAACTGCCCATGCACAAGTTCGGGATACTAGGGTACCCCTACTCTAGTACACCGACACATGATGACATTCGAGAGGATGAATGGGATCATCAAAGGATTCGTTCGTAACATCTCCCGTCTGGATGGAAGCATCGTCTAGAGCTATCTGACACAAGAGTGCATCTCTTTATGCAAGAATTTTCTATATGGTGCAGACCGTCCGCCCATTAAGAAGCATGTTGGTAGGCTAGAAGGAGAAGGTCACTCCAACGGTCGCAGGGAACTGCATGTGGCCTACCCAAATGGACGCAATGACTTTGACAGAGCAAACTTGGTAGTGCTACAATACCTAGACCAGGTAGATCCTTTTGTGACACCGCACAAAGAAACTATTGCAAAGAAGTATCATGAACGGGGGGTATGCAGGACGGACACCGAAGTTACTAGAGAGCACAACTTTAAAGTGCAACTAATCCCTGGGTGGTTTTGGTAATTCTTAACAACATATAGCTCCTTGAACTAATGCTCTTTCAAGATGATCATTTCAGAAAGTTCAATGATTAGCATGGCATGGACTAGAGATGTGGACACCTCAAAATGCTAAGGACACATATTGGCAACAAGCTCAGGACTCTACATTTTTATTTAAGTGATCCAAGATCACTTTGAGTCAATAGGAAAGCCAATACTATTAAAAGGGGATGATGTGTTGCTTAATGGCTTACTTGCTCAAAATGCTTAGTGATATGCTCCAAAACCCTCAACCACTTTATCATTTCCACATATGTCCAAAACCTAAAGTCAAACTCGGCCCCACCGATTTGATCTATCCGGCGCCATCGAGTTTCATTTGACATAGCCACTACCACAAACCCTAGTCACTTCGGTTTCACCGATAGGGATCTCGGTCTCACCGATATGGGATTGTAAACTCACTGTTTCCTTTTTGTAACATTTCGGTTCCACCGTAATGAGCAAATAGCTCCCACCGAGTCTGCAATGCAAACCCCCTATTTCCTCTTCGTAACACTTCGATCTCACCGAAGCGAGCAAATTGGTCCCACCGAATTTGCCTGACCAATTCCCTATGTGCTCATTACTGAAATCGGTCCCACCGAGTTCATGTGATCGTTCACACCGAGATTACGTCATGCTCTAACCCTATCATATTGGTCCCACCGCGTAGACTATGTCGGTCTCACCAAAAAGCCTAACGTTCATATTTTTACCTGAATCGGTCTGACCCGTTTTACTATTCGGTCTCATCGAGTTTGGGAATCTGTGTGTAACAGTTAGATTTTGTGTGGAGGCTATATATACCCCTCCACCCATTGTTCATTCAAGGAGAGATCCATTAGAACGTGCCTACACTTCCAGCATTCATTTTCTGAGGGAGAACCACCTACTCATGTGTTGAGACCAAGATATTCCAATCCGGTGACAAGAATCTTGATCTCTAGCCTTCCCCAAGTTGCTTTCCACTCAAATCATCTATGCACCATAGCCAAATCTGTGAAAGAGAGTTGAGTGTTGGGGAGACTATCATTTGAAGCATAAGAGCAAGGAGTTCATCATCAACACACCATCTATTACCTTTTGGAGAGTGGTATCTCCTAGATTGGTTAGGTGTCACTGTGGACCCTCCTTCAAGATTGTGGAGTTGAACCATGGAGTTTGTAAGGGTAAGGAGATCGCCTACTTCATGAAGATCTACCCTAGTGAGGCAAGTCCTTCATGGGCGATGGCCATGGTGGGATAGACAAGGTTGCTTCTTCGTGGACCCTTGATAGGTGGAGCCCTCCGTGGACTCGCGCAACTGTTACCCTTCGTGGGTTGAAGTCCCCATCAACGTGGATGTATGATAGCACCACCTATCAGAACCATGCCAAAAATCTTCGTGTCAACATTGTGTTTGCTCCCTCCAAACTCCTTCCATTTTATTTCTTGCAAGTTACATGCTTTACTTTCCGTTGCTCATATACTCTTTGCGTGCGTGCTTGAATTGTGTTGAGATTGCTTGACTTGTGCTCAGTTGCTAAAATCTGCTAAGAATTAAAATTGGGAAAAGGTTAAGTTTTTATTTGGTCAAGTAGTCTAATCACCCCCCCTCTAGACATACTTTTGATCCTACAAGTGGTATCACAACTTTGGTCTCCATTTTCCTTGATTTCCATTGCTTTCGTGATCATAGCCTTGGTTTCACAACCTAGGAGTATGGCGTCTAGTGAGGGAAATTACCACAGTAGAGGTCCTTACTTTGATGGTACTAATTTTGCTAGTTGGAAACCTAAGATGAAAATGCATATTCTTGGACACAACCCGCCCGTTTGGGCTATTGTGTGTATTGGTTTGCAAGGTGAATTCTTCGATGAGAGATAACCAAATCGTGAAGCTACCAAAGAAGAATTGAAGATGTTGCAATACAATGCTCAAGCTTGCGATATCCTCTTCAATGAATTGTGCCCCGAAGAATTCAACAAAATCAGCCGTCTTAAGAATGCAAAGGAAATTTTGGATACTTTGATTGATATGCACAAAGGTACCGACTCCACCAAGGAATCCATGTTGGATTTGCTTCAAAGTCAACTTGACAAGTTCAAAATGAAGGACGGTGAAGGTGTCGCTGAAATGTAATCTAGGCTTGCTCTCATCACAAATGAGATTGCCGGCTTAGGAAGTGAAGATATGACCCACAAATTCATCATCAAAAAGATCTTGAGAGCCTTGGATGGAAAATATGATACCGTGTGCACTTTGATCCAAATGATGCCAAACTACAAAGATCTCAAGCCAACTGAAGTCATTAGAAGAATTGTTGCTCAAGGATAAATAAGAGCTTCACAACAAGTCTAGTGGTGCTTATAAAGCCTCATGTGATGCTCCTACATCATCAAATGAGAAACAAGCCTTCAATGAAGAATTGAACTTAATGGTGAAAAACTTCAACAAATTCTACAAGAGTAGAAGCTAGGAAAGAAGTTCCAAGTCAAGGTCCTACAATGACAAAAATCTTCATGTCATGAGTGAAATTGCTACAATTGTGGAAGACTCAAACACTAATGCAATGAGTGTACGGCTCCCTACAAAATAAAAGAAGACTCACCTAAAAGGAGAGGCAAAAGGGAAGAATCACCTCCAAGAGAGAGAAGGAGTAGAGATGATCGCTATGAGCGAAGAACCTCTCGAAGAAGCAAGGATTCAGAAAGGAAGGACAAGTCATCAACGAGCTACACAAAAGGAAGACATCAAGCTCATGTTGGTGAATGGGTATCCGGCTCCGACTCTGATCACCACTCCGAGATAAGTTATCACTCCGACTCCGAAGATACTCAAGATGAAGGTGTTGTCAGTCTAGCACTTGTGTCAACCAACTCCCTGAAGGGATTGGCAGATGCTTCATGGCTAAAGGCCCCAAGGTAACACAACCTGAGTATGTTGATTTCAATAGTGATGAAGATGACTTGCTAGGTGACGATGATTTACTTGTTGACAACTCTAGTGATGAATACTATGATTAAAATGCTATTAATCATGCTAATCAAGATGAAACGAATGACAATGATAAGAAGGAGATTGGGCGTCTAACAAAATAACTAAACACTCTTAAGTTAGCTCATGAAACTACTTTAGAAGATCATCGAGAACTTTTAAAAACTCATGAGAAGTTATGCTTCGAAAAGCTCAATCTTGAGCAAGAACATGGGTTCTTAAAAGCCATCAATGATGATCTTTGGAAGAAAAGTTCTTCTTACATTGCCAAGCGTTTACTCTTGTCTACTTACATGCCACAAGTAAAATCTAGCAACAAGAACAAGAAAGATTCTTCTTCTAGTAGTAACAATAATCATGCTAAATCCAATATTGTTGCTTATAGTAGTTCTCTTGATTCCACTAATGATTCTCTTAGCCAAGTTACACTTGAGCAAGAAAATAGCTTATTGAAGGGAATTATAGAGAAAGGTGTTTACAAGAGCCTTGCCGGAAGTAAGCAATTTGAGGAAATTGTAGGCAAGCAAGGAAGGCATCGGAAGAATCAAGGTGTTGTCTTGAATGAAAGTTCAATGCCAATGGAGTTGAGTGGGAAGAAGATCAATACCCCAAGACGAAGTTTTTTCCTCAACAAGAGAAGTATGATCCTACTTCCTTCAAGGGAACAAAAGCCCAAGATGAGCTTCTGCCACAAGACCATAAACTAAAAGGCAAGGACAAGCTTCAAGAGGAGATTGATGCATTTGAATATGCTCCAAAGGCCTTGGTCAAGTGGGTTCCCAAGAATAAATCAAGTTCTACTTCATCGAGTACATCTACAACCCCAAGGATTCCCATCAAAATGATGTGGATCCCGAAGAAGAAGAACTAGAGAGTTCTTGAGGGTGACTCCACCAACATACTTCACTCATATTCATCTTGGGCAAGGAAAAGTGCAAACAACTTCCACATCTTGCACTAGTTCAAGGAGTTACAAACCCTCTTGTTGGTAAGACAAGGGACAAGGTAACCTAATGCTTTCATGGACATCATCATGTGTGTGCCTCACTATATGTCTATGGATATCCTTGTTTGTTCCTTGTGGGACTAACCCATGTAGGTATTATAAGTGCAACTCACTCCAATGGATTGCTTGAAATGATCTACATTAACAATGAGCATCTACATCTTCAACATCTACACGAAGTCATCATCGACAAAACCCAAGGTTAGTTCATCCCTCTTAGGGGGGTTATCACATCTCTGTGTATTTCGGTCTGACCGATTCATCCATTTCGGTCACACAGAGTTCACTGGGTTGATCAAGTTCTCAATCTCGGTGCAACCGATTAGTACTCTTCGGTCTCACCGAGTTGCAGTAACCTCTTGAGATTCTGCATCTCGGTGCCAGCGAGTTGTTCCACTCGGTCACAACGACAGTGCCAGGATATATATACCGACGGGTCAAATTTTGGAATTTCCTCCAAAACCTCTTCACCCGCGTATCGATCTATCCGCAGAAATAATCCTTTAGATTAGTTTTGATTTGAAATTTTAGGATTAGGTTTCCGCCGGACTCATCTCGAACCAACCGAATTGTAGAAATCGGTCTCACCGATTTGCCTTAGGCCATTGCACATGTGATTTTCGGTCTGACCGAAAATTGCAAATCGGTGTGACCGAAATCAGAACTTTGTGAAAACCCTAGCAAACTTAGAGTCACCAAAGTGTGTCTCAGTCTGACCGATTCCACTAGTTTAGACTCCAAAGTTGCTTCGGTGTCACCGAGTTTTACAAATCGGTAGCTCCGAAATGCTTCCTGTAGAAAACTAAAACTAAGTTTTTGACTCATTCTTTTTGCAAAAACTCTGCACTTTGTGATGCTCATCTACTCTATCTTATCTACAACTATTCACAGGGTCAATTCTTAGCTTACAGTGCCGTATGTCTAATCAAAGTGATAGTCAGAACAAGTCAGAGGAGCAGATGGACTTGAGTGAGGGCACTAGTCCCTCTGGCAGCTATGATGAAGGTAGGAGGAGCACACCAAGCAACCTGCCTAAGGCTCAGACTAGGCAGAGGAAGAAGAAAATTTCAGACTCTGAGGATGAGGACTTTGAGGTTGAAGAAGTCAGCTCAAAGAAGAAGGTGGTAAAGAATGAATACGATGTTGCTGCCTCTACCAAGCCAGGTCAGCACAAGAAAGCACCTGCTAGGAGAGTGCCAATGTCTAAGGCCAAGAAAAGGTGATGAGGCAAGAAAAGGGTCAGGAAAACTACTGCTATAGTGCTTGGAAATCAATCTATGAGGAGAGATTCTACTGCTGAGGACGAAGAGGAAGAAGAGGATTGAGGGAGTCCTAGATTAGGGGGTATCCGCACAGCCGGACTATATACATCGTCCGGACTATCGAAGCGTGAAGATACAAGACTCAAGACTTCGGCCCGTGTCCGGATGTGACTCTCCTTTGCATGGAAGACAAGCTTGGCGATCCGGATATTATATTTCCTTCCTTGTAACCGACTCCATGTAAACCCTAGCCCTCTCCGGTGTCTATATAAATCTGAGAGGATGGTCCTTAGAAGGCGGATCACAATTACAATCATACCATCATAGGCTAGCTCTTAGGGTTTAGCCTCTACGATCTCGTGGTAGATCTATTCTTGTACTACTCATATCTTCAATATTAATCAAGCAGGAAGTAGGGTTTTACCTCCATCAAGAGGGCCCGAACCTGGGTAAACATTGTGTCCCTTGCTTCCTATTACCATCAGCCTAAGACGCACAGATCGGGACCCCCTACTCGAGATCCGCCAATTTTGACACCGACATTGGTGCTTTCATTGAGAGTTTCTCTGTGTCGTCACTTTGAGGCTTGATGGCGTTTTCAATCACCAACAACACGGTCCAGGGCGAGACTTTTCTCCCCGGACAGATCTTTGTGTTTGGCGGCTTTGCACTTCGGGCCAATTCGCTTGGTCATCTGGAGCAGATCGACAGCTACGCCCCTGGCCACCAGATCAGGTTTGGAAACTTGAACTACACGGCGGACATTCGCGGAGACTTGATCTTCGATGGATTCCGGCCTGTGCCAGGAGCGTCGAACAATCACGACGAGCACGACCTAGACCTGCCGCCAGACAATGCTCAGGACATCATCCCTGCAGTAGCCCCGGATTTAAATCCGGAGCAGGTTGCGTTGCCCAAGGACGAAGGGGTGGACCCCGCCCCGCAGGCCGCATACTCATTGGCAGTAGAGCCGAACATAGGTTGCACCTCTGTGGAGGCCTGTATCCCCGGGCCCCCGGACTCGTATCCGGTTGTTGGTCCCGGACCGCACACTCTCGAGCCAGTCGAGCCAGGTTGGGCTCCGGTAATGGAGTTTACCGCTGCGGACATCTTTCAGCACTCGCCCTTTGGCGACATGCTGAACTCATTGAAGTCTCCCTCTTTGTCAGGAGGCTCTGGGCCGAACTATGTTCGGCTTGAGTGGGAAATTGGCGACGAAGAAATTCGGTGCCCACCCACCACCCACTTCATTGCCACGATCTATGATTTAACTGACGTGCTTGACTTAGACTTCGAAGACATCGACGGTATGGATGACGATGCCGGAGACGTACAGGAGCCACCGCTCATAGGGCGGTGGACAGCCACCTCTTCATATGATATATATATGGTGGACACTGCGAAAGAAACTAATGGTGATGAGGCAACGGAGGATAACCCCTCCAAGAAAAAAGCAAAGCATGGCCGTCGCCAGCGCCGCTCCAAGCCCCGCCCAGGCAATACCGGTACCAGAGACGAAAACAATCCGAACGGTGCCGACGATGAATACAACCCCGAACAGCCCGCCTTCGAGCAGGCCGAGCAGGAAGATGGGCAGGACAGCCCAGGCGAACAGGCGACAGACGGGTATCTGGAGGAGGACAACTACATGCCTTCCTCCGAAGACGAGATTAGCCTCGGCGACGACGAGTTCGGCGTGCCCGAGGACCCCGCGGAGCCGGAGCACTCCAAGCGCCGGCTTATTGCCACTGCAAGAAGCCTAAAGAAGAAGAAGCAGCAGCTTCAAGCTAATCAAGACCTACTCACAGATAGATGGACAGAAGTCCTGGCAGCCGAGGAATATGGACTCGAGCGCCACACGGCTGACCGGCCACCTCGAGGTCAAGATAAAACGGCATATTAGCCCGAATACCAGCCCGCACCCCCACGCCAGTTTACTACGGGCCGGGGCAAAACTCAGGACCTGCGCGATAAACTAGATAACACCGCAGGACAACCAAGATCGATCTACGGATCACGGGGGCGCGCCACAACACATGACGATGACCGTCATACCGGATACACTAACAGCAAATCCGGCCGGGCCGAATATAACCAGGCAGACACAGCTGGACTGCGTCGTGACATAGCCCGGCACAAAGGCACTGCACACCCCCTCTGCTTCACCAATGAAGTGATGGATCATGAATTCCTAGAAGGGTTCAAACCCGTAAACATAGAATCATACAACGGCACAACAGACCCCGCGGTATGGATCGAAGATTTCCTTCTCCACATTCACATGGCCCGTGGAGATGATCTACATGCCATCAAGTATCTTCCCCTTAAGCTCAAAGGACCCGCCCGGCACTGGCTAAATAGCCTGCCCGCAAATTCCATTGGCAGCTGGGACAATCTGGAAGACGCATTTCTTGACAACTTCCAAGGCACATATGTGCGACCTCCGGATGCCGATGACTTGAGCCACATTACTCAATAGCCCAGAGAATCAGCTAGGAAATTCTGGACTCAGTTCCTAACTAGAAAGAACCAAATAGTCAACTTTCCAGACGCCGAAGCCCTGGCAGCCTTCAAGCATAATATCCGTGACGAGTGGCTCCTCGACACCTCGGCCAGGAGAAAGCCAAGTCTATGGCTGCTCTCACGACACTAATGACCCGCTTTTGCGTGGGCGAGGACAGTTGGTTGGCTCGCAGCAGCACTACAACACATTCTGGCATGTCAGATGTCCGTGATAATAATGGCAAGCTACAGCGCAACAGAAACAAGCGACGGAACAACGGCGACAACACCGAAGACAAGGCGGTCAATGACGGATTCAGCGGATCCAAATCCGGTTAGCGGAAGAAGCCATTCAAAAGCAACAATCAGGGACCGTCCTGTCTAGACCGTATACTGGAGCGCTCGTGCCAAATTCATGGCACCCCGGACAAGCCAGCCAACCACACCAATAGAGACTGCTAGGTATTTAAACATGCCGGCAAAGTAAATGCCGAAAACAAGGACAAGGGGTTGCACAACGATGATGACGAGGAGCCCCGGCGTCCGAACATGGGGGGACAGAAGAATTTCCCACCCAGGTGAAAACGGTCAACATGATCTATGCCACCCACATCTCCAAGCGGGAACGAAAGTAAGCACTACGGGACGTCTACACGATGGAGCCAGTCGTCCCCAAATTCAACCTATGGTCAGCTTGTCCGATCACCTTTGATCGTAGGGATCATCCTACTAGCATCCGTCATGGCGGCTCAGCCGCATTGGTTCTAGACCCAATCATAGATGGATATCACCTCACAAGAGTCCTTATGGACGGAGGCAGCAGCCTGAACATGCTTTACCATAACACAGTGCGCAAAATGGGCATCGATCCTTCAAGGATTAAGCCCACCAAAACCACCTTTAAAGGTGTAATTCCTGGAGTAGAGGCCCGTTGTACGGGCTCTACAACATTGGAAGTGGTCTTCGGATCTCCGGATAACTTCCGAAGCAAAGAGCTAATCTTCGACATCGTCCCTTTCCGCAGTGGTTACCACACACTGCTCGGACGAACCGCATTCGCTAGATTCAATGCGGTACCACACTATGCATACCTCAAGATCAAGATGCTAGGCCCGCGTGGGGTCATAACAGTCAATGCAAATATGGACCGCTCTCTCCTTACAGAAGAGCATACTGCAGCCCTTGCGGCAGAAGTACAATGCGGCCTCCTCTGGCAAACCACCAATCCGGCGATGACAACCTCAAGCTCCGTCAAGCGAGGGCGGAACACCCCGCAACAGGATCACCAGGCACGCCAAGAGCACGACTAGCAGTCCGGCCTCCGCTCAAATCCCATCAAAGCAGTATTCGTGCCACGCGTACACAATTACGCACTCAAAATACCATGGGCACAAGTGGAGGCGTAGCAATGGCTCTGTCAACAGTACAGTACTGCTTCATAACCTTTCTTTTTACCTTTAAGGACATTGCTTTAGTGCAGCTTCTCCAGAAGAGCCGGATTGTCAGACTTACATAGGAGAGAAAACCAAGGAGGCAACATGCTTTGTGCATAGCAGGAAATACCCAGGTGGAATCTATTTACGATCGTTATACCTGGTTTATCTATCTGTACGTAGCCTGCCTCTGGATAGGGTATGTCAAATAATCCTATTTATCTCCGCTTAATGCATTCATTGTAAACATACGCCTAAACGTATTATTCATCAATGGGAGATCATATACAACGTCAGCTTATTATTCTTATTTGAGCATTTTTTCGTTACAAATGTCTTTTAAAATTGCATCCGTACACTTTGGTACGTTGAGTTCGCCAGGGGCTTCTTATGGCGCCCCATAATACGGCACGACAAGTTCGAACACTTTCAACAGTGCGACACCCTGAACTTATAGCATTATATGCATCAGCTCCGAATCATGTCTTGGGTCTACAGTTGGGATAGCCCGGCTCCCCGAACTTATAGCATTATATGCATCAGCTCCGAATCATGTCTTGGGTCTACAGTTGGGATAGCCCGGCTCCCTTGTTTTGGTGCCTTATGTTCCGTTATATCGGCTAAGGTAGCGCAGGGAGAACTACTGCAATTGTGCCCTGGTTCTGCCGGACGAGCACCTCAGTAGAGAAAGCCAAAAACTGACCGGCATGATGTGGCGAGAGCTGGTCGTTGTTCGAGAGGTCTTAAAATCCTTAAAGATTTTTCCGCTTTAGGCGATAATTCGGCTTCGTCTGATCTAGGCGTATATAGCACCCCAATTCCGCCTTCCGGATTCTAGGGGCTTTGCCGAAATTTAAAATTGTAGACTTCTATGGCTAAGTGAAGGTTATAAAGCCACATAGTCCGATTGCCTTGTTCGCTGCGCTGGACACTCCTTAAGGGACCAAACACTTGGATAAAGAGTGTCCAGGTTATCCACGAACACCCAGGACTAGTTACATGGGGGCAGAAGCCGATGACTGGCCTACTTTCAGAATTTGATAAACAGCCGCATAGAAGGTAATATTTTAAATAACAACAGCGCTACATAGCGCAAGTAACTTCGTCCATAAATTACAAACATGACATAAGTGAATTCATTCAAAAATTATGTCCTTGGTACATTCAACGGCCATAAGGCGAGCACCCTTCATAACGCCATCATAATACTTCTCAGGAACGCGATGCGGCTTGCCCTCTGGTGGCCCGTCCTTCACCAGCTTCTCCGCATCCAGCTTGCCCCAATGCACCTTCGCACGGGAAAGGGCCCGGTGGGCACCCTCAATGCAAACAGATCGCTTGATGACTTCCAGTTGCGGACAGACAATCACCATCCGCTTGATCAGGCCAAAGTAGCTGGTGGGCAGGGGCTCACCAGGCCACATCTGGACTATGAAAACCTTCATAGCCACTTCAGCCGCCCTGTGGAGTTCGACCAACTACTTCAGTTGGTCACTCGGAGACGTTGGATGTTCGGCCCCAGCATACTGGGACCAGAACAGCTTCTCCGTTGAGCTCCCCTCCTGAGCACGGTAGAACTCCGCGGCGTCTAATACGCTGCATGGAAGATATGCGAATGCCCCTGGAGAGCTCCGGACACGTGTAAGTAAAAGAAACGCCTCCTCCACATCTTTGCTTTGCATAAAGAATTTCTTACCCACTGTGATCTTTTTGGCCTCTTGGATTTCCTGCTGTGCTTTCTCGGTTTCAGCCTTCTCGGCCTCTTTTTCTTTAAGCTCTTGCTCCACGGACTCGAACTTTTTGCCGAGCTCCTGGAGCTGTTCTTGTACCTCGCCCACTCGGGCTTCTTGCTTTTTGTGCTCCTTGTGTTCCAAGGCCGCCTTGTGTTCGGCCTCGGAGAGCGCTTTCTTAAGAGATGCCACTTCGATGGTGGCCTCTGTTACCAAATCACGACGCCTTGTCGTTAGAGTAACCAAGTTTTTTTATACTTTACTATATGAGAGAGGGAAATCATTCACCTTTGCTCTCCTCGAGCTGCCTCCTCGTGAGGCCGAGCACTCCCTGTGCCCGCTCCAACTCCTGCTTTAGGCCGGCGACTTCGGCCGTACGGGCAACAACGGCCAGCAGCACAGCCTGCTTATTCAAATTCAAACTTATTCTTAAACTCCTGCGGATTATAATTGACCCTCTGTTTGGTTTTTGCTTCCGAACACCAAACAGAGTATCAGGGCCTACTACCTATCAGGTGGTAATTTCACACATTTTTACTACTTACCTCAAAGCCTGTTAGGAGGCTGGTGCAGGCTTCAGTTAGTCCGCTCTTGGCGGACGAAACCTTCTGAATCACTGCATTCATGAGAGTACGGTGTTCTTCATCTATGGAAGCACCGCGAAGCGCTTCCAGCAGACAATCCGACGCCTCGGGCATAGCGGAAGTACTCGGCACAGACGGCTCGCCCTCCTTAACGAGGGGCTGTCCGACTGAGTCCGGAACCACGGGAGGTTCCGGAATGGTGTTCGGCTGAGAGTCCGGCTTACTGCGGCTCTCACCAACACAATCCGCGGGGACCTTGAACCCCGCATGTCCAACGTTTGGAATGCCGCCTTCGGGCGCCTCCAGATCCACCTCCTCCCGCTCGGGGAGCCTTTGGGACAACACCTTTGTGTCATCCGCAGGCTGAGGAGAAGTGGCTGTCGGGAGTGAGTTCATTGCTGACTCGCTCAAGGACCCGTCCGAAGACGCACCTCGGGATGGGCCCTGGGCCAACTGCATACAAGTTTGGCATTATGAAAAAAATATGAAGCAAAATTACGATGGAGTGCAGATACTAATGATTGCACTAGGGGCTTCTTCGTGGCCAGCCACCCTTCCTCGCTATCGGCGGCAATGGAGGAGTAGTCCAGAAGGGACATTTTTCCCTTCTTGGACGTCCCAGTCTCCCCCACCGGGGAGGCCTTCCTCTTTTTCTCCCCCCCAGTACGGGGAGGTGGAGTTTCTTCTTGTTTTCCCCTGCTTCCGCGGGAGGAATCTGACTCCTCGTCATTAGACGACAAGGGTATGACGGCCTTGCGTCGGGGGCCTCTTCTGGTCCCCTAGTCCGCCCTCTCAGGCCCCTCGTCCTTTCCGAAAGGGGCAGCCTCCTCTTCTTCTTCTTCGTCCCCTTCGGGGGAGGAGTGCGCCTCCTCGTCTTCAGACGAGGCTTGTGCAACCTTATGTCGGAGACCCTTTCGGGTCCCCGGGGCCTTGTTATCGGCCTTCTTCTCCAGCCCCTTATAGGTTGCTGGCACCAGCATCTTTGTCAGGAGATTGTTAGCTGGGCTTTCTGACAGCGGAGCCGGACAGTCAATCTGCTCCGCTATCTCCACATAATCCTGAACAAATATACGCAATCACTTAAGGATTCCCCATGAATATATTGGGAAGAACCGAACCCGGTGGCAGCCTGAGAACTCACCTGGATAGGGTGCCGCGTGGCGTGGATCCCACGGTCCTCGGATATGAGAGGAGGTACTTCGGAGGCCTTGAACAACGCCTTCCACGCTTTTTTGTGCTTCATGCCGTAGAGCCTCTGGAGCGTCTGGTGTTCAGCCGGGACGAACGCCCACAGATTGAATGCCCGCGTTTGGCACGGCAGAATCCGGCGAATGAGCATGACCTGGATCACGTTGACAAGCTTGATGTTCTTGTCCTTCATGCCCTTGATGCAGTTTATGAGTCTGGTCATCTCTGTAGATTCGCCCCATAACAGACCCTTCTGTTTCCAGGAGGCGAGCCGCATAGGGGTTCCAGATCAGAACTCGGGGGCTGCCACCCAGTTGGCGTCGCGCGGCTCGGTGATGTAGAACCACCCCGATTGCCACCCCTTCATGGTTTTCACAAAGGAGCCGTCAAGCCAGGTGACGTTAGGCATTTTGTCCACCATGGCTCCTCCACACTCCGCTTGCTGGCCGCCCACGATCTTCGGCTTCATGCAGAAGGTTTGAAGCCACAAGCTGAAGTGAGGCTTAATGCGGAGGAAAGCCTCGCATACGATGATGAACGCCGAGATGTTGAGGATGAAGTTTGGCGCTAGATCATGGAAATCTAGCCCGTAGTAGAACATGAGCCCGCGGACGAAGGGGTGGAGTGGAAACCCCAGTCCACGGAAGAAGTGGGCAAGAAACATGACCCTCTCGTGGCGTCCTAGAGTTGGAATGACCTGCCCATCGTCTGGTATCCGGTGCGCTATGTCTGCTGCCAAGTATTCGGCCGCCCGAAGACTTGCGATATTCTTCTCCTTCACGGTGGAAGCCACCCATTTGCCTCCTGCTCCAGACATGTTTAACTGTACGAGGAAGACTTGGACTAGGGCGCTGGAGCTCGAGGATGCAAGAGTGGGCAAAGGAGGAAGAAGGCGTGGGTAAAAATGGGGAACTCTTATCCCTTTATAGAGGCGATGAAAGCGGTGTGCCTCCCCACTAGCCTGTTGAGAATCGCTTTCTTTCCAAGCGCCACGATTGATGGCACGGGGGGATTACCCATACCTGTATTAATGAGAATCCTGAGATAAGGGGACATGATCTCTGCTTTGACAAGACGTGTCAGAGAAACCGCCTCGCAATGCGCGCTGTGGCTGGTTGTGGAAAAACGGTTTGAATAATGACCTGGCTGTAATGGCATGCCACGTCGTCTAAAAGTTGTCAGCTGAAGTGTCATTCTCTCTACGGTGGTATGTGAAGATCCTTTTGCAGATCCGGACACGGTCTACGTGTTCGATAATAACCTTGGAATATTCGGAGAAGGAACCTGCCTTGCAATGCCGAAGACAAGACTGCGCGCCGGACTCATCATCATTGAAGCCTGGTTCAAGGGCTACTGAGGGAGTCCTGGATTAGGGGGTATCCGGACAGTCGGACTATATACATCGTCCGGACTATCGAAGCGTGAATATAAAAGACTCAAGACTTCGGCCCGTGTCCGGATGGGACTCTCCTTTATGTGGAAGACAAGCTTGGCGATCCTGATATTATATTTCCTTCCTTGTAACCGACTCCATGTAAACCCTAGCCCTCTCTGGTGTCCATATAAACTGGAGAGGATGGTCCTTAGAAGGCCGATCACAATTACAATCATACCGTCATAGGCTAGCTCTTAGGGTTTAGCCTCTACGATCTCGTGGTAGATCTACTCTTGTACTACTCATATCTTCAATATTAATCAAGTAGGAAGTAGGGTTTTACCTCCATCGAGAGGGCCCGAACCTGGGTAAACATTATGTCCCTTGCTTCCTGTTACCATCATCCTAAGATGCACAGATCGGTACCCCCTACCCGAGATCCGCCGGTTTTGACACCGACAAGGATGCTGCACCAACACCTCCTGCTAAGTCACAAAAGCTGATGGGGGATGCCATCAAGTCTGGGGATGCTCCTTCAAAGCCCAAGATAGCCCCCAAGGCTCCAGCTCAAGCTTCCAAGACTGCACCTAAGAGAAGCACTAGGAACATCCCTGCTGCAGAGAAGAACAAGGCCCCAGTGCCTGAAGTTGAAGAAGAAGAAGAAGAAGAAGCCCAAGTGCTTAGGAAACTCAAGCCAAAACTTCCAGACCATGATGACAATCATCCAGTGGCTGAGAATATGGAAGAAAGAAAAGATGCAGGTCTCAGATTGTGGAGACAAGCTGATCCATATGCAGTGAGGAGAAGGACAGTTGTGGAATACAGATTCCACACCAAAGAACAATAACATTTCTATGAGACAATGCTGGTTGACAAGAAGCCCATTGCCAATGATATGAAGTGGGTTGATTGGGAGTATATGAATGAGAATGAAGACCATTTTCCAGGAGTGCATGAGAGCTTCAAGCTCAATGGTGTTGACAAGTTTGTGGGTCAAAAGTTGACCAAATGGAATGATGAGCTCATTATGCAGTTTTACTGTACAGCTCATTTCTATCCAGATGGAAAGATTGTGTGGGCAAAGCTCATAAAAGCCACCAAGGAGCATGAGAAAGACATTGATGTCTATGCTGAGAAGAAGAAACACCACAACTCCATGGCAAATATGTACAAGATGATACCTGAGAAAGCCTTGGAGACTCACAAGCTAGGCTTAGTGCACTACTTAATGTCTGTACTGGCCACAATGAACACTATATTGAGGCACACCTTGTTGCCCAAATCAGGAGATCACAGGATGATCAGAGGCCATTCCATTAATTTGCTTCAGATGTTTGATTTGCCCTAGAAGTTCAAAGTCATGAGTTTGATTGTTGAGACAATCAGGAGAACAACTGCTGACCAGAAGAGGTCATGTGGGTATGCTCCACACATATAGATGTTGATCAACTCCAAGATGCCCAAGGGAGTATACTTGTTGGACAAAGAGCATCTGCCCTTGAAGCCTGATTTTGAGGACAACACTATTGTCATGACTGCTGAAGATCCAACATCCCTAGAGGCTCAAGAGAAGAGACAGAAAGCTAAAGCAGAGAAGGCAACAAAGATGCCAAGTGCTGAAGAAGCTTCAGAAGTGTTCTTCAAGTCAAAGCTAGACCAGCTTGGATATCTTATTCAAGAAACCTTGAGAACTGAGAAAGGACTGGCCACCCTGACTCGGAACCAGGAGAGCTTGGAGAGGATCATTGAAACCATATTCTATGATCTTGAGTTGAAGGTGACTGAGATTCAGACAACAGTTGAAGAGCTCCAGGAAGAAGCAAAAGAGAGCAAGGGAAAAGCAACTACACAAGTGTTTCACAGAGTGCCTAGGGCACAGAAGTCTACAGCAGTGCCAGTGCCAGACACAAGAGCAATAGCTTCAGCACCTGCAGCCACAGCTCCAGTGGAAACTCCACCAGCTCCATCAACTTCCACTTATGGTTTCGTCCTTGGTGTCCTCTCAACACCTCCTCCTGAAGATAAAGCCTAGAGAGTGGCATAGCACTATGCATGTTCAAGCTTTTTGGTAACTTATTGCCAAAGGGGGGGAAAGTGTATAGATCACAGGCTTCGGAGAGAGAGACCTTTGCTTCTTTTGCTACTTATTTTCTTTGCTTGCTTGGTTGAGATATTTACGTTTATGTGTGTGAGATACTTTGTATGGTCATGTGTTTGATCATATCATGCTTAATGCTTGTGCTTGGATGATGTCATTATCTATCTCTTATGTATGGTCATTTACTTTGACTTGGTGATGAGTGCTTGTTCATATTTTTTTAATCATTTTGAGATCTCCACCAAGATCTATGTGACATGGAAGAGTCACCCATGATCCTATTTAATTGCGCATTTGCATTCACAAGCAAATTTTAAATAATGCACAAATTTAGGGGGAGCTCTTACTTATCAATTACTTCTCAAAGCGACGATGTATTTCATTCTTATTATCATTTGTGGAAGCTTTGATCTGTATGTTCTCATCAATTACCAAAAAGGGGGGAGATTGAAAGTGCAACTAATCCCTGGGTGGTTTTGGTAATTCTTAACAACATATAGCTCATTGAACTAATGCTGTTTCTAGAAGATCATTTCAGAAAGTTCAATGATTGGCATGGCATAAACTAGAGATGTGGACCCCTCAAAATGCTAAGGACACATATCGGCAACAAGCTCAAGACTCTACATTTTTATTTAAGTGACCCAAGATCACTTTGAGTCAATAGGAAAGCCAATACTATTAAAAGGGGATAAGGTGTTGCTTAATGGTACTTGCTCAAAATGCTTAGTGATATGCTCCAAAACCCGCAACCAGTTTCTCATTTCCACATATGTCCCAAACCTAAAAGTCAAACTCGGCCCCACCGATTTGATCTATCTGGCGCCACCTAGTTTCATTTGACGTAGCCACTGCCACAAACCCTAGTCACTTCGGTTTCACTGATAGGGATCTCGGTCTCACCGAGATGGGATTGCAAACTCACTATTTCCTTTTTGTAACATTTCGGTTCCATCGAAATGAGCGAATTGGTCCCACCGAGTCTGCAATGCAAACTCCATGTTTCCTTTTTGTAACACTTCGGTCTCACCGAAGCGAGGGAATCGGTCCCACCGAGTTTTCCTTACCAACTCCCTGTGTCCTCATTACTGAAATCGGTCCCACCAAGTTCATGTGATCGGTCACACCGAGATTACGTTATTCCCTACCCCTGTCATATCGGTCCCACCGAGTTGACTCTGTCTGTCCCACTGAAAAGCCTAACGTTCATATTTTTACCTGAATCGGTCTGACCGAGTTTTACCGGTCTCACCGAGTTTGGGAATCTGTGTGTAACAGTTAGATTTTGTGTGGAGGCTATATATACCCCTCCACCAATTCTTCATTCGTGGAGAGAGCCATTAGAACATGCCTACACTTCAAGCATTCATTTTCTGAGAGAGAACCACCTACTCATGTGTTGAGACCAAGATATTCCAAACCAACCACAAGAATATTGATCTCTAGCCTCCTCAAGTTGCTTTCCACTCAAATTGTCTTTGTACCATAGCCAAATCCGTGTGAGAGAGTTGAGTGTTGGGGAGACTATCATTTGAAGCACAAGAGCAAGGAGTTCATCATCAACACACCATCTATTACCTTTTGGAGTGTGGTGTCTCCTAGATTGGTTAGGTGTCACTTGGGAGCCTCCATCAAGATTGTGGATTTGATCGAAGGAGTTTGTAAGGGCAAGGAGATCGCCTACTTTGTGAAGATCTACCCTAGTGAGGGAAGTCCTTCGTGGGCGACGGGCATGGTGGGATAGACAAGGTTGCTTCTTCGTGGAACCTTCATGGGTGGAGCCCTCCATGGACTCGCGCAACCGTTACCCTTCGTGGGTTGAAGTCTCCATCAATGTGGATGTATGATAGGACCGCCTATTGGAACCATGCCTAAAATCTCTATGTCAACATTGTGTTTGCTCCCTCCAAACTCCTCCCATTTACTTTCTTGCAAGTTACATGCTTTACTTTCCGCTGCTCATACATTCTTTGCATGCTTGCTTGAAATGTGTTGAGATTGCATGACATGTGCTAAGTTGCTAAAATCTGCCAAGAATTAAAGTTGGGAAAAAAGGTTAAGTTTATATTTGGCCAAGTACTCTAATCACCCCCCCTCTAGAAATACTTTCGATCCTACACAACTCCACTTTTCTACATTGGTTCAAAGAGCATATTCTTGCTAATCCCCTGGAAGAGGGCTCTAAGGACGCATTGCTCAAATACGCCCTAGCACATGGCCACTCGCCCAATCTCGTCACCTATCAGGCATACGATATCAATGGATACACATTCTAGACGGAGGCCAAAGATATGAACAGTGATTTTGAGAACTCAGGGGTGACGATGGAATGCATGACCGCAACGACAATGGTCCAACTGAGAGATTTTACGAAAGGGTCGAGGAGATCTGGGAGCTTGACTACTCTGGACTGCACATCACAATGATGTTCTGTGTCAGATGGGCTAAGAATGTCGTAAGAGAAAACCGGTATTTCACTAGCATGACTATACCCCGACGCCAAGAATGCTACCATGAATGCCATCGCAAAAAATGAGCCATGGGTACAAGCTAAACACGTGACACAATGCTTCCTCATAACCAACCAGAGAAATCCTAGCCTTGTTGTCATGAGGAGAGGCAAAAGGAACATCATTGGAATGGACGGAGTCGCCAACGAGGAAGACTACGATCAGTACGGCAATCCAATGAGGGAAGATAACGATGACGATGAATAATACGTCAAAATAAGAATCAATACTAAATTACCTAAGAAAGATCATACTCCATGGAAAAGGAAAAGTCACAATGAGGGGCTCAATTATTCGTCAACGAACAAGAAGGGAAAGAAGCTCACTCAAAAAATGAAAACATCGGAGCTAAGAAACCGTTATCGGTCAAATGACGTAATATATATGCTCCTCTTTTGTATGCACACTTGACCGTTATGCATGGGTCAAATGATGTAATACATATAACCGTCAAATGATGCAATATATATCGCCTTAGTTATATACATTGTATCACCTTCCCTTTGTTCTTGCTCTCAGAAAAAAGGAAAACAAAAGAAAAACAAGAATAGAAAAGGAAGAGAAAATGTAGGAAAAGAAAATAGAATAAAGAAACAGGAAAACTGCTATAGCTAGTGGTGATAGCAGTAGTGCCTTTCTGGAAAAGTGCTACAGCAGTAGCGTTTTTTGGTAAAACGCGCTATACCTATGGGTGATAGCAGTAGCGTTGTTCGGTGAAAAGCGTTATGCCTAACTTAGCTATAGCGTGTTTTGCAGTAAAGTGCTACTGCTATCTTGACTTAACCCCTCCCCCCCTCGCGGGCTTCCCGCCTCTGCTTCTTCTCCCAAATCCACACTCACTCTTCTCCCCCCTTGTCTTCGCCAGAGCCCGTGCCCTCGCCACACCCCTACCTCAAGCGTTGGAGCCTTGCCCTCGCCCTCGACCTCGCCAGAGTCCTGCCCTCACCCTCGACCTCTCCGGAGTCGTCGTCTCCCCCGACCATGCCTCGCCTTGGTGCCGCACAGTCTCCCTCACCCTTGCCCTCACGGGAGTTGCTGTCTCCCCTGACCCCGCTGAGGGAGTCCTGGATTAGGAGGTATCCGGACAACTGGACTATATACATCGTCCGGACTATTGAAGAATGAAGATACAAGACTCAAGACTTCGGCCCATGTCCGGATGGGACTCTCCTTTGCGTGGAAGACAAGCTTGGCGATCCGGATATTATGTTTCCTTCCTTGTAACCGACTCCATGTAAACCCTAGCCCTCTCCTGTGTCTATATAAAGCGGAAAGGATGGTCCTTAGAAGGCCGATCACAATTACAATCATACCATCATAGGCTAGCTCTTAGGGTTTAGCCTCTACGATCTCGTGGTAGATCTACTCTTGTACTACCCATATCTTCAATATTAATCAAGCAGGAAGTAGGGTTTTACCTCCGTCGAGCGGGCCCGAACCTGGGTAAACATTGTGTCCCTTGCTTCCTGTTACCATCAGCCTAAGACGCACAGATCGGGACCCCCTACCCGAGATCCGTCGGTTTTGACACCGACATTGGTGCTTTCATCGAGAGTTCCTCTGTGTCGTTGCTGCAAGGCTTGATGGCTCATCTCGTTGTCAAGGACAACATCACCTCTGGGGGAGCACTGGCTGTAGGCCAAACTCTCTGACTTGGCGGCTTCATTATGGTCGCCCCCTCAGCTGTCGCACCGAAGATGGCCTCTCGGGTCATCACTCATAACCTTTGCATCAATTCAGAGCTTGCCGAACAGATGGATCCGATAGAGCTCTCCTCCTTTAATGAGCTCTTGGGTCGCATCGCCACTTTGGAAACCGCTACGGACTATGACCGGATTGGGCTTAAACCCGACCAGAGGGACATTAGATCCCCGCCGGCCACCCATGAGATAGCGGTAGTGGAGGAACCACATATGGATGACCCCTCTATTTTGAGGACGAATCATGTCCGGATCACCGAGCTCCCTGAGCCGAACTCCCGCTCGAGGAAGAATATGGCCCAGATCCCGGATTTAGGATCGGGTATTCGGCCGGAAAAATTAGGCAGCATTCCGGATCCCGAGCTGCCGAACTCGGTGGCTCCCCTTCCCTTAAGCGCTAGGCCGGATAGGAATTCGGACTCACCCACGGACACCCATCTGTGCTTAAGACATGTCTCCGATATCAGACAAGAGCCCCACGAGACAGTACATCGCTACTGGGCCAGATTCCTCCTTGTGTTAAACAAGGTCTAGGACTGTCGCGAGGAGGACACAGTCTCACTTTTCTACAAAAACTGTACGAACAAAGGAATCCTTAATGGTATAAGTCATCGTGAGATAGTACGCCTTGCTGACTTAGCAACTATAGTATAGAAGTACTGTGCGATGGAAAGTGCCTGGAAAACCCAAATGGAATTTTGGGATAGTACAGCCCTCACTAGAACCTTTGTCCGAACTAAACGGCCGAACTCTCATAGGTCGACAAATTCAATTCCCAAGAAACCAAAACCCGCCCCAGGGCGTGGAACCATATTGGAAGAATGGCTCAATGGGCCATGTAAGCTTCACAGTGCGCTGGATGCAGCTCAAACCCATAGCCTTAGGGCATGCTGGATACTCCGGCAGGTAGCAAAAAGTGGCGAGGATCTCCTCGAAAGCCATAAAGCAGAACAACATCCCACCAAGGAACACAATACGGTGCTAACAGTCTTCGAGACTTTCGCCTCAAACAATAGGTGCAAGCGGGCTCATCAAAGCTCCACGGAAATCTGCCATGTTGCAAAAATAAATACGTGGAACGACACGACTATAACTTTCAACGCCAATGACGAACCCCAATTCCAGACTATCCGGGCACCAGCTGCTCTGGTCCTTAGCCTAGTAGTGGACGGCTTTCGGCTCACTAAAGTACTCATGGACGGCGGTAGCGGATTAAACTTGATCTACGAAGAAACACTCAAGAAGATGGAAATTGATAAAAGCCGCATTGAACAAAGCGGCACAACCTTCAGGGGAATTATCCCTAGTCGGGAAGCACGGTGCGCTGGAAAAATCACACTCGATGTGGTATTCGGCACCCCGGAGAATTACAGGTCCGAAGAAATCACATTCCAAGTGGCTCCTTTCAGCAGTGGATACCACGCCCTTCTAAGGCAAGACGCGTTTGCAAGCTTTCAAGCTATACCCCACTATGGGTACATGAAGCTTAAAATGCCCGAACCCAATAGAATCATCACTCTAGCTAGTGATCCAGACGTCGTACTCCGCGCCGAAAACAAAACCGCAGCGCTAGCCTTGGAAGCACTGTCCGAAGCCCTAGCAGCAGAAGAATTAACAACACAGCGCCCCACCGTGGACAGGGACGACGTGATACTTGACAAGCGACCCAACTCCACCTCATTTAAACCCACAGATGAGATAGTAAAATTCCAAGTCCACCCAACGACCCCACGAAGACAGCTAACATCGGGACACGGTTGAGCTCTGATATGGATGCCGCACTGCGAGACTTCTTACACGAGAATTGGGACATTTTTGCCTGGCACCCATCGGACATGCCAGGCATCCCGCGCGAATTAGCCGAACATTGCCTTAACATATTAAAGGGATACAAACCTGTTAAGCAGACCCTAAGGTAATTTTCGGAGCCCAAACGGCAAGCCATGGGGTAAGAGCTAGCCAAGCTACTCGAGGCCGGATTCATCAGAGATATCAAGCATCCGGATTGGCTGGCAAACTTGGTAATGGGACCAAAGAAGGATAAATCCCGGCGCATGTGCATCGACTTCAAAGACCTCGACAAGGCTTGCCCCAAGGATCCCTTTCCCCTCCCTCGCATCGATCAAATCATCGACGCCACAACAGGACACGACTCGCTGTGTTTCCTCGACGCATACACTGGATACCATCAAATAAAGATGGCAGAGTCCAACCAAGCTGCAACAGCTTTCATAACGCCTTATGGCCCTTTCTGCTTCTACACTATGCCTTTCGGGCTTAAGAATGCCGGCGCAACCTACCAATGCATGATTCAAACATGCGTGGAAAAGCAAATCGGCAAAACAGTGGAGGTATACGTTGACGACATAGTCATAAAAACAGGACACGTCGAAACCCTAATAGATGACTTGAAGCTCGCGTTTTCAGCATCCCCTCTGGAAAACCGCTGGGCTTCATCATTTCCAATAGAGGAATTGAAGCTAATCCGGCAAAAATCCGAGCTTTGACGCAGTTGGCTATACCAACAGAGCTCAAACACATCTGGAAACTAGCTGGATGCGTGGCTGCTTTGAGCCGCTTTATATCTAGGTTAGGAGAAAAGGAATTGCCTCTTTACCGCCTTCTTCGGCGCACCGAACACTTCGTGTGGACAGATGCAGCCGCGGCCGGACTCGATGAGATAAAGACCTTATTGGCCAATAATCCAGTCCTAACAGCGCCAAATATCGGCGAACCTATGCTGCTCTACATAGCTGTAACACATCAAGTTGTAAGCGCAGTACTCGTCGTCGAACGAGAGGTTGACGGATACAAATTCCCGCTACAGAAGCCGGTTTATTACGTATCCATGGTCCTCACCCCATGCAAATCCCGATACCCAAACTATCAAAAAATAGCATACGCGGTCTTAATGGCATCCCGAAAGCTAGACACTACTTTCAAGATTGTTCGATTACGGTGGCCTCTGAAGTACCACTAAACGATATAATAAATAACCGCGATGCCACGGGCCGGATCGCTAAATGGGCCATTCAAGTCCTTCTGTTCGAGATAATATACAAGCCTCGGTGGGCTATCAAGTCGCAAGTATTAGCTGACTTTGTCGCCGAATGGACGGAAGCCAAACTCCCTAAAGAGTACGACGCATACTCTAACTGGATCATGCACTTCGACCGCTCTAAACTGCTGGCCGGATTGGGAGCAGGCATAGTCCTGACGTCTCCCACCGGAGACACGGTCCAATACGTCCTCCAGATATTATACACAGACTCCAATAATGCAGCCGAATATGAGGCTCTATTGCACGGTCTTCGGATGGCAATCTCTATGGGCATTCAACGCCTAGAGGTGCGTGGGGATTCAAACCTTGCAATATCCCAAATAAACGGAGACTTTGATGCCAAGGATCCAGAAATGGCGGCCTACCATAATGCCGTCCTTAAAATCTCAGCTCGGTTTGAGGGGCTCGAATTTCACCATGTGACTCGAGAAAACAATCAAGCGGCAGATGTACTTGCCCGCATCGGCGCTAAACGCGACCCTGTCCCACCTAACATATTCCTGGAAAGGCTGTTCAAGCCATCCGTGGTATGGGAAAGGGAGTTCGGCAATACCAGTACGGATCCGAATACATCCCCAGATTCCGAACTATCACACATAATCGGAGGCTCTACCACCGAAACAACATCGTCGGCCCACGAAATAATGGCTATCATCGCCCCGTGGACTGAGCCTTTCTTGGCCTACCTAAATAGGCAGGAGCTCCCCGAAGACCAAAATGAAGCACGCTGCATCATCCGACGTTCTAAAGCTTACAAAGTCCATGAAGGGGAACTCTATAAGAAAAGTGCGACCGGAGTGCTCCAAAGTGCATCTCCGAAGAGGAAGGGCGGCAGCTCTTGGCTGAAATCCATGCCAGACTGGGCGGGCACCACGCCGCGGCTCGAGCACTAATCAGCAAGGCCTTCCGTATAGGTTTCTATTGGCCGACGGCCCGAGCAGACGCACATGACCTTGTCCAACACTGCGTCGATTGCCAGCTCTTTGCCAATCAGAGTCATATGCCCCCTATCGCTCCCCAAACAATCCCCATAACTTGGCCCTTCATGGTCTGGGGGCTGGATATGGTTGGACCCCTTAAAGGGGGAAGCCACAAGAAAAAATACTTATTGGTCATGGTAGACAAGTTCACCAAATGGATAGAAGCAAAACTAGTGAAAACGGCTGAATCCGGACCAGTAATAGACTTTATATCTGGGGTCGTACACCGATACGGTGTCCCCCACAGCATCATCACAGATAATGGCTCAAATTTCACAGACGATGAAGTGAAAGCTTGGTGCGGCAAATTGGGCATTATGCTCGACTATGTTTCCATCTAGCATCCTCAAACGAATGGCCAGGTCGAATGGGCAAACGGTCTCATCATGAGCGACATCAAACCCAGACTAGTGCGATCCTTGACAGAGTCGGACACTCATTGGGTCGAGGAGCTCGACTCCGTGCTCTGGGGGCTGCGGACCACGCCGAATCGCACCACCGGATAAACACCATTTTTTATGTTGTACGGTGCGGAAGCAGTACTACCTTGCGACATAATACATGATTCGCCACGCGTACGCATGTACGAAGAGAAGGAAGCCGAGTTAGATCGGCAGGATAACTTGGACGCCCTGGAGGAGGAGCACGATGTCGCTAAGGCCCGTTCTGCATTCTATCAGCAACAGGCTCGACGATACCAAAGCATAGAAGTGCGGGCCAAAACTTATAATATTGGCGAGCTCGTTCTACGCTTACCGAAGAAGAAGAAGAAGGACAAGCTCAAACCCAAGTGTGAAGGTCCCTTCGTCATTGACAAAGTTCTCACCGGAGGAGCGTACCGCTTATGTAATGCGTTCGATAACAGACTCGAGCCGAACCCATGGAACGCGGCCAGACTCCAGAGATTCTATGCCTAGCGCCGAACTTAGTGTTTGTCTCCTTATCTCCCCTCTTTTTAATTATGCTCCCTCCCTTTTCCTTTCTCGATCTTCTTCTCTTCACACAAAGCATTTAATACAGTGCGGACTCCCGGATTACCCCGGCCGCACTATGTGTGTAAGCACTTCCTGGGGGCTTCCTATACGGAAGCTAAATATAAATTACTCTCAAGGCTTTTTGCCCATCACACATGAGTTTTATTTTTCATGTGTGCCTTTTCTTAACCATTATATGCATCGATATGACTTAAGATGTGGCCAAGCTGGGTTGCCTGGCTCCTGTGTTTATGCCCTACGTTCCCGTTAATTTGGCTAGGGCATAAGGGGAGCACCTCTACGATTGTTACTGTCGGTTGAGCCAGATGTGTACCTCAGACTTGGTGAAGCCGAAAGCTAGTTTCCTTACGAGAATATTTGGTCGGTGAACAAAAGATGTGTTCGTTTATCATAACATAAATCCCCAGAAGTTCTGTATCCTGCACCTTTGTTCGCAACCCAGACATGCGCATCGTCGCATGCGTACCCAAGGAAAGGAACCCTTAACGGAACTATTCTCCTTGGAAGATGTTTCTTACTATCCATGTAATATAACATAGCTAGTTGGGTACTTGTCTGTTCAAGCACTTATGACCCCTATGCCTGGTTTCCACGCATACCCCGGTTTTGTATAACTGAGCGGGTATTCGGACACACCCCGGATTGTAGGATCCGGTGGCTGAAGCGAAAAGGTCCGCCATGACAAATGATTTTAATCCGGCTAGGGGCTGCTTATGCCCATTGAATTACACAGTCAGTTGGACTGACTATATTCCTCCTCTATACCATCCAACAGGCTATCTAAATTACAATCCTGTTGAGAATACTTCGCGGGTAACGCCACCTGGTCATATACCAGATTCACGGGAATTTCTTGCCCATCTGGCCCTGTCGGTCCGACTACGGCCATATGGTTCGGGTCCAGCTTGGTGTAGCGCGTCGTCACCATAGCCCATGCTTCTCTTGCACCTTGCCGGCAGGCTGACATCTTCCACACACGGAAGTGCCGTCGTGCTCCTTGAAACATGTCCACAAGCTCTCCCATGTCATTCGGCAGGAAGCTTGATGGCCACAAGGCATGCGCTACGCCCCGCATCGCCTGTCGAGCTCGCTTGTGCAGCCGTGAGAGGTCTTGCAGTAAATCGCCTGCAGATGCGGGCATCTCCTCCTCAGGGCGACCCATCAGCATTCCTACAAGCACAACTCTTTTCAATATACTTCCTCACCGAACTATGCTACAGTCTGTTTAGGCACTTACGATAAATGCCGCGGCAAAGCTTTTTGTTCTCCTTCACGAAGTCTGCCAGCTGCGCGCGGACGTCTTTCAATTCCACGTCCAGCCGAACATTGGCATCTTGGAGAGTATTATTCTCCTGTCTAACTTGTGTAAGTATGTGCTCGCCAGCCGTTAGTTGCTCTGGAGATGCGACTCGTCATCTCTCCTGCCCTCCGGATTTACCCGGGGTTATCTGCAGAATTTTTTGTTAAATTCGTCATACCAGCCAGTTGCTAGATGGTACATTTTCGTACAATCGAGATAAACGTTACCAGATGAGGCCTTCTGGGATTCCTCTAGCTTGGCAACCGTGGTCCTCAGTTGGGTCTTGCACTCCTCTAGCTCCCGAAACAATTGCTCATTCTTATCTACAAGAACCTGCACATAAATTGATCCTTAAAATTGTTGTTTCAACCGTTTCAAGTCTCAGGGGATACTGTTATACATGTTTACCAAACTTTCTTACCCGTATATCTTTGGTATACTGGTCCATCGCCCGGGCAAGCCCGCCTTGAGCGGCCCGGATGTATGCATCTCCCGAATTGAATGCATTAAATGCCTCTTCAGAAATGATGTTGTTGCGAAGCACGGACCGTCGATGCCGGTTATTCATGGCGCTTTCTACTTCGGAATTCATGGCAGAGAGCATATCTGTGTCCTCCGTCGGTGGACTATGCGGCATTGGCACTACGTTCGCCTCCTCTCTCGAAGTCGGTTCTGGAGCCCGACTGGTGGAGGCATGGTTGGCAGGATCCCCGGATATAGTCCGGATACTCCTCTTCCTACCAGGATGTAAAGGGTGTTGTTATACTTCAAATAACAATAATTACATGACAAGCTGTTTCCTTACCTCTGCAGAGGCGTGTCTGCCCTAATCGCTTTCCTCTTGAGCCTACCCAATCCAGACGCCTATGGCTGATGGGTCCCTAGGGTCTCGGCCCTGCGCTCCGACCATCGCCTCTGTCAAAAACACGACACTTTAGGGATAAGGCATGACATCAGGAAAGATTCCTCTTCGGAGGATCGAGTCTTCGGCTTGTCTTACACGTGATGAAGATAGCAGTCCGGGATAATCGACAGTGATAGCCACTGGGGCGCCGTCACGGCTCGCCCGATAAAATATCCTATCGATAAGCTCCACGGCCACATCCGGGTCTTCTTTGAGTTCTAGATCCAGGGCCCTTTCGGGGTCCTCTGGCTGCGAGGAAGGGCTGGAGATTCCTTCTACGGCCCTCCTCAGTCCTGCTCGTCAATATTGATGCAGGTAAACTTAGCAAAGAACGCCACAATAAGTGAAGCAAGAAAATAAAATGACGACTTACCCAGTTTGGGGGATTGTACATGGAGAATCTGTCCCGCGGTTTGATATGGAGGAAGTCTTCCTCTTCTCCTTTGTATATGTCGGACAGTATCCTTGCCAGAGCGGTGGCGGAGTCCGGACCCTTACGGGCACAACGGGTGGCATCGTCTATCCCGTTGAAATGCCACATGGGATTGCCCCGATATTGAAGCGGCTGCACTCCCCGCATTATGCATATTGCCATGACCTTGACTATCGTCAGTCTGGAGTTGGCCAGTAACTTTATCCTGCTCATCAAGAAATGTATTTCCCTGGTATCCTCTTCTTGGGGTCCTCAGGGGCACCAGCTTAGACGTGCCCTCAGCGGGGCGTTACTGTACTTGGGGAGTCCTGTCCGGACTGGATCCGGGAGGGGGGCGTCGTCAATATAAAACCACTCTGAAGCCCGGTTCTCTGGTGCCTTCTTGGGAGTGCCGGATAGGTATACGGTCTCGGTGATACGCCATACTTCGGCCCCGCCCACTTGACATAGGGACTCTCCCTGGTTGTGGGGGACAAGGCAGAACAACTTCTTCCACAAATTGAAATGAGCCTCGCGGCCTAGAAATAGCTCAAAAAGGGCGACGTACCCTGCTATATGTAGTATGGAGGCTGGGGTAAAGTTGTGCAACTGGAGGCCATAGAACTCCAGGAGCCCACAAAGGAATGGATGAATGGGAAACCCGACGCCCCTTAACAGATGCGGAAGGAGGCATATTCGCTCCTCTGGAGACGGATTAGGGGATTTCTCCGCTTGTTCTCCGCCATTATAGGTGGCTATTCCGTCTCAGACAGGGACCATGAACGCCAGTGCGAGAAGCCCTTGGGTTCGTAACTTTATCAAACGGCTATGAGAAACTTAACACTCTCCCCAGTCCCCCGGCTTGGGGCAGGGGGAGCGAGCAGAAGAGCTGCGACGTCCGGCCATGTTGGAATGGTTTTTTTGGGGCACTCTGTTGGATGCTTGCTTGAGGGGGAAGAGTGAGGTTTGGATCTGGGAATCCCTGTCTCTTCAAATAGACGGTTAGCCCGAAGGATCAGGGGGGGGGGGCAAATACAAAAATGTCTAGACTCCTCGCATTCGCTCAACACGTGGAAATGGTCATTATTGAGGCACTGAAGCCGAGGAGTACAACATTGATGAGAAGCCGGACACTGTTCGTCATAACAGGTACATTGGAGTATTCGGAGATGGAACCCGCATTGCAATGCCGAAGACAAGACTGCGCGCCGGACTCATCGTCATTGAAGCTTGGTTCAGGGGCTACTGAGGGAGTCCTGGATTAGGGGGTATCCGGACAGCCGAACTATATCCATCGTCCAAACTATTGAAGCGTGAATATACAAGACTCAAGATTTCAGCCCGTGTCCGGATGGGACTCTCCTTTGCGTGGAAGACAAGCTTGGTGATCCGGATATTATGTTTCCTTCCTTGTAACCGACTCCATGTAAACCCTAGCCCTCTCCGGTATCTATATAAAACAGAGAGGCTGGTCCTTAGAAGTCCGATCACAATTACAATCATACCATCATAGGCTAGCTCTTAGGGTTTAGCCTCTATGATTTCGTGGTAGATCTACTCTTGTACTACCCATATCTTCAATATTAATCAAGCAGGAAGTAGGGTTTTACCTCCATCGAGAGGGCCCGAACCTGGGTAAACATTGTGTCCCTTGCTTCCTGTTACCATCAGCCTAAGACGCACAGATCGGGACCCCCAACCCGAGATCCGCCGGTTTTGACACCGACACCCACCTCGCCTCGGTGCCGCACCGTATCCCTCGCCCTCGCCCAAGTCGGAGTCACCATCTCTCTGTCTGCCCTCCATAAGCCCTCTTCCTTCCCTCTTCTCCTCTCTCTCTGTGTGTGTTAGTATGAACCCTAGGCTTTTTTTAGTGGTAGTTAGCTAGTTAGAATTAGTATGAACCCTAGTTAATTACGTAGTATGAACCCTTGTAGGACCTTGAAGTATGTCTAGAGGGGGGTGATTGGACTACTTGACCAATTAAAAACTTAACCTTTTCCCAATTTTAGTCTTTGGCAGATTTTAGCTATCTTAACACAAGTCAAGCAATCTTCACACAATTCAAGCAAGCATGCAAAGAGTATATGAGCAGCGGAAAGTAAAGCATGCAACTTGCAAGAATGTAAAGGGAAGGGTTTGGAGATTTCAAATGCAATTTGGAGACGCGGTGATTTTTGAGCCGTGGTTCCGATAGGTGGTGCTATCGTACATCCACGTTGATGGAGACTTCAACCCACGAAGGGTAACGGTTGCGCGAGTCCACGGAGGGCTCCACCCATGAAGGGTCCACTAAGAAGCAACCTTGTCTATCCCACCATGGCCGTCGCCCACGAAAGACTTGCCTCACTAGCGGTAGATCTTCACAAAGTAGGCGATCTCCTTGCCCTTACAAGCTCCTTGGTTCAACTCGACAATCTTGTCGGAGGTTCCCAAGTGACACCTAGCCAATCTAGGAGACACCATTCTCCAAGAAGTAACAAATGGTGTGTTGATGACGAACTCCTTGCTCTTGTGCTTCAAATGATAGTCTCCGCAACACTCAACTCTCTCTCAAAGGATTTGGATCTGGTGGAAAGAAGATTTGAATGGAAAGCAACTTGGGGTAGGGTAGAGATCAAGATTCATATGGTAGGAATGGAATATCCTGGCCTCAACACATGAGTAGGTAGTTCTCTCTCAGAAATGGTTAGTTGGAAGTGTAGGTTTGTTCTGATGGCTCTCTCCACGAATGAAGAGGAGGTGGAGGGATATATATAGCCTCCACACAAAATCTAACCGTTACACACAATTTACCAATCTCGGTGGGACCGAATCAACAAACTCGGTCGGACCGATTTAGTAAACCTAGTGACCGTTGGTGATTTCGGTGGGACCGACGTGCAACTCGGTAGGACCGATATGGTTAGGGTTAGGGCATAACGTAATCTCGGTGATACCGATTACACAAACTCGGTGAGACCGATTTTTCTAATAAGCTAACCAGAGAGTTGGTCAGGTAAACTCGGTCGGACCGATTCGCTCTTTTCGGTGAGACCAAAATGTTACGAAAGGGAAACAAAGAGTTTACATTGTAATCTCGGTGGGACCGATCGCTCACTTCGGTTAGACCGAAACGTTACGAAGGGAAACAGAGAGATTACAATCCCATCTCGGTGAGACCGAGATCGCTATCGGTGAGACCGATTTGCCTAGGGTTTGTGGCAGTGGCTATGACATCTGAACTCGGTGGCGCCGGATAGAAAGAATCGGTGGGGCCGAGTTTGACTTTAGGTTTATGTCATATGTGGATATGAGAAAGTAGTTGAGGGTTTTTGGAGCATATCACTAAGCACTTGAAGCAAGAAACTCATTAAGCAACACCTCATCCCTCCTTGATAGTATTGGCTTTTCCTATAGACTCAATGTGATCTTGGATCACTAAAATGTAAAATGTAGAGTGTTGAGATTTTGAGCTTGAGCCAATCCTTTTATCCTTAGTATTTTGAGGGATCCACTTTCCTCATCCATGCCATGCCATTCATTGAGCTTTTCCTGAAATATTTTTCTTGGAATAGTATTAGCTCAATGAGCTATATGTTGCTAGGAATTACCAAAACCACCTAGGGATAGTTGCACTTTCAATCTCCCCCTTTTTAGTAACTGATGACAGCGTATAGATCAAAGCTTCGACAAATGATAATAAGATTGAAAAACATCGTTACTTTGAGAAGTATGTGATAAGCAAGAGCTCCCCCTAAATTTGTGCATAGTTTAAGATTTGATTTGGACTGCAAATGCATAAGAAGTTAGGCTCATGGGTTACTCTTCCATGTCACATACATCTTGGTGGAGCACTCAAAATAATAAAGATTGAATACATGCACTCATCACCAAGCAAAGTGAATGATCATATAAAGATAAATGAGATAATGTCATCTAATAAGCATTAAGGTAGCATATGATCAAACACATGATCATCATTGTATCACACAGACAATAACGTAGTATCTCAAGCAAGCAAAAGCAAATAAAGTTCAACCACAAAGACAAGAGAGAAAAAAAGAAAACTCTCTCTCTCGAAGCCTATGATCTATACATTTTTCTCCCCCTTTGGCAACAAGTTACCAAAAACTTCATAGAAAATGCATAGTACTATTTTGTCTCTCGGGCTTGATCTTCAGGTGGTGGTGTAGAGATGGCTCCTTGGACGAAGACTTCAGTTGATGTGGATGGAGCTGGAGGAGTTGGTGCTGGAGCTGGTTGCACTGGATCTGTAGCTGGTGCAGATGAAGTGGTTCTGGTGTCTGTCACTGGCTCTGCAACTGATCTCTGAGCTCGAGGCACTCTGGAAAATGCATCAGTGGTTGTCTTGCCCTTCCTCTCCTGCATATCATCCTGAAGCTGCTCCACAACAGACTGGATCTCAGTTACTTTAACATCTAAGTCATAGCATTTTTTTCCATGATTCTTTCCAGGCTCTCCTGGTTTTGATTTAGGGTGGCCAACCCCTTCTCAATCCTCAGAGTTGATGCTATTAAGTAACCAAGCTGGTCCTGTTTACTCTTCAAAAAGTACTCAGATGCCTCCTCTAAAGTTGGCATCTTGGCAGCCTTCTCCTTCTTTGACTTCTCCTTCTTCTCTTGAGCTTGCACTGAAGATGGTTCATTCTCATTCATGACTACTTGATTGTCCTCAAAGTCTGGGTAGATAGCAAAGTGTTCCTTATACAACAAGTATTTGCATGTGCCCATCTTGGAGTTGATCAGCTCCTGGATCTGTGGGGCATACCCACATCTTCTCTTTTGGTCTGCTGCTGTCCTCTTGATAGTCCCAACTATGAGGCTCATGACCTTGAATTTCTGAGCCACATCAAATATGTGTAGCAAGTTTATTGCATGCCCTCTGATCATGTTTTGGTCACTGACTTGGGCAAGAGAGTGTGCCTTAGGATCCAGTAGATCGTTGACAGTCCTGACAGAAGGAAATGGACAGACCCAAACTTGAAAGTCTTAAGAGATTTGTCTGGGATCTCCTTGTACATGTGTGACATAGAGTTGTGATCCTTCTTCTTCTTGGAGTAGACATCCAAGTCATCTTCACTCTCCTCTGGTGCATTGATCAGTTCGGCCCAATCTTCAATTGTGGACTGGTACCTTGTACCTTCAGACATCCAGACTATTTTGCCATCAGGATAAAAGTGAGTTGTGGAGTAGAATTGCATTACAAGCTTGTCATTCCAGTTTGTGAACTTCTGTCCAACAAACTCATCAACTCCACAAGCCTTAAAGCTGTCAAACACTCCTGGGTAGTGATCCTCATTTGCCTTCATGTATTTCCAGTCTACCCACCTCATGTCACAAACTATGGGCTTCTTATCCAATAGCACAGTCTCATAGAAATCCTATTGTTCCTTAGTGTGGAACCTGTAGTCAACAGCAGTCCTCCTCCTGATTGCATAAGGATCAGACAATCTCCACTGTCTAAGCCCTGCATCCTTCCTCAGCTTCATGTTCCTAGCCACTAGATGAGCATCATTGTGGTCCGGAATCTTAGGTTCCAGCTTCCTCAGAACTTGTCCTTCATCTTCTTCCTCATCAGCAACTTTAGGCACTCGGGCCTTGTTCTTCTAAGCAGCTGGTATACTCCTAGTATTCCTCTTAGGTGCAGACTTGGCCTTGGAGGTAGCTTTGGGTGCTTCTTTGGGCTTTGATGATGCAACCCCTGACCTTATAGCATCACCCATAAGCTTTTGTGCCTTGGGTGCTGGAGCAGCAACTTCTTCTTCCTCTTCCTCGTCCATCATGGAAGGCTTTCCAACAACTCTGGTCATGGTCTTCTTGACCCTTTCCTTCCTCTTCTTCCCTTCTGCAGCAGGCTCTTTGGGATCAGATTTCTCAGGTTCTTGAGTTGAAGCTCTAACTTTCAGCATAGGTGTCCTCTTGGCAGGGACCTTCCTGTTTAGTCCTGGCTTGGTGGTTTTAGCTGAGCCATATTCCTTCTTGAGCACTATCTTCTTGGAAGTAGCCTCATCTTCAGCTGCCACATAGTCTTTATCCTTAGAGACTGAGTTTCTCTTCCTTCTGGTCCTGGTGGCAGCTTTGGGCAAATTGCTTGGAGTCCTCCTGCTGCCCTCATCTGAGGTGCTAGAGGGACTAGTGCCCTCACCCGTGTGAATCTGCTCCTCTTCCATGTTCTGGCTGTCACTTTGGTCTGACATGCTGCAAGCATTGACTGCTGACCTTGTGAATAGTTGTAGATGAGATAGAATGGATGAGCATCACAAAATGCAGAGGTTTTTGCAAAAGAATGATTCAAAAACTAAGTTTTAGTTTTCCACAGAAAGCATTTCGGATCAACCGATTTGCAAACTCGGTGATACCGAGGCAGCTTTTGGAACCTTAACTAGTAAACTCGGTCAGACTGAGTGACAGTTCGGTGGCACCGAGACTGCTAGGGTTTCAAAGAGTTCTAAAATTGGTCACACTGATTTGCAATTCTCGGCCAGACCGAGAATCACTAGTGCAATGGCCTTAGCCGAATCGGTGGAACCGAGTTTTTCAACTCGGTGGGTCCGAGATGGTTTTAGCGGAAACCTAACCCTAAATTTTCAATTCACATCTAATCTAAGGATTGTTTTGACTGGATAGAAGCGTTTCAATCATGGCAAGAATCATGAAGAACACAATGTGCTAGGAATCGGACGGGGATAGCACTGTGATCGAGTTCATACCCTAGTTTGGCGATGAACTCGCTACGGCAGCAACGTCGGGGATGAATTCCGTTGACGGCGGCGGAGACCAGCGACTAGAGGCAGCTGGCGACGAAGTCGACGATCCGGAGATCTTGGAGGCAGAGCGAGCTATGCACGGGCGAAGGGGTTTGGAGAAGTCTCAAATTTTTTGCCCCTGAGTATATATAGCCCGACCCTGTCGGCGTGACTGATTGGAACAACTCGGTGGCACCGAGATGCATAACTGTTGACAATTACTGCAACTTGGTGAGACCGAAAGGATCAAATCGGTTGCACCGAGATTGAAAACCTAGATCAACTTAGTGATCTCGGTGTGACCGAAATGGAAGAATCGGTCAGACCGAAACGCACAAAGAAGTTTTGGAAGTTTAAGTCTATGACGAATCGGGGACACCAAGTGCTCCTCACACAGAGTGGTTCGAATCTGACTTGATCAAATTTTGTGATGTAGCATGAATAGAGTTTGAGACAAGAAAAGCATAGATAGCTAGAGAAGGTTCTTAGGCATTCTTGTTCATCCACTTGGCAAAAGAAAAAGAAGTCAATCAATCAAAGCAACAAGTGGATGTCCTCGAATGAGTTAAATATGAAACCAACATGCTCACACAATAAAATGGCAAATGAAATATGTGGCAAAGCATGCACGACAAATTCTAGCATCTATCAAACAATTGGTGATGACTAGGTCATCTATATATGAGTATATTGACTTAGGAGTCAAATGAGAACATTTGATCATAGGTCATACTCATAGTTTAAGCTCAAGTGGGGTTACCACTTTTACATAATGCATTGATGTGTTCACATCATTAGAGTTGCTTTGACTCAATTCTTAGAGTTAAGCTCCCCCTATATGTGAGATCCCCCCTAAGAGGGATGAACTAACCTTGGGTTTTGTCGATGATGACTTCATGTAGGTGTTGAAGATGTGGATGCTCAATGTTGATGAAGATCATTTGGAGCAATCCTTTGGAGTGAGTTGCACTTTCAATACCTACACGGGTTAGTCACACAAGGAACAAACAAGTATATCCATAGACATAGAGTGATGCACACACAAGATGATGTCCATGAAAGCATTAGGTTACCTTGTCCCTTGCCTTACCAACATGAGGGTTTGTGACTCCTTGAACTAGTGCAAGATGTGGAAGTTGATTGCAACTGTCCTTGCCATAATGATATGAGTGAAGAATGTTGGCGGAGTCACCCTCAAGAACTCTTCTTCTTCAGGATCCACATCATCTTGATGGGAATCCTTGGAGTTGTAGTCATGCTTGATGAAGTAGAACTTGACATAGTCTTGGGAACCCACTTGACCAAGGCCTTAGGAGCTTCTTCAAATGCATCAATCTCCTCTTGAAGCTTGTCCTTGCCTTTGTGCTTGTGGTCTTGTGGTGGAAGATCATCTTGAGCTTGTGTCCCCTTGAAGGAAGTAGGATCATACTTCTCTTGTTGAGGAACAAACTTCGTCTTGGGGTATTGATCTTCTTCCCACTCAACTCCATTGGCATTGAACTTTCGTTCAAAACCAACACCTTGATTCTTCCGGTGCCTTCCTTGCTTGCGTACAATTTCCTCGAATTGCTTACTCCCAGCAAGGATCTTGTATACACCTTTCTCTATAATTCCCTTCAATAAGCTATTTTCTTGCTCAAGTGTAACTTGGCTAAGAGAATCATTAGTGGAATCAAGATTACTACTAGAAGCAACAATATTGGATTTAGCATGATTATTGTTACTACTAGAGGAAGAATGCTTCTTGTTTTTGTTACTAGACTTGACTTGAGGCATGTAAGTAGATAAGAGTAAACGCTTGGCAATGTAAGAAGAACTTTTCTTGCGAAGATCATCATTGATTGCCTTTAAGAACTCATGCTCTTGCTCAAGATTGAGCTTTTCAAAGGGTAACTTCTCACGAGTCCTCAAAAGTTCTCGATGATCCCCTAAGGTAGTTTCATGAGCTAACTTAAGAGTGATTAGTTCTTTAGTAAGAAGCTCAATCTTCTCCTTATCATTGTCATTCGTTTTATCTTGATTAGCATGATTAATTGACGTTTCATCATAGTATTCATCACTAGAGTTGTCAATAAGTAAATCATCATCACCTAACAAGTCATCTTCATCTCTATTGAAATCAACATACTCGGTGTGTGTTACCTTAGGGCCTTTAGCCATGAAGCATCTTCCAATTCCTTCATTTGGTGAATCAAATATACTGTAGGATTTGGTTGACACAAGTGCTAGACCGGCAACACCTTCATCTTGAGTATGTTCGGAGTCAGAGTGAGAGCTTCTCTTGGAGTGATGTTCAAAGTCGGAACCGGATACCCATTCACCAACATGAGCTTGATGTCTTCGTTTTGAGTAGCTCTTTTGTGACTTGTCCTTCCTTTCCGAATCCTTGCTTCTCCGGGATATTCTTCGTTCATAACGATCATCTCTACTCCTCCTCTCTCTTGGCGGTGATTCTTCTCTTCTACTTCTTCTCTTGGGAGAATCTTCTCTTCTTTTGTAGGGTGCCGTACACTCATTGGAATAGTGTCCAGGTCTCCCACAATTGTAGCAATTGCACTCTCGACTGGAAGATCTTTTGTCATTGTAGGACCTTGATTTGGAGCTTCTCTCTTTGCTTCTACTCGTGTAGAATTTGCTGAAGTTCTTCACCAATAAGCTCAATTCCTCATTGAAGGTTTGTTTTCATTTGATGATGTAGGAGCTTCACATGAGGCTTTGTAAGCACCACTTGACTTGTTGTGAAGTTCCTCCTTATCCTTGAGTGACATCTCATGAGCAACAATTCTAATGACCTCCGCTGGCTTCAGATTCTTGTAATTGGGCATCACTTGGATCAATGTGCACACAGTATCATATTTTCCATCCAATGCTCTTAGGATATTCTTGATGATGAATTTGTCGGTCATCTCTTCACTTCCTAAGTCCGCAATCTCATTTGTGATAAGAGCAAGCCTAGAGTACATTTCAGCGACACCTTCACCATCCTTCATTTTGAACTTGTCAAGTTGACTTTAGAGCACATCCAATTTGGATTCCTTGACGGAGTCGGTACCTTCATGCATATCAATCAAAGTATCCCAAATTTCCTTGGCATTCTCAAGACGGCTGATTTTGTTGAATTCTTCGAGGCACAATCCGTTGAAGAGGATATCACAAGCTTGAGCGTTGTATTGCAGCATCTTCAATTCATCCGTGCTAGCTTCACGGTTTGGTTCCCTCCCATCAAATAATTCACCTTGCAAGCCAATACACACAATAGCCCAAACGGCGGGGTTATGTCCGAGAATATGCATTTTCATCTTGTGCTTCCAACTAGCAAAATTAGTACCATCAAAGTAAGGACCTCTACGGTGACAATTTCCCTCGCTAGACGCCATACTCTCCTAAGTTGTGAAACCAAGGCTATGACCACCAAAAGCTATGGAAATCAAAGCAAATGGAGACCAAAGCTCTGATACCACTTGGAGGACCTTGAAGTATGTCTAGAGGGGGGTGATTAGACTACTTGACCAATTAAAAACTTAACCTTTTCCCAATTTTAGTCTTTGGTAGATTTTAGCTATCTTCGCACAAGTCAAGCAATCTTCACACAATTCAAGCAAGCATGCAAAGAGTATATGAGCAGCGGAAAGTAAAGCATGCAACTTGCAAGAATGTAAAGGGAAGGGTTTGGAGATTTCAAATGCAATTTGGAGACACGGTGATTTTTGAGCCGTGGTTCCGATAGGTGGTGCTATCGTACATCCACGTTGATGGAGACTTCAACCCACGAAGGGTAACGGTTGCACGAGTCCACGGAGGGCTCCACCCACGAAGGGTCCATGAAGAAGCAACCTTGTCTATCCCACCATGGCCGTCGCCCACGAAATACTTGCCTCACTAGCGGTAGATCTTCATGAAGTAGGCGATCTCCTTGCCCTTACAAACTCCTTGGTTAAACTCCACAATCTTGTCGGAGGCTCCCAAGTGACACCTAGCCAATCTAGGAGACACCACTCTCCAAGAAGTAACAAATGGTGTGTTGATGATGAACTCCTTTCTCTTGTGCTTCAAATGATAGTCTCCCCAACACTCAACTCTCTCTCACAGGATTTAGATCTGGTGGAAAGAAGATTTGAGTAGAAAGCAACTTGGGGAAGGCTAGAGATCAAGATTCATATGGTAGGAATGGAATATCTTGGCCTCAACACATGAGTAGGTAATTCTCTCTCAGAAATGGTAAGTTGGAAGTGTAGGTTTGTTCTGATGGATCTCTCCACGAATGAAGAGGAGGTGGAGGGGTATATATAGCCTCCACACAAAATCTAACCGTTACACACAATTTACCAATCTCGGTGGGACCGAATCAACAAACTCAGTCAGACCGATTTAGTAAACCTAGTGACCATTAGTGATTTCGGTGGGACCGACATGCAACTTGGTAGGACCGATGTGGTTAGGGTTAGGGCATAACGTAATCTCGGTGAGACCGATTAAGCAAACTCGGTGAGACCGATTTTGGTAATAAGCTAACCAGAGTGTTGGTCAGGTAAACTCGGTGGCACCGATTCGCTCTTTTCGGTGAGACCGAAATGTTACGAAAGGGAAACAGAGAGTTTACATTTTAATCTTGGTGGGACCGATCGCTCACTTCGGTTAGACCGAAACGTTACGAAGGGAAACAGAGAGATTACAATCCCATCTCGGTGAGACCGAGATCCCTATCGGTGAGACCGATTTGCCTAGGGTTTGTGGCAGTGGCTATGACATCTGAACTCGGTGGCGCCGGATAGAAAGAATCGGTGGGGCCGAGTGTGACTTTAGGTTTATGTCATATGTGGATATGAGAAAGTAGTTGAGGGTTTTTGGAGCATATCACTAAGCACTTGAAGCAAGAAACTCATTAAGCAACACCTCATCCCTCCTTGATAGTATTGGCTTTTCCTATAGACTCAATGTGATCTTGGATCACTAAAATGTAAAATGTAGAGTGTTGAGCTTTTGAGCTTGAGCCAATCCTTTTATCCTTAGTATTTTGAGGGATCCACTTTCCTCATCCATGCCATGCCATCATTGAGCTTTTCCTGAAATTTTTGTCTTGGAATAGTATTAGCTCAATGAGCTATATGTTGTTAGGAATTACCAAAACCACCTAGGGATAGTTGCACTTTCAACCCTAGTTAAAATAACTAGGACAAATTTGTGGATATTTTTAGTGGTAGTTATTATGAACCCTAGGTTTCAAACTATTGCTATTTTTGTTAAAGCAATTGTTGCTATTTGAAAAACCTAGAATTAGTATGATCCCTATAGTTAATTAGTTGGTATGAACCCTAGTTAAAAACAGAAGTAGTATGGGTTAAATGAATTCTAGGTATTTTAGGTGTTTTAGGTGTAGTTAAAAGAATTCTAGGTATTTTTTTTAGTTAAAGCAATTGATGCTATTTAAATATAAAATAGAATTCATTAACCCTAGGTGAATTAGTATTTACCCTAGGACAGATTAGGTAGTACGAACCTAGTTAATTAGTAGGAAATTAACTACGTTTTCAAATTAGGATAGAAATTTAGCTAGGTTTTAAATTAGGATAGAAATTTAGGTAGGCTGAATTTAGTTTCAAGTTCTATATTTTTCTTGTTCTTATATGCAAAATTGAAGTGGTCATCTGATATGTGGACATGTGATGTTTGGAATTTGGACATGTGATATTTTGGACATGTGATATTTGGAATATGATGGTTATGTGCAGGGTAAATGATCTGAGTGGCCTATGTTTCGTTGGAATGTTGATTCATTTTTGTTCGACGAATTTCAGGTGCTCGATATGTCCACCTTTTAGCAAAGGTCATGCCAAAATTTCTTGTGAATTTTGGCATGACTTGCGCTAGAAAGTAGGCATGTCGAGTGTTGGGATTTGGTGCAACAGGAATGAAATGGAATTACGGCAAACCATAGACCTTTTTTTATGTCATTTCTCATTTTATTATAGTTTTAGAATTAAACAAGGAGACTTAATCATAGCACATGTCAAACAACGAAGAAACCAGGCCTTATGACCAAGATGCAGACGAGATGGATTATGAGGGTGAACAACAGTACCTCGACTTTTTGTGTGCTAAGCACAATCGAGGTTTGCAGGGCGGCCTTGCTGATGGAACAGATGTCGACATCGACACCGACGGCGCCGGCACCGATGGCGGCGCTGAAACCGGCGGGGAAGATATCGGCGCCTAAGCAGCTACTGAAAAGAAGAAGCAGAAGAAGCAGATGATACAAAAACCTAACAAACTCGGCATCGGACGACTAGTGATCACAAAGATGGCCCCTGGCAAGTTTGAGCCATTAGAGCTGGAAGAACCTCAAAATGCTATGGGAACCAAGTAGGAATGCATCCTACGGGAATGAGCAAGTATCAATGACGATGACTTAATGAGTAAAGAACATTTGAGGCAGTTGCTTCTGACGAAGTTGCAAAAAAGATTCAAGTTCCCCGACTGGGATGATAGCATAGAACAACCATGGGATGACCCGGAGATGAAAAAGATTAACAATCACGCCATGGGCATGTTCAACAATGATTGGCTTCCTGGAAAGGGAGGGTGAAACGAGCTATTGAGGCTGAGGAATCCCTGTCCAAGATTCTAGAGGAAAATCCGACACTTACGTAAGAGGAGTTTAAAAAGTTCAAGGACACTTGCGCTACCGTGGCAGCCAAGGCTATGGCTGCGAAATTCAAGAGCCTTTAGCAATGGAACACGGGGAAGCACCACCTCGGAAGCCATGGATACCTTGGCAAAATGCCCATATGGGATAAGGAGGACGCGGAACATGAAGCCGCGGGTCTCCCAGACCCCTTCGCAAATTTCACCAAGCCCTTGGAGCGTGACTTAATCAGGGCCCTACAAGTGGGACAAGGAAAAGAAGGTTTTTTACATGGACGAGATCACGAGGAAATTGATTAGATTACCGGTAATTATTCTTTACCACCTTAAATTTAGCTTCTGATCAAGTCGACTACACATTTGTAAATGGTTCACGTTCCTTCTGCAGGAGAAGCATCACCAGCTTGCAGCCGAAAGCCAGCCTTCGTCGATGAGGCCCAAGTGGGACACCCCTCTCAACCGGGCCTTGAACAAACTTAAGGTACTCTCTTTGGACTAGCGGCCGCAATATGGACATGCGCACGACGCCGGAGACGGTGCTACATGGAAGGTCTTTTACAACGAGGGCCGGGAGGCCGAGAAGGAGAAAAAAAAGTTTAGTCAGGCAGACATCGATGAGAAGGTGAAGCTTGCGTTCGAGAAAAAAACAGTTGTGGATGCGAAGAAAGCAGCCGACGAGAAAAATGAGTTGCCACAACAGGCAGTCGCTGCAGCTATAGAAGCCTGCAAAAATGATTTCGCTACTAACTTGATCCCGACTATCATCAACTAGACGAAGAAAAATCTACACAAGACAGTAGATGATTTCCCCCTGCCCGGTTTCGTCGGGAGCAACTCGGTGAACAACACTGCCGCACCATTACCTGCTCACGCAACCGCACCTGCTCCCACACCCGCACCCACACCTGCTCATAGCAGCCCGTCCTCAGTCTTTGGTGCCCTAGGCGGACCTTCGTCTTTGGCTGAGCTCGACGCCCTCGCGGTAATTACATGTCGCACCAACATATATCTAGAATATTTCATTTTCATTGCCTTTCGGATGTTTTATGCCACATACATGTATTTGCAGGCCGACAAAACCCCATGCACCATACTCTACTTGATCAAAGGCTAGAACATGGACGTGGGAAAGGCGGTGATAATGATGACCTTGGAACTCACGTTCCATGGCCACCCGATGCCCGCTGGGCACTTCAGGGTTAACTTGTCGAGTGTGAAATCGGGGCCCGACGATTTGCCTCCTCTAGTACGGCTAGGGGGAGAGGATGACAAGACCCCGTTGCGGCTTGGAAACTACAAGGGTTGGGTGCTGCTATGGCCCAAGAATCTTCTTCGTCTGGAGCCAGCAAAGAGCACACCAATAACAACACATCAACAAGAAGTTATGAACACCACCACCCTGCCCACGGAATTACCAGCGCATGTAGTGACTTGAGAGAGCGGTGGACGACGTGATGAAGGGGGTCCAATAGTGGCTGAAGTAATCGCCCCCATAGAAAAAAGAATGGATGATGAGATAGACGAGAACCCTCTTAAGTTCCTTAATACAGGCGCCTATGACGGTGACTTGGATATGATGAGTCAGCCATATGAAGACTTGGGCTATCAGCATGCTGATGAGGATGTGGATGATCTTCCCGGGTAGGAACGTCCTAGCAGGGATTGCAAGAAGTCTCTCTTCATGCAATCCTCACAGAACACACGTGAAGATGCAGCCTCAACACAGGCTCAACTAGCCGAGGGTTGTACAATGCTTAGCCCAACAACACCGGGACAGGGGTTAAGGAAGGGTCTAGAAGGTCAGCCCAAGAAAAAGGAGAGGAAGAGACCGAGGAAGAGAGGCTCTACTGCCTACAAACAAGCCAAAGAACATAGCGGCCAGAAACAGATTTTAAAGAGTGTGTACGTGTCAAAGGTGCGGCCATGTTCCATGTCATGGGTGAGCCGATGCTAGCGCCAAAACCACTGGAGGCAATATCAGGGGATCTCAGGAGACTGCACGACCATGTGTTGTCGACTGAGGAAAGCCTAATAGCCTCGAAGGATCCAGGATATCCGACATACGCGGCTCGTGTGCCTAAAGGGAAGTGCTACGTCGACCCACGTCCCACGGAGGTGTCTTCCTATGGTTTGAGCATATCTTCGAGTTTCTGACAAGGCGGCTTGATTGTACAATCATCCGCCTTTTGCACTACATATGAGCCCCTTCATGAAGAGAGAAAAAGTCTCGCAAATCTGTGTGGCGGATCCATACTACATGCATCAGTCCTCCTTGAGCCTCAGCGACTTTGAGCGTTAAGTTGCTAGGAAGTACCTCGAAAACTCCATGGTACAAAATAAGGACCAGGAAGTTATCCTCCTGCCTTATCATCCAAAGTAAGTCAGTGTCGGAAAACCCTTTCGTGCATTTCAATCATTCCTTCTCGCTCATATGGAGAATAATTTAAGGTGTTTTCCCCCGCATCAATGGGCGTGCTGTCTTTATCGTTCTTTACCCGCGAGTCTCCCACGCCGTGTATTTCGACCTTACCACAAACTACGAGATAAAGGACTACACCCACGTAATGAATATTCTAGATGATGCTCTCCAAGGCTTTAGCTTGAGGGGTGGCCACCTGCAGATCAGGAAACAAAGGAACAAGAAGACGGGTTTCTTGCATAAAACTAACTGCTACTGCATCCATGTCCCAAAACCAAGCAAGAACGATGGATTCTACCTACTCCATCTCATGATGGAGTTCAGAAGGGATCACCAAAAGCTTCGCATGACAAACAGAAACGATGTTCATATCCAAAAGTGGGTAGAATCTCATGGAGAAGCGGATTCTAAACTTAGAGATGACTTCTTTCGCATCCAGAGGGACATTGGGACAATCATAATGAAACAAGTCGTCGAAGAGAAGGGGATGTTCCACCACGGCCCTATATCGCAAGCTGACGTCCAAACTCGCATAGGCATGCAATGTCAGGACCTCACGTCGGTCAAAAACCTAGGGTGCATCCTTGATGATATGGAAGGATGGAAATTCTAGTGATTTACGATGCCGACGATGATGATATGTGTTGGTTGAATTTGTATAGTTTCTGTAGCGATGAAACTTGGTGATGTCCACGGTCCCTGCCAAACTTGCGAAACGCTACTTATTTAGTTTGGGTACGATGACATGCGTTCCTATAGTTAATTCATTTGCGTATAATGAAACCGTGTTGACTATTTGTCTGTTTACTATATGTTGCATCTAGTTGCTAACCCTTTCTTTTTTGTGTTGCTCAATTATATTTTGTTGCATATGATTGTACATTCTCTCGATGAAGATGCATCTCTAACGGGTACCTAGATTCTTGATGGTGAAGAAGCAGTGCTATGTCGTGTACAAAGGGAAGGTTGTGGGAGTGTACGATGAGTGGCCTGAGTGTCAGGCGCAAGTGGAGGGGGTCTCAGGCGCCACCATAAAGGCTTCAAAAGCAGACAAGAATCAGAAGGTAGTTACTTGAGGTTCACGCTAGCTCGAGAGAGGACTCATAACCGCCGCCTCATGTACTACATAGTTCCGCTCTCACTCATAGTGATAGCTCTTCTCACGTATATCATTGTTTAGATGGATGACAATGTAGCTGCTAACTTGTATCACTATTTTTGAGATGATGACGGGAGACCACTTTGTGTTGGATGATAATTATGATGATGACACGATTTGATGAGACTATTTGTATGTATATGCAATGATTACATTTGTATGTGTATGATATGCTAAAGATTATTGTATAAAGTCCATTCAAATATAAAACAATCCTGTAGAAAAAAAAGAAACTAATAAAACTAGCAGTAGTGTGGGGAACAAAGTTAGCAGCAGCGTGCTCCTACCAGTATTGTGGTTTAGCTGGAAGCGCTGTAACTATTAATAGTAGCGCACTGCTCCCATGCTCGCTACTGCTACCCCTATATAGTAGTAGCGTGGGCCTACCTGGGTTGCTGCTACAGGTTAGCTGTAGCACCATATCAGTAGCATGGACACCTGCGCTACTGATACATCAAATACCCGCGCTACTGCTAGGTTTATCCCTAGTAGTGTAACCTCAACCGCCTCTCGATTCATTTTTCTCGTTCACCCTACCAGGAAACCTGTTTGCCTCAAAATTGTTTACTCTCCATATGTAAAAACAATCTGCATGCCTGACTCTCCTTCTCCCTCCCGCGGTCCCACCTCCTCCCAGTGTGAAAACAATCTGCATGCATGACTCTCCTCCCTCGCACGCTCGTCAAATCTCCTCCTACTGAAACCCGAAACCGGTGTGATAAGCAATATCTCCACCCCTCCCCCCGTAAATTCCTACAACATAAATATGCGCACCAATCTGTTACTTTAATCACGCAACATGACTTATGTAGGTGTCGCATTACTCGCTATAAATAATGTGCCTCCCATGGCATTCGTAAGAACACTCATGTTCATCGCCTTTATCTCCTCCCCTCCCTCTGAATTACGGACCCATTAACCACCATGGCATCGCCCCTCCCTAGCCCTAGGCACCCCTCGCTGCCCCGCAAGGAGGATCCTGCATCATCGTTCCGTTCCTTGCCACCACTAGTTGCAGATGACACATTGGCGTCCCGATCCTCGCTGCCACCAGTGGAGAATGACATGACGGTGTTCCGCTCCTCGCTACGACATGTCGAGGTGGATGCATCGGCGTTCCCAGTCTCGCTACCACATGCATCGGAGGACGTGCCAGCTGCCCAGTACAAGGCGGACGTCGTGCCGCCCGTCGAGCCCCCATCTTGGGGGAAGAAATGGAGGTCAGCTTGTGGGAGCCTTTGCCTCAGGTGGAGCGCTCCAAAAGATAAGCGGAGAAGAAGGCCGAGGAAGAGAAGCGTGCCACCAAGGATGCTGCCTGGCAGGCCTATGTCATGTCCGAGAGAGCCGGGCAATTGGAACTTTGGTAGAAGGCTCGTGCATGGGTCATGTAGGTGGTGGAGGACGCCCGTGCCAAAGCCCTAAGTGCAGTCGGGTCCAAGCACCTCATCTACGCTTGGTGGTACGTGGACCGGGTGCACGCTTCCAGCAAGGAGGAGTACCTGTTGGCTCCGGATCATCAGACCGGTGAGATCGCGCTCTGGTCCTCCCTTTACGTGATATCTTGTATCCATCGTGAGTATTTTCCCCAAAGAGTAAGGGATGATGCAGTACAACTAAGGTAGGTAGATCACTCAGTTATAAGACCAAGATTATCAAATGAGTAGGAGAACCAAGCAACACTATGTAAATGGTACTTGCACGCAAAGAACAAATACTTGCAACCCGACGCGAAAGAGGGGTTGTCAATCCCTCTCGGGTAGAAGATTGGTAAGATGATAGATTGGTAGATGCAAATAAAATAAAGGCCAAAATTCTGCGAGGTATTTTATGGTTTTTGGTAATATAGATATGAAAATAAGACATGCAAATAAATAAAAGGCAAATAGCAATAGAGATATGAAAATATATGATGAGAGAATAGACCTGAGGGCCATAGATTTCACTAGTGGCTTCTCTCGAGAAAATAGTATATGGTGGGTGAACAAATTACAGTTGGGCAATTGATAGAACCTCAAATAATTATGACGATATCCAGGCAATAATTTCTATATAATGATCACATCTAAGATTAGTAGACCGACTCCTTCCTGCATCTACTACTATTACTCCACACATCGACCGCTATCCACTACTAGGGAAAAGCCTAGCAGTAGCACTGGTTTTTGGCCTACCAGTAGCACGGGTAGCCGCACTACTGATATGACGCTACAGCTATATCTACTTAGTAGTAGCGCTTTCCCAAATAACCGCTACTGGTAATTACTAGTAGCGCTTCTCTCCGCCCGCGCTACTACTATTTTTCCGTATTCTATTTCTTTTAAATTTTAGGTCGTATTCATACACCTTTACACAATTTTTCATACAGTAGCAATTTAGAGATTGTTTTTACATTATAATGAGTTATAAAATCACTAGGTGAAAGAACCGCGGATTAGTTTCAAATGGATGGATCCTAAGTGATCAAGTCATGGATTATCATGATAATCCATGACTTGATCACTTAGAATCTATCCACTTAAAACTAATCTGCGGTTCTTTGACCCAATGATATAACAACATACTCATCACCATCATCATCATCATCATCATCATCATCATCATCATCATCATCGTCGTCATCATCATCATCATCATCATATTAATATAAAAACTCTTGCATCATATCGTCACGAACAACACTAGTTAATCATCATCATAGTTATTACCACCAACACTATTTAATCATCATAGTCATAGCTAATGATCACCAACTCTAGCTAATATTAATCATCATAGTCATCACCACCAACACTCATTCTAGCTAGCTAATCACTCCTACTCCTCTCTCTAATGTAAAATAGCATAGAACATGTGGAGCGCTCCTGATTTATCGTATTAAAGCATGCCGATGAACCTGTCTCCTAATTGTGGGTTGCACTTCTGATTGCTGCCCCCAAGTACTTCTCTGCGGTCCCTCACAATTTTGTTATAGTCTTTGACTATTAAAACTTGCTCGCTTCTAGAAATCCTGAATGCACTCATGTGCAATGTAGGAAGTCTTGGCCGTATGCTAACCATGGACATGCGACCTTTAGCTTTGATCCACTTAGGCACAACTGTCATCAGGAGTCCCTGCTGAAGAACATCGTAGTAACATACTTAGCAATGAAGTTTAGCTTAAAAAATAATGTATGCAAAATATGCACTGAGGACAAATAGTAAAAAATTTGCCATCTTTCCTAAATAGATGTGACTGTAGTTCAGTACGAACACTATTGGTCGCAGATTTTGAGTACAAAGATTTTAGAGTCCAGGAAAATAATTTGTCTTGACAGTATGAAGTTCCTTAGGCCATGAAACATAATGACTTGTCTCCTCGTAGTTTAGTTCAGCCTCGGGATAGTAGTAGGTCCTCTCTACCAAGCGCTGGACATGTTTGCTTGAATGGAAATAAGCTTTAAATAGAAATTAGTTGTCAAATATTTTTGAATAAACAATATCCAAGCCTTGCATAGTGCTCTCCATTGTTTGCATTCAAAATGGGTGTAGGTGTTTGTATTGTATAATTTTGTGGGAAAACTATAAGTATGCTCAGTCCTCAAGTTAACTCTTTTTACCTCCATAGTTTCCATAGCACTAAAACCAACCTTATCCAAGACATATATTCTTGCATGGCAGGGGATACGCTAGTAGAATAGTAAAAAAATAAATTATAAGTTGAAGCAAAAGAAGTAGAAGCCATGCTTAATTAAGAAAAAAGACATGTCATTGTGACTTACTGTATGCACTTCGAGGTGTCCTCTAGCTTGATGTTGAAGCGCCTACAACCAAGTTGGTGAGGCATGTCGCACAGGCCGCGCTCGTCTTCGCAATATATATTTTGGGCCATGGCCTTTTTAGTTTTTTTATATTTTGGGCCATGGCCTTTTTAGTTTTTCAGTATATATTTTTCAATCTGGTTCCACAAGTCAGATGGGTCCCACTTGTCATAATCTCCTATATTGGTCCCACATGTCAAAAATGTGAGCATTGTTTAGATTATTTTCACAAATGGGCCCACTAATCAGGTTTCCCTTTCACACGTCTTCAAATCACACAAATAATCAATATTTTAAACAGAACAGAAAAAATGTAGAATTTCTTAGGCATGGAGCTCCTGTACACAGTCTATTACAATCTGTGCATAGTCTATTACAACCCAGATATGCCTACTATTACAATACTATAATATTTACAGTTTATTATAGTCAAACAGAACAAATCTTTGCTGCTAGGGCTACACGCTGCTTCGAACTAGAAATTTCCTAGGCCTGGAGCTCCTGTAAAAGGGTGAACACAAAGGCATTAGAGTACCATCTTCATTCCTGGAGTAGATATTCAAACCTAAAGGTTTAGTGTATAAACAATCTAGAAAATATATATTTAACAAAATTTCACAGAAATGCAGATTTATGGATCGAATGTATGATAAAGCAACAGATTCAAACAACTTCAAATTAATGACTAGATGTTTTAGAGAACAATTATAGCAGAACACTAGATGTTTCCAATGCATATTCGCAGAACCTTGGCATACTCACAAAATCTTAAATCAATCCTAAATCAATGTTGCCTACAAGAAACACTCATCAATCTCATGTTTTGAAAAGCAACGTGGGTGAAACCAAGTCAAAATAAGGAGCATAACAAATTCATGTCAACAAAAATTAGCTTGTGATCCAGAACACATTATTTATTCTTTACAAAGTAGAATTTCCGTAGATATCATTACCGGACACCAAATAGAAAGTAACATGTACAGAATGTGACAGCATTTAGTTCACTTTATTGTACATGTTGGGTCCAGTTTACTCGGTTGGACAAGATGCATTTGTTAACTATGAAGAGAATGACATTATTATGCGAGATAATTGTTGTGTCGCTAACAATCACCATGTAAGAATGTTTTGCTGTAGTAATACATGAACATCAAGTGAGAGTGGTGTTTTGTTCTTACCACAGCGGAACAATTGAGACAATGCCCGATTCACCTTGCTTCTCCACAAGACTCGACCAGCAGCACACATCCTTGAAGGAACCAGTGGCGCTGTTTTCTCACTTGGCCCAGCTCCTTGCTGCGGAGGACGGACGGGACATGGATGCGGAGCCTGCTGCACACGGCATATAGTGTCACTACTTGCAGCAACAGAAGGAAGTCACATATCATAGAACTTGCAGTAACAGAAGAACATGCATTCAAATAGAGATCATGAGAATGTTCCTGTGATATTGAACTCCTGTTACAATCTTATGATCATGCATTCAAATAGAGATCATGCAATCAAATGGAGTAGTTACAGTCTTAACTAAGAAGATCATGAGCATGTGCATGAGTAAAATGAGCATCAGCATGTGTTAACAGTCTTACAATTAATGCTTCGTAACTACAGATAACTGAAAAATGAGTACAATAGATGTACATAATTTGTAGGATCCATTTGTAACGACAGTACTCCTTTCATTTGTTTGAAATATTCAGTAGATGCCACAGTAGCATGATAAAAATTTCAGTTGAAACTATAGATGCAGTACACTAAATTACTCAAGCCTTGCTAAACAGCAAGTCTTACAGTAAACAACAGGACTTAATTACTTACTCTACTACTAACAGCAAGCCTATCTTTAATTACTTACTCTACACTCATTACAGATCAAGAAGAGATTCTAGAAATTTTAATTGAATTCAATTAAATTTGTGCTACTGCTGCTGTTATAAAACTACTGAAACTACTCATGCAACAATTAGCATGAGATACAAGCAGCACTGAGCACCAAGATTACTACACCAAGTCAAATTTAAGCTACTGAAAAATGGTGGAAGATTCATGACAAGAATAACAGTAGCAGAAGCTTCATGTGCTAAAATACTGAAGCTTCATGTGCAAAATTACAAAATTTAAGCTATCATCCTGCTGCAGAAATAGCCACTGTCCAGGCCCCCGTCATCCGCCAAGCTGCCGACAAGCTCCAGCCCCTCCAGTGGTGACCACAAGGGCCTCCTGTACAACATCATGAGAATAGTCAAGGACTGCAACATCCAGGTAACAACAAAGTTCAGCACAATAAAATAGATATTATGGTCACTTGACTACAATGATTCTTCCTACTACTGTCATTCTTAGAAGTGAAAGCTTCTGCTAGCCATTGAAGAAAAGGAGGTCCAGGTTGGTCAATTATTGTCAGTCAGGCTGAGCATTGTGCAGCAAAAAAAGCAAGCAGGAGCTAATGGCCTATGAACTACTAGTAGCACAGCTGTAGTAGAAGATATAATTGTGCATGCTGTAAGACAGTAAGAATGAGTAATAAATAGCAAGCATAATTGTGCAGCGATGACCCAGCGACTAAAGATACGGATCGATTAGTACTAGAATTGCTAGTAGTCTGTTCTGACCCAACTAGTAAGATGCGAGCTCAGAGAAGAAGAAAAACTAGTGAAGATGCGGGCGGATTAGTCGTCGAGTGAGGAAGGAGTTTTTGTTTTCTTACCGAACTATTGTTGGTTGCCAGCGACGACGCGTTGGCGGACGTCATCACCATCGCCATGAACCCCGGCGCCGCGGCTGTTCCGGCCGGCCGCCACTCCGTCCGGCCGGCGACGGTGAGGCCCAGGAACAGGAAGAAGCCCCCCAGATGGCTACAACAACAACATGAACAACAACGAGAGTCAGATCGCAAGCAGGGGAACATGAACTAGAAACCAGAACTAGAGAAGAAGCACATGACCTTGGAAGATGGACCACCAGGCGGATCTGGAAGCTGACGCCATGGAGGAGATGAGCTCCAGGTCCAGCCACCTCTGGCCTCGCCTTCGTCGCATGTGGTAGATCCCAACGAAGTTAAAGTGGCGACCGAAACCGTAGCCACAGGTGAGGTTGCGGGCTTGCACTAGAGAGTGCGACAGACGAATCTGACAGGAGGGGGGAAGAGCTGCATGAGGGGAGCCCGGGGTGTACTGCGCGCCGGCGAGAGCCGCCTCAACTCGCCGGAATCGAGTGGAGCAGAGGAGTCGTGGGAGGGAGAGAGAGAGGGCTCGCTGGGGAGAAGGGAAGAGGATCTGAGGGGGGATGGAGAGAAAGTAAGAAAGAATGGAGGCGGGGGGGTGGAAAATGTCCATGAGGACAGACCTAGGGTTTCGGCTCGGGTGGGTTTGGGCCGTTGGATTCGGAAGCATCCGATGGTGGTTGATGCGTGATACGCGTGATATGCTTATAGACCAATCAGAACGCAACAAACAATTTGAAGACTTTATGACCTTTTAAATAGGTCACGAAAAAATCATTTTCCATTTTTAGTGCTCAAAATGAGTTCTTTTTTGTAAAAGACCTACCAAATATTTGTTCAAATGATATTCTTTATATTCTTTATATTTGTTAATAATGAGTTCTTTATACTCTGCAAAAGTTTACATCTTGGAATAGTAAACAGTATCGACAAAGGGATTTTTATATTCTTTGCACAAAAAATCATTTTCCATTTTTCGAGGGCCCCAAATGAGGTTTTTTTGTGAAGGACCTACCAAATAATTGTTGCAAAATTGGACCAAATCATTTTTATAAAATACTAGGCCATGTTTAATGCACAATTGACAAAATGGTTGGGTGTCAAAAGTTTTGATCCACCTCTGGTGAAAAAGACAAATTCCCGTCGATTCAGTTGGAAACGGGTCAAATTTGAACTGCAGCTGCCTCATAGTTTGCTATTTATTTTTTCCAAAAATCATTTATAGGTACATAAGTATCTATTTTATCATAGAAACACCAAAAGTTTTCCAAGATTCAACAACTAGCTAGGAACGGTCAAGCCCGCCGTTTTGACCGCATTTTGAAACGGGCATAAAAAATTCAAAAAAAATCAAAAGATTGGAAAACATTCGCATTGTGTCATTATATGTGACAAAGTTTCCAGGAAAAATAATAAACTTGTAATACGGTAATTATTTAAAAAAGTGTTCTCAGAAATGAGCTATCATGCGTGAAGATTCATGGCTTTCAAGCCAAATGATCAATCTTATGGTCACATTCATGGCATAGTTTGTTCAAATGATCTCATATTGTGCACAAGGGTGCATCTTGGAATTCCAAACAATGTTGCCTAAGGAAGTTTTCATTTTCTTTGCACGGAAAATTCATTTTCCATTTTCCGAGTGCCCAAAAGGAGGTTTTTTTGTGAAGGAACTACCAAATAATTGTTGCAAAAATGGACCAAATCAATTTTATAAAATACTAGGCCATGTTTAATGCACAATTGACAAAATGGTTGGGTGTCAAAAGTTTTGATCCACCTCTGGTGAAAAAGACAAATTCCCGTCAATTCAGGTGGAAACGGGTCAAATTTGAACTGCAGCTGCCTCATAGTTTGCTATTTGTTTTTTCCAAAAATCATTTCTAGGTACATAAGTATCTATTTTATCATGGAAACACCAAAAGGTTTCCATGATTCAACAACTAGCTAGGAACGGTCAAGCCCGCCGTTTTGACCGCATTTTGAAACGGGCATAAAAAAATAAAAAAAATAAAAAAATTGGAAAACCTTCGCATTGTGTCATTATATGTGACCAAGTTCCCAGTAAAAATAATAAACTTGTAATACGGTAATTATTTAAAAAAAGTGTTCTCAGAAATGAGCTATCATGTGTGAAGATTCATGGCTTTCAAGCCAAATGATCAATCTTATGGTCACATTCATGGCATAGTTTGTTCAAATGATCTCTTATTGTGCACAAGGGTGCATCTTGGAATTCCAAACAATGTTGCCTAAGGAAGTTTTCATTTTCTTTGCACGGAAAATTCATTTTCCATTTTCTGAGTGCCCAAAAGGAAGTTTTTTTGTGAAGGAACTACCAAATAATTGTTGCGAAAATGGACCAAATCAATTTTATAAAATACTAGGCCATGTTTAATGCACAATTGACAAAATGGTTGGGTGTCAAAAGTTTTGATCCACCTCTGGTGAAAAAGACAAATTCCTGTCGATTCAGCTGGAAGCGGGTCAAATTTGAACTGCAGCTGCCTCATAGTTTGCTATTTATTTTTTCCAAAAATCTTTTCTAGGTAAATAAGTATCTATTTAATCAGAAATACATGGTTTGATGGTGAGACATAGAGGTTTAGACGGTGGCTGAGGGCCCCAACTCTAGAGCGCATAAGCTCGCATGCCCGCCGCGTGGTCACCGCGTGACCGTGGTGTTGCCATGCGTTCTGGGAGGCCTAGGCATGTCTAGTGGGTTGTTCACTCCCCAGGTAGATGCTAGGAAGAAAATTATAACATAAGATTCTCACGAGGAGACCAATCGATGCTCAAACATGAATAAGCAGCCAAGTGTTTGATTTGCGGTACGGGAAATGCACATGGCTAATGGGCATGAGTTTTGGCTGAGGATGATCAGTTACTAAGGAGACCGTCTTCACAAATTTTTAGGGAAATCAAGAATATATAAATAACACTTCCTTCACAAAGTGCTGCTCTGAACAGAATAGGAAAATGAATATTGTTGAGTTATTTTTGAACTAGGCAAGGAAGGTTTTTGACATATTTGATGAAGATATGATCCAAACAATTTATGAGATTGTTTTGGGAATTTTTGGAATGACAAAAATATAGGTTGCTTCACAATCTAGGGCAGAAACTGCCACATGGACATGACACATAGGCAAAACTGATGACGTGGTGCCTAGTCATCACAACCAACCACAATCTACAAGGCTATGACCATCTATTTTGGTCGTTAACAACTAGAAATAAGGCAGCGGCCAGCCCTGTTTGCTTTGTGACCATTTGGTGTAAGGAAATTATGACCTTTCTGACCAAAATGGTCGCAATTGTTTAGGGTTTGGAGCCCCCCGAACAGATTTTGACCAATTGGTCTCAAATGGTCATAGATCTATGACCAATTCTTCCAGGGTCACTGAGAAAAGGTCACTAGTTGACATATTTCTTGTAGTGTGCATGCCCCGGTTCTTACATAATCGAGAGGGTATTCGGACACACTCCGGACTATAGGGTCCAGAGGTCAAAGCGAAAAGGTCCGCAATGACAAACGATCTACAATCCGGCTAGAAGGCATTTTTCATGTCATTTTAAATTATAGAGTCAATCCGACTCGGCATATTCTTCTTCAATACCATCCAACAGGCGGTCTAATTTATAGTCCTGTTGGGAATACTTTGCATCCAGCTCCACCTGGCCATATACTAAGCTGACTGGGATCTCCTTTCCGTCCGGACCTATAGGGCCGACCTCGGCCATGTGGTTTGGGTCAACCTTCGTGTACCGAGTCTTCACCATGGCCCAGGCCTCCTTGGCACCTTGACGGCAAGCCGATATCTTACACAACCGGAAGCGCTGCCGCACTCCCTCCAGCTTCTTTGTAAGCTCCTCAAGGCCTTCGGGCACGGAGAGGGACGACCACATAGCCTGGCTGACGCTTTGCATTGCCTGCCGATCTCGTTCGGGAAGAAGGTCTCCCGTTGAACCGGGCATTTCCTCCGCAGGACGACCTGTCAGCAGACCTACAGACATAGCTCTGTCAATCGACTTCCTCGCCGAATTCTTTTTTCGAAGATTCATTCAAGCACTTACTAAAAATGCCGCGTCGAAGTCGCCGATTCTCCTTCACGGTAGAAGACAGCTGAATACGAACATCTTTCAGTTCCTCGCCCAGCTGGGTATTGGCGTCTTGAAGCTTGTTCTTCTCTTGCCTCACCCTCATCAGCACGCTCTCGCCAGCCCTTAGTTGGCATAGGAGTTGTTACTTGTACGGATTTACTCCGGCTCCATCTGCACTATTATCATCAGGGTCGCACACCTGCCGCATTTCAAAACGGAATTATCTTTCGAAGCATATATTACCTGCGGGCATCCCCTTGGCATTTTCTGAAGTGGCCAGTGCATCCTCGAGCTGGGCCTTGCACTCTTCAAGCTCCTGGGACAGTTGCATATTCTTCTTTGTAAGACACTGCATAGCACATGATCCTTAAAACAGTTATCTTCACTGTTTCAAGTCTCGGGGGCTACTGACATATATAACCTTCAATTCTACTCACATGTATGTCTTTTACATACTACTCCATGGCTATGGCTACACCATTTTGAGCAGCACGGAGATACGCATCTCCTGTATTAAAGGCGTCCAACGCCTCTAGAGAAAAACACGCGTCATGAAGAACAGTCCGGCGACGCCTGTGGTTCAGGGCGCTCTCCACCTCTGAATTGGTGGCAGACAGCCCGTCGGCGTCCTCTGTCGGAGGAGCGCCAGAGGCGCGCCCCGTGTCCGTCTCCGCTTCCGGACCCGGCCTTGAACCTTGGCCGGCGGACATAGTCCGGCGGGCTCTCTTCTTTCTAAGAAAATCATGAGCGTTAGTAAGACTCAAGGGCATAAACCCTAGGCGTTAAATTCGCACGCCATACCGTTGCGCAGGAATCTCGATCTAGTCCGCACTTCTTTTCAGCCCACCTGGCTCCAGCGGCCCTTGTTGGCTGCCCACCGTGGGCTCGGCCGTCCGCCTCAAGGATTTACCCTGCGAAACACTATTAGTTTATGGCATGCAAGATAATGCATGAGAATACTGGGACTTTGGTCTTGGTTACCTTTGAGGTTGGAAGTAGTCCGGCATAGTCGGCCGTGATGGCCACTAAGGAGTTGTCCTTGCTCAACTGATGAAATACTCCATCGATTAACTCCACACATAAGTCCGGATCTTCTTGGGAGTCCGGATCAAGGGACCGTCCGGGTCCTCGGGTTGTGGAGGAGGGCTGTTATTTCCTTCACAGCCTGGCGCAGCTCCTGCGTTTAAACATTACTAGACTAAGTACTCAACTACAGGAATTTCAAAGGTGGGTAGGTAAGTGAAAGTGTCCGCTCACCCAACTAGACGGACTGTACATGGAGAATCCGCCCTCCGGGTTGACACGGAAGAATTCTTCCTCCTCTCCCTTGTACAAAGCAGATAAGATTCTCATTAAAGTGGCGGCCAAATCTGGCCCCTTGCGACCGCACTGGGTGGCGTCATCCTCCCTGTTGAAATCCCACATGGGGTGGCCTCTGTATTGAAGCGGCTCCACCCCTCGCGTAATGCATATGGCCATGACCTTGACCATGTTCAGTCCGGAATGAGCCAAGAACCTTATCCGGCCAATCAGGTACAGGACGTCCCTGTCAGCTTCCCTCTGAGGGTTCCGCCGGCGCCAACTCAGGCGCTTCTTCAAACGGGCATTATTGAACTCGGGGAGGCCGATACGTACAGGGTCCGGCAGGGGGACGTCATCTATATAAAACCACTCCGAGGGCCAGTCTTCGGATGCCCTCTTTGGGGTACCGGATAGATATCCTGTCCCGGCGATGCGCCATAGTTCGGCTCCGCCCACTTAATAAATAGACCCCTCTGAGAACGGGGCACAAGGCAAAACAACCTCTTCCATAGCGCGAAATGGGCCTCAATGCCCAAGAACAGCTCGCAGAGAGCCACGAAGCCCGCGATGTGCAGAATGGAGGCGGGCGTGACGTTGTGTAGCTGGAGGCCGTAGAACTCCAACAACCCTCGGAGAAACGGATGAATTGGAAATCCTAGTCCTCTCATCAAATAAGGGACTAAGCATACCCGCTCTCCTTGAGAGGGATTGGGGACGCTCTCCGCCTGCTCTCCGCCGCTATAGGCAGCAATCCCGGCTTGAACTGGGACCATATATGCTGGGGGGAGAAGCCCCTTGGACTGAAGCACTACTAACTCGCTATGCGGGACGGAACACCGCCCCCAATCTCCGGGCCGATGGCTGGAGAGGCGAGAGGAGGAGCGGCACCAACCGGCCATGGTGGAATGGATCCCTGTCGGAGGCGCTCTGATGAAGACTCGCGGAGGGAAGATGGTACGAATTGGATCTAAATCCCCGTCTCTTTTATGGGCGGCTCATTAATGCAACCTAAGTGAAAAAAATCCCCTGGATTTTCGCATTTGTTTGACGCGTGGAAGATGGTCATTATGGGGCATAGAAGCCAAGGAGGACAGCACGCACTAGAAGCCGGACACAATTCGACGGGTACAGGGAATTCGAAGGAGAACCCGCCTTGCAATTCCGAAGACAACTTGCGTGATGGACTCGTCGTCATTTAAGCCTGGTTCGGGGGCTACTGAGGGAGTCCTGGATTAGGGGGTGTCCGGATGGCCAGACTATGACCTTTGGCCGGACTCCCGGACTATGAAGATACAAGATTGAAGACTCCATCCCGTGTCCGGATGTAACTTTCCTTGGCATGGAAGGCAAGCTTGGCGATACGATATGAAGATCTCCTCCCATTGTAACCGACTCTGTTTAACCCTAGCCCTCTCCGGTGTCTATATAAACCGGAGAGTTTTAGTCCGTAGCACGAACAACAATCATACCATAGGCTAGCTTCTAGGGTTTAGCCTCTCTGATCTCGTGGTAGATCTACTCTTGTACTACCCATATCATCAATATTAATCAAGTAGGAGTAGGGTTTTACCTCCACCGTGAGGGCCCGAACCTGGGTAAAAACATCGTGTCCCTTGTCTCCTGTTACCATCCGCCTAGACGCACAGTTCGGGACCCCCTACCCGAGATCCGCCGGTTTTGACACCGACAGCAGGCTACGTGCGGGTATGTAAAAACAGGTATAACGATCATTGAAGAAAACCACCTGGGTATTCCCTTGTGTGCAAAGCCTCTTGCCTCCTTTATGTTCCCTCCTGTAATGAGTCCGATTATCCGATCTCTCTGAAGGGGCTGCCCGAAAGTAGGGTCCGGAAAAAAGAAAAAAATGGTATGCGGGCCTCATGGCGGCTGAACCGCACTCTGGTCGCATTGTCGTCTCGCCTCAACCTATGCCCATGGTATTTTAAGCGCGTATTTGTGTACGCGTGGCACGAACACCGCCTGAATGGGGCTGGGGTGGAGGCCGGATTGCTAATCGATCTCCTGGCGCGCCTGACGGTCCTGTTGCGGGGTGCTCCGGACTCGCTTGACGGTGTTCGGGGTTGTCGCTGCCGAATTGGCTGTTTGTCGAAGGAGGCTGCTTTTTACTTCTGCCGCGAGGGCTGCAGTGTGCTCTTCTGTACGGAGAGAGTGGTGTGTGTTTCTGTTGACTGTTATAACCCCGCGAGGTCCTGGCATTTTGATCTTGAGGTATGCATAGTGTGGTACCGCATTGAATCGAGCAAACACGGTTCGTCCAAGTAGTGCATGATAGCCACTACGGAAAGGGACGATGTCGAAGATTAACTCCTCGCTTCGGAAGTTACCCGGAGATCCGAAGACCACTTCCAGTGTTATTGAGCCGTACAGCGGGCCTTTACCCCTAGAATTACCCCTAGAATTGAGCCCGTACAATGGATCGATGCCCATTTTGCACACTGTGTCCTGATAAAGCATGTTTAGGCTGCTGCCACCGTCCATGAGGACTCGCGTGAGGTGGAATCCATTGATGATTGGGTCAAGGACCAATGCGGCTAAGCTGCCGTGACGGATGCTGGTGGGATGGTCCCTGCGATCAAAGGTTATCGAGTAGGATGACCATGGGTTGAACTTTGGGGCGACGGGCTCCATCGCATAGACGTCCCTAAGTGCACGCTTTTGCTCCCGTTTGGGGATGTGAGTGGCATAGATCATGTTCACCGTTTTCACCTGGGGGGGGGGGGAATTTCTTCTTTCCTCTAGTATTCGGACGCCGGGGCTCCTCATCATCATCGTTGTGCAGCCCCGTGTCCTTGTTCTCGGCAATTATCTTCCCGGCCTATTTGAACACCCAGCAGTCTCTGTTAGTGTGATTGGCTGGTTTATCGGGGGTGCCGTGAATCTGGCATGAGCGGTCGAGTATGCGGTCCAGACTGGATGATCCCGGATTGTTTCTTTTGAACGGCTTCTTCCGCTGACCGGATTTGGAGTTGCTGAATCCGGCATTGACTGCCGTATCCTCAGCATTGTCGCCATTGTTTCGACGGTTGTGTCTATTGCACCGTGGCTTTCCGTTACTGTCACGGATATCTGAAGTGTCAGAGTTTCCTGGTGCGGTGTTACTGCGAGCCAGCCAGCTGTCCTCACCTGCGCAATAGTGGGTCATTAGTGTCGTGAGGGCCGCCATGGACTTCGGTTTTTCTTGGCCGAGGTGTTGGGCAAGCCACTCGCGCAGATATTATGCCTAAAGGCCGCCAGGGCCTCGATGTTTGGATAGTCGACAATTTGGTTCTTTTTAGTTAGGAACCGAGTCCAGAATTTCCTGGATGACTCTCAGGCCTGTTGGGTGATGTGACTTAAGTCATCAGCATCCGGTGGTCGCACGTAGGTGCCCTGGAAGTTATCGAGGAATTCATGCTCAAGATTTTCCTAACTGCCAATGGAGTTAGCTGGCACGCTATTCAGCCAATGTCTGGCTGGCCCTTTAAGCTTAAGTGGGAGATACTTGATGGCATGTAGGTCGTAACCGCGAGCCATGTGAATGGGGAGAAGAAAATCTTTGATCCACACCGCGGGGTCTGTTGTGCCATCGTATAACTCGATGTTGACGGGTTTAAACCCTTCTGGGAATTCATGTTCCATTACTTCATCAGTGAAGCAGAGGGGGTGTGCGGCGCCTCTGTGCCGGGCTATGTCGCGACGCAGTCTGATTAGGTCTGGTTGGTTATGTTCGGCCCGACCGGATTTATTAGTATTGTATCCGGTATGACGATCAGCATCATGAGCTGTGGCGCGCCCCCGTGATCCGTAGATCGATCTTGGTTGTCCTGCGTTGTTTTCCAATATGTATCGCAGGTCCTGTGTATTGCCCCGGGCCATAGTGAACCGGCTTGGGGGTGCGGGCTGGTATCCGGCCTAACATGCCGTTTTATCCCAGCCACGGGGTGGCCGGTCAGCCTCATCCTGTGCTGGAAATTCGGGCTCTTCGGCCTCTTCTTCTAGCGATTTGTGCTTAGGGTATTCTCTGATTGGGGGCTCGAGTTCGTATTCCTCGGCCGCCAGGACCTTGCTCCATCTATCTACGAGCAGATCTTGATCAGCTTGGAGCTGCTGCTGCTTCTTTTTTAGGCTTCTTGCAGTGCCTATAAGCTGGCGCTTGAAGCGCTCCTGCTCTATGGGATCCTCTGGTACGCCGAATTCGTCGTCACTGAGGCTCACCTCGTCTTCGGAGGGAGGCATATAGTTATCGTCCTCCAAGTATCCGTCTCTCGCCTGTTCGTCTGGGCTGACCTTCCCGTGTTCCTCTTCGGCCTGCTCGAAGGTGGGCTGATCAGGATTGTATTCCTCTTCGATGCCATCTGGATTTTCTTCTCCAGTGCCGGTGTTGCTGTGGCAGGGCTTGGAGCGGCGCCGATGATGCCCATGCTTTGATTTCTTCCCTGAGGGGTTATCTCCTGTTGCCTCATCGCCATTGGTTTCTTTAGGAGTATCGACCATATATATATCATATGAAGAGGTGGCAGTCCAGCACCTTGTGGGCGGTAGTTCCTATTCTCTCATACGTCTCCAAGGTATATATAATTTTTGATTGTTCCATGCTATTATATTACCCTTTTTGGATGTTTATGGGCTTTATTCTACACATTTATATCATTTTTGGGACTAACCTACTAACCGGAGGCCCAGTCCGTATTGCTGTTTTTTTTGCCTATTTCAGTATTTTGAAGAAAAGGAATATCAAACAGAGTCCAAACAGAATGAAACCTTCGGGAGCGTGATTTTTGGAACGAACAAGATCTGGAGAGCTTGGAGTGCAAGTCAAGAAGCTCCCGAGGACCCCATGAGATAGGGGGCCGCGCCCCCCCCTGTAGGGCGCGCCCCCTGTCTCGTGGGACCCTCGGGCGTCCATTGATGTACTTCTTCCTCCGATATATACCTACGGACCCCGAAAACCTCCAGGGGCACCATGAAACACAATTTCCACTGCCGTAACCTTCTGTATCTGCGAGGTCCCATCTTGGAGCCTTCGCTGGCACTCTGCCGGAGGGGGAATCAACCACGGAGGGCCTCTACATCAACATCCTTGCCCCTCCGATGAGTTGTGAGTAGTTTACCATAGACCTACGGGTCCATAGTTATTAGCCAGATGGCTTCTTCTCTCTTTTTGGATCTCAATACTATGTTCTCCCCCTCTCTTGTGGAGATCTATTCAATGTAATCTCTTTTTGCGGTGTGTTTGTCGAGATCCGATGAATTGAGGGTTTATGATCAGATTTATCTATGGATAATAATTGAATCTTCTATGAATTCTTTTATGTATGATTGAGTTATGTTTGCAAGTCTCTTCGAATTATCAGTTTGGTTTGGCCTACTAGATTGGTCTTTCTTGCCATGGGAGAAGTGCTTAGCTTTGGGTTCAATCTTGCGGGGTTCTTACCCAGTAACAGAAAGGGTTGCAAGACACGTATTGTATTGTTGCCATCGAGGATAACAAGATGGGATTTACATCATATTGCATGAGTTTATCCCTCTACATCATGTCATCTTGCTTAATGCGTTACTCTGTGTTGGAAATATGCCCTAGAGGCAATAATAAAAGTATTATTATTATATTTCCTTGTTCATGATAATTGTCTTTTATTCATGCTATAACTGTATTATCCGGAAATCGTAATACACGTGTGAATACATAGACCACAATATGTCCCTAGTGAGCCTCTACTTGACTAGTTCGTTGTGATCAACAGATAGTCATGGTTTCCTGGCTATGGACATTGGATGTCGTTGATAACGGGATCACATCATTAGGAGAATGATGTGATGGACAAGACCCAATCCTAAGACTAGCACAAAAGATCGTGTAGTTCATTTGCTAGAGCTTTGCCAATGTCAAGTATCTCTTCCTTCGACCATGAGAGCGTGTAACTCCTGGATACCGTAGGAGTGCGTTGGGTGTATCAAATGTCACAACGTAACCGGGTGACTATAAAGGTGCACTACAGGTATCTCCGAAAGTATCTATTGTTTTATGCGGATCGAGACTGGGATTTGTCACTCCGTGTAAACGGAGAGGTATCTCTGGGCCCACTCGGTAGGACATCATCATATGCGCAATGTGACCAAGGAGTTGATCACGGGATGATGTGTTACGGAACGAGTAAAGTGACTTGCCGGTAACGAGATTGAACAAGGTATTGGATACCGACGATCGAATCTCGGGCAAGTAACATACTGATAGACAAAGGGAATTGAATACGGGATTGATTAAGTCCTTGACATCGTGGTTCATCCGATGAGATCATCGTGGAACATGTGGGAGCCATCATGGGTATCCAGATCCCGATGTTGGTTATTGACCGGCGAAAGTCTCGGTCATGTCTACATGTCTCCCGAACCCGTAGGGTCTACACACTTAAGGTTCGATGATGCTAGGGTTATAAAGGAAGTTTGTATGTGGTTACCGAATGTTGTTCGGAGTCCCGGATGAGATCCCGGACGTCACGAGGAGTTCCGGAATGGTCCGGAGGTAAAGATTTATATATGGGAAGTCCTATTTTGGCCACCGGAAAATGTTCGGGATTTTTCGGTATTGTACCGGGAAGGTTCTAGAAGGTTCCGGAGTGGGGCCCACCTGCATGGGGGGACCCACATGGACGTGGGTAGTGGGGGCAAGGCCCCACACCCCTGGTCAAGGCGCACCAAGATCCCCCCTTAGAAGGAATAAGATCATATCCCGAAGGGATAAGATCAAAATCCCTAAAAAGGGGGGATAACAATCGGTGGGGAAGGAAATAATGAGATTTCTTTCCTCCCACCTTGGCCAACGCCCCAATGGACTTGGAGGGCAAGAAACCAGCCCCTCCACCCCTATATATAGTGGGGAGGCGCATGGGAGCTATACACGAAGTTCTGGCACAGCCCTACCTCTCTTCCTACTCCTCCTCTCCCATGGTGCTTAGCGAAGCCCTGCTGGATTGCCACGCTCCTCCACAACCACCACGCCGTTGTGCTGCTGTTGGATGGAGTCTTCCTCAACCTCTCCCTCTCTCCTTGCTGGATCAAGGCGTGGGAGACGTCACCGGGCTGTACGTGTGTTGAACGCGGAGGTGCCGTCCGTTCGGCACTAGGATCATCGGTGATTTGAATCACGACGAGTACGACTCCATCAACCCCGTTCACTTGAACGCTTCCGCTTAGCGATCTACAAGGGTATGTAGATGCACTCTCTTTCTACTCGTTGCTGGTCTCTCCATAGATAGATCTTGGTGACACGTAGGAAAATTTTGAATTTCTGCTACGTTCCCCATCAGTGGCATCATGAGCTAGGTCTATTGCGTAGATTCTTTGCACGAGTAGAACACAAAGTAGTTGTGGGCATTGATGTTGTTCAATATGCTTACCGTTACTAGTCCAATCTTGTTTCGACGGTATTGTGGGATGAAGCGGCCCGGACCGACCTTACACGTACTCTTACGTGAGACAGGTTCCACCGATTGACATGCACTTGGTGCATAAGGTGGCTATCGGGTGCCAGTCTCTCCCACTTTAGTCGGAACGGATTCGATGAAAAGGGTCCTTATGAAGTGTAAATAGCAATTGGCATATCACGTTGTGGTCTTGCGTAGGTAAGAAACATTCTTGCTAGAAACCCATAGCAGCCACGTAAAACATGCAACAACAATTAGAGGACGTCTAACTTGTTTTTGCAGGGTATGCTTTGTGATGTGATATGGCCAAGAAGAATGTGATGAATGATATGTGATGTATGAGATTGATCATGTTCTTGTAATAGGAATCACGACTTGCATGTCGATGAGTATGACAACCGGCAGGAGCCATAGGAGTTGTCTTTATTTATTGTATGACCTGCGTGTCATTGAAGAACGCCATGTAACTTACTTTACTTTATTGCTAAACGCGTTAGCCATAGAAGTAGAAGTAGTCGTTGGCGTGACAACTTCATGAAGACACGATGATGGAGATCATGATGATGAAGATCATGGTGTCAAGCCGGTGACAAGATGATCATGGAGCCCCGAAGATGGTGATCAATGGAGCTATATGATATTGGCCATATCATGTCACAACTATATAATTGCATGTGATGTTTATTATGATTATGCATCTTGTTTACTTAGGACGACGGTAGTAAATAAGATGATCCCTTACAAAATTTCAAGAAGTGTTCTCCCCTAACTGTGCACCGTTGCTACAGTTCGTCGCTTCTAAGCACCACGTGATGATCGGGTGTGATGGATTCTTACGTTCACATACAACGGGTGTAAGACCGTTTTACACAGCGAAAACACTTAGGGTTAACTTGACGAGCCTAGCATGTGCAGACATGGCCTCGGAACACGGAGACCGAAAGGTCGAGCATGAGTCATATAGTAGATACAATCAACATGAAGATGTTCACCGATGATGACTAGTCCGTCTCACGTGATGATCGGACACGGCCTAGTTGACTCGGATCATGTAATCAATTAGATGACCAGAGGGATGTCTATCTGAGTGGGAGTTCATAAGATGAACTTAATTATCCTGAACATAGTCAAAAGACCTTTGCAAATTATGTCGTAAGCTCGCGCTTTAGTTCCACTGTTTTAGATATGTTCCTAGAGAAAATATAGTTGAAAGTTGATAGTAGCAATTATGCGGACAGTAGAAAGCTTATGTCCTTAATGCACTGCTCAGTGTGCTGAACCCCAAACATCGTTTGTGGATGTTGTGAACATCGGACATACACGTATTGATAACTACGTGATAGTTCAGTTAAACGGTTTAGAGTTGAGGCACGAAAGACGTTTTCGAAACATCGCGAAACATATGAGATGCTTCGAGGGCTGAAATTGGGATTTCAGGCTCGTGCCCATGTCAAGAGGTATAAGACCTCCGACGATTTTCTTAGCCTACAAACTAAGGGAGAAAAGCTCAATCGTTGAGCTTGTGCTTAGATTGTCTGAGCACAACAATCACTTGAATCGAGTGGGAGTTGATCTTCCAGATGAGATAGTGATGTTTCTCCAAAGACATTGCCACCAAGCTACTAGAGCTTCGTGATGAACTATAACATATCAGGGATAGATATGATGATCCTTGAGGTATTCGCGATGTTTGACACCGCGAAAGTAGAAATCAAGAAGGAACATCAATTGTTGATGGTTGGTGAAACCACTAGTTTCAAGAAGGGCAAGGGCAAGAAGGGATACTTCATGAAACGGCAAATCAGCTGCTGCTCTAGTGAAGAAATCCAAGGTTGAACCCAAACCCGAGACTAAGTGCTTCTGTAATAAGGGGAATAACCACTTGAGCAGAATTACCCTAGATACTTGGTAGATGAGAAGGCTGGCAAGGTCGATAGAAGTATATTGGATATACATTGTGTTGATGTGTACTTTACTAGTACTCCTAGTAGCACCAGGGTATTAGATACCGGTTCGGTTGCTAAGTGTTAGTAACTCGAAATAAAAGCTATGGAATAAACGGAGACTAGCTAAAGGTGAGCTGACGATATGTGTTGGAAATGTTTCCAATGTTGATATGATCAAGCATCGCACGCTCCCTCTACCACCGAGATTGGTGTTTGCGTTGAGCATAGACATGATTGGATTATGTCTATCGCAATACGGTTATTCATTTAAGGAGAATAATGGTTACTCTATTTATTTGAATAATACCTTCGATGGTCTTGCACCTAAATAAATGGTTTATTGAATCTCGATCGTAGTGATACACATTTTCATGCCAAAAGATATAAGATAGTAATAATAGTACCACTTACTTGTGGCACTACCATGTAAGTCATAATGGTATAAAACGCATGAAGAAGCTCCATGTTGATGGATCTTTGGACTCACTCGTTTTTGAAAAGTTTGAGACATGCGAACCATGTCTATTGGTGTATACGCATGAAGAAACTCCATGCAGATGGACCGTTTGGACTCACTTGATTTTGAATCACTTGAGATATGCAAATCATACCACAGTGGCAAGATGACTGAAAAGCCTCGTTTTCAGTAAAATGGAACAAGATAGCAACTTGTTGGAAGCAACACATTTTGATGTGTGCAGTCCAATGAGTGCTGAGGCATGCAGTGAATATCGTTATGTTCTTACTTCACAGATGATTCAAGTAAATGTTGAGTATATTTACTTGATGAAACACAAGTCTGAATTATTGAATGGTTCAAGTAATTTCAGAGTGAAGTTGAAGATCATTGTGACAGGAGGATAAAATGTCTATGATATGATCATAGAGATGAATACCTGAGTTACGAGTTTTGGCACACAATTAAGACATTGTGGAAATTGTTTCGCAATTAATACCGCCTGGAACACCATAATGTGATGGTGTGTCCGAACATCATAGTTGCACCCTATTGGATATGGTGCGTACCATGATGTCTCTTATCGAATTACCACTATCGTTCATGGTTTAGGCATTAGAGACAACCACATTCACTTTAAATAGGGCACCACGTAATTCCGATGAGATGACACCGTATGAATTATGGTTTAGAGAAACCTAAGTTGTCGTTTCTTAAAAGTTTGGGGCTGCGACGCTTATATGAAAAAGTTTCAGGTTGATAAGCTCGAACCCAAAGCGGATAAAATGCATCTTCATAGGAAACCCAAAACAGTTGGGTATACCTCCTAATTCAGATCCGAAAGCAATATGGATTGTTTCTAGAATCGGGTCCTTTCTCGAGGAAAAGTTTCTCTCGAAAGAATTGAGTGGGAGGATGGTGGAGACTTGATGAGGTTATTGAACCGTCTCTTCAACTAGTGTGTGACAGGGCACAGGGAGTTGTTCCTGTGGCACCTACACCAATTGAAGTGGAAGCTTATGATATTGATCATGAAACTTCGGATCAAGTCACTCCCAAACCTCGTAGGATGACAAGGATGCGTACTACTTCAGAGTGGTACGTAATCCTGTCTTGAAGGTCATGTTGCTAGACAACAGTGAACCTACGAGCTATGGAGAAGCGATGGTGGGCCCGGATTCCGATAAATGGCTTGAGGCCATAAAATCCGAGAGAGGATCCATGTATGAAAACAAAGTGTAGACTTTGGCAGAACGGCTCGATGGTCGTAAGGCTAATGAGTACAGATGGATTTCAAAAGGAAGACGGACAATGATGGTAAATGTCACCATTAAGAAAGCTCGACTTGTCGTTAAGATGTTTTCCGACAAGTTCAAGGAGTTGACTACGATGAGATTTTCTCACTCGTAGCGATGCTAAGAGTCTGTTGGAATTATATTAGCGATTACTGCATTATTTATGAAATCTTGCAGATAGGATGTCAAAACATTGTTTCCTCGACGATTTTAATGAGGAAAGGTTGTATGTGATACAACCGGAAGGTTTTGTCAATCCCGAAAGATGCTAGTAAGTATGCAAAGCTCCAGCAATCCTTCTAAGGACTGGAGGGAGCATCTCGGAGTTGGAATGTATGCTTTGATGATGATCAAAAAATTTGGGTTTGTACAAAGTTTATGAGAAACTTGTATTTCCAAAGAAGTGAGTGGGAGCACTATAGAATTTCTGATGAGTATATGTTGTTGACATATTGTTGATCAGAAATGACGTAGAATTTCTGGAAAGCATATAGGGTTATTTTGAAAGTGTTTTTCAATGGAAAGCCTGGATTAAGATACTTGAACATTGAGCATCAAGATCTATAAGGATAGATCAAAATGCTTAATAATACTTTCAAATGAGCACATACCTTGACATGATCTTGAAGGTGTTCAAGATGGACCAGTCAAAGAAGGAGTTCTTGCCTGAGTTGTAAGGTACGAAGTTAAGACTTAAAGCTCGACCACGGCAGAATAGAGAGAAAGGACGAAGGTCGTCCCCTATGCTTAAGACGTAGGCTCTTCAGTATGCTATGCTGTGTACCGCACCTGAAGTGTGCCTTGCCATGAGTCAGTCAAGGGGTACAAGAGTGATCCAAGAATGGCTCACAGGACAGCGGTCAAAATTATCCTTAGTAACTAGTGGACTAAGGAATTTTCTCGATTATGGAGGTGGTAAAAGAGTTCGTCGTAAAGGTTACGACGATGCAAGCTTGACACCTATCCGGATAGCTCTGAGTAGAGAGACCGGATACATATAATGGAGCAATAATTTAGAATAGCTCCAAGTAGAACAGTTGTTTGGAATAGCTCCAAATAGAGCGTGGTAGCTGCATCTAGGAGATGACATAGAGATTTGTAAAGCACACACGGATCTGAAAGGTTTAGACCCGTTGACTAAAACCTCTCTCACAAGCAACATGATCAAACATAAAACTCATTGTGTGTTAATCACATAGTGATGTGAACTAGACTACTGACTCTAGTAACTCTTGGGTATTAGTCACATGGCGATGTGACCTGTGAGTGTTAATCACATGGCGATGTGAACTAGATTATTGACTCTAGTGCAAGTGGGAGACTGTCGGAAATATGCCCTAGAGGCAATAATAAAAGTATTATTATTATATTTCCTTGTTCATGATAATTGTCTTTTATTCATGCTATAACTGTATTATCCGGAAATCGTAATACACGTGTGAATACATAGACCACAATATGTCCCTAGTGAGCCTCTAGTTGACTAGCTCGTTGTGATCAACAGATAGTCATGGTTTCCTGGCTATGGACATTGGATGTCGTTGATAACGGGATCACATCATTAGGAGAATGATGTGATGGACAAGACCCAATCCTAAGACTAGCACAAAAGATCGTGTAGTTCATTTGCTAGAGCTTTGCCAATGTCAAGTATCTCTTCCTTCGACCATGAGAGCGTGTAACTCCTGGATACCGTAGGAGTGCTTTGGGTGTATCAAACGTCACAACGTAACTGGGTGACTATAAAGGTGCACTACAGGTATCTCCGAAAGTATCTATTGTTTTATGCGGATCGAGACTGGGATTTGTCACTCCGTGTAAACGGAGAGGTATCTCTGGGCCCACTCGGTAGGACATCATCATATGCGCAATGTGACCAAGGAGTTGATCACGGGATGATGTGTTACGGAACGAGTAAAGTGACTTGCCGGTAACGAGATTGAACAAGGTATTGGATACCGATGATCGAATCTCGGGCAAGTAACATACCGATAGACAAAGGGAATTGAATACGGGATTGATTAAGTCCTTGACATCGTGGTTCATCCGATGAGATCATCATGGAACATGTGGGAGCCATCATGGGTATCCAGATCCCGCTGTTGGTTATTGACCGGAGAACGTCTCGGTCATGTCTACATGTCTCCCGAACCCGTAGGGTCTACACACTTAAGGTTCGATGACGCTAGGGTTATAAAGGAAGTTTGTATGTGGTTACCGAATGTTGTTCGGAGTCCCGGATGAGATCCCGGACGTCACGAGGAGTTCCGGAATGGTCCGGAGGTAAAGATTTATATATGGGAAGTCCTATTTTGGCCACCGGAAAATGTTCAGGATTTTTCGGTATTATACCGGGAAGGTTCTAGAAGGTTCCAGAGTGGGGCCCACCTGCATGGGGGGACCCACATGGACGTGGGTAGTGGGGGCAAGGCCCCACACCCCTGGTCAAGGCGCACCAAGATCCCCCCTTACAAGGAATAAGATCATATCCCGAAGGGATAAGATCAAAATCCCTAAAAAGGGGGGATAACAATCGGTGGGGAAGGAAATAATGAGATTTCTTTCCTTCCACCTTGGCCAACGCCCCAATGGACTTGGAGGGCAAGAAACCAGCCCCTCCACCCCTATATATAGTGGGGAGGCGCATGGGAGCTATACACGAAGTTCTGGCACAGCCCTACCTCTCTTCCTACTCCTCCTCTCCCATGGTGCTTGGCGAAGCCATGCTGGATTGCCACGCTCCTCCACCACCACCACGCCGTTGTGCTGCTGTTGGATGGAGTCTTCCTCAACCTCTCCCTCTCTCCTTGCTGGATCAAGGCGTGGGAGACGTCACCAGGCTGTACGTGTGTTGAACGCGGAGGTGCCGTCCGTTCGGCACTAGGATCATCGGTGATTTGAATCACGACGAGTACGACTCCATCAACCCCGTTCACTTGAACGCTTCCTCTTAGCGATCTACAAGGGTATGTAGATGCACTCTCTTTCTACTCGTTGCTGGTCTCTCCATAGATAGATCTTGGTGACACGTAGGAAAATTTTGAATTTCTGCTACGTTCCCCATCACTCTGTTCTTATGAACTTAATACTCTAGATGCAGGCAGGAGTCGGTCAATGTGTGGAGTAATAGTAGTAGATGTAGGCAGGAGTCGGTCTACTTGTTATGGACATGATGCCTATATGCATGATCATGCCTAGATAATCTCATAACTATGCGCTTTTCTATCAATTGCTCGACAGTAATTTGTTCACCCACTGTAATACTTATGCTATCTCGAGAGAAGCCTCTAGTGAAACCTATGGCCCCCGGGTCTATCTTTTATCATATTTGCTTTCAATCTACTTTTATTTGCATCTTTACTTTTTGCATCTATATTATAAAATACCAAAAATATATTTATCTTATTATACTATCTCTATCAGATCTCACTTTCGCGAGTGGCCGTGAAGGGATTGACAACCCCTTTATTGCGTTGGTTGCGAGTTCTCAGTTTGTTTTGTGTAGGTGTGTGGGACTTTTGAGGAGCCTCCTACGGGATTGACACCTTGGTTCTCAAAACTGAGGGAAATACTTACGCTACACTTGCTGCATCACCCTCTCTTCTTTAGGGAAAACCAAAGCTAGCTCAAGACATAGCAAGAAGGATTTCTGGCGCCGTTGCCGGGGAGGTCTTCGCTCAAGTAAAGACATACCAAGTACCCATCACAAACCCATCTTCCTCACATTTACATTATTTGCCTCTCGTTTTACTCTCCCCCACTTCACCCTTGCCGTTTTTCTATTTGCTTGTGTGTTGGATTACTTGTTGCCATGGCGCAAGATAATACCAAATTGTGTGATTTCTCGAATACCAATAATAATGATTTCCTTAGTACTCCGATTGCTCCTCTTAATGATGTTGAGTCTTGTGAAATCAATGCTGCTTTGCTGAATCTTGTTATGAAAGATCAATTCGCCGACCTTCCTAGTGAAGATGCCGCTACTCATCTAAACAATTTTGTTGATTTGTGTGATATGCAAAAGAAGAAAGATATGGATGACAATATTGTCAAATTGAAGTTATTTCCGTTTTCACTTAGAGATCATGCTAAAATTTGGTTTTTGTCTTTGCCTAAAAATAGTATTGATTCTTGGAACAAGTGCAAAGATGCTTTTATCTCTAAGTATTTCCCTCCCGCTAGGATTATCACTCTTAGGAACGATATCATGAATTTTAAACAACTTGATCATGAGCATGTTGCCCAATCTTGGGAAAGAATGAACTTGATGCTTCACAATTGCCCTACTCATGGTTTGAATTTATGGATGATCATACAAAAATTTTATGCCGGTTTGAACTTTGCTTCTAGAAATCTTTTAGATTCGGCCGCGGGAGGCACATTTATGGAAATCACGTTAGGATATGCTACAAAACTTCTTGATAATATTATGGTTAATTATTCTCAATGGCACACCGAAAGATCTTCTAGTAAAAAAGTGCATGCTATAGAGGAAATCAATGTTTTGAGTGGAAAGATGGATGAACTTATGAAGATGTTTGCTACTAAAAATACTCCTATTGATCCTAATGACATGCCTTTGTCTTCCTTGATTGAGAATAATAATGAATCTATGGATGTGAATTTTGTTGGTTGGAATAATTTTGGAAACAATGCTTATAGAGGAAATTTTAATGCTAGACCGTTCCCTAGTAGTTCCTATAATAATTATGGAAATTCCTACAATAGTTCTTATGGTAATTTTAATAAGATGCCCTCTGATTTTGAGAATAGTGTGAAAGAATTCATGATTTCTCAAAAGAATTTTAATGCTTTGCTTGAAGAAAAATTGCTCAAAGTTGATGATTTGGCTAGGAACATTGATAGACTTTCGCTTGAAGTTGATTCTCTTAAAATTAGATCTTCCCCTACTAAGCATTATATCAATGAGTCTTTCAAAGTAATGAGAATTTCCATGGACGAGTGCAAGGAAAGAACCGCTAGATTGCGTGCTAAAAAAGAAAGCTTTATAAAAGCGTGTTCTTCTAGTTTCCGTGAAAATAATGATGAGGATCTTAGAGTTATTAATACGTCTCCGATTAGATCTATGTTTTGCAATACGAATTTTGATGATTATGGGACTGATGATGAATCAACTTTGCCTAAAAGGCGTCCCAAGAATTCGGATTCTTTAGATCTTAATGCTAAATTTGGTAAGAGTGAGATTGAAGAATCCTCAACTTCTAATAATGTTGAACCCACTATCTCGGATTTCAAGGAATTTGACTATGATAATTGCTCTTTAAAAGGTTGTATTTCCTTGTTGCAATCCGTTGTTAATTCTCCTCATGCTTATAGTCAAAACAAAGCTTTTACCAAACATATTGTTGATGCCTTGATGCAATCTTATGATGAAAAACTTAATTTGGTAGTTTCTATACCTAGAAAACTTAATGATGAGTGGGAACCTACTATAAAGATTAGAATTAAAGATTATGAGTGTTTTGCTTTGTGTGATTTGGGTGCTAGTGTTTCCACGATTCCGAAAACTTTATGTGATATTCTAGGTTTCCATGATCTTGAAGATTGCTCTTTGAATTTGCACCTTGCGGATTCCATCATTAAAAAGCCTATGGGAAGGATAAATGATGTTCTTATTGTTGCAAATAGAAATTTGGTGCCCGTAGATTTTATCGTTATTGATATAGATTGCAATCTTTCTTGCCCTATTATTCTTGGTAGACCTTTCCTCAGAACGATTGGTGCGATTATTGATACGAAGGAAGGGAACATTAGATTCCAATTTCCCTTAACAAAAGGCATGGAGCACTTTACAAGAAAGAAATTCAAATTACCTTATGAATCTATCATGCGTGCTACTTATGAATCAAGTGCCAAAGATAGCACTCGTTAGATCTATCTTCGCTTTTATGCCTAGCTAGGGGCGTTGATAGCGCTAGTTGGGAGGCAACCCAATTTTTCTTTATGTTTTTGTTTTTCCTCCTGTTTAGTAATAAATCTTGCATCTACTCTCTGTTTAGATGTTTTTTTATATTTTAATTAGTGTTTGTGCCAAGTAGAACCTATAGGATAACCTATGATGATAGTTGATTTGATTCTGCTGAAAAACAGAAACTTTGCACTCACCAGAAAAAATTCAATAAATCACAGAAACGTGCTTTTGCATAGATTTTTTTTTGCTGCTGATCAATAAGCAAATTGTATAGTACTTACTATTTTGGTAGGATTTTTAGAGTTCCAAAAGTTTGCGTTAGTTACAGATTTCTATAGACTGTTCTGTTTTTGATAGATTGTCTTTTTCTTGTGTTGTTTGCTTATTTCAGTGCATCTATGGCTAGTAAATTAGTTTATAAACCATAAGGAAGTTGGAATACAGTAGGTTAAACACAAAAATAAATAAAAAATGAGTTAATGGCAGTACCTTAGGTGGTGGTTTTGTTTTCTTTCACTAACGGAGCTTATAAGATTTCCTGTTGAGTTTTGTGTTGTGAAGTTTTCAGGTTTTGGGTAAAGCTTTTATGGACTATGGAATAAGGAGTTGCAAGAGCCTAATCTTGGGGATGCCCAAGGCACCCCAAGATATTCAAGAATAGCCAAAAGCCTAAGCTTGGGGATGCCCCGGGAAGGCATCCCCTCTTTCGTCTTCGTTCATTGGTAACTTTACTTGGAGCTATATTTTTATTCGCTACATGATATGTGTTTTGCTTGGAGCGTCATGTATTATATTAGTCTTTGATTTTTAGTTTACCACAATCATCCTTGCTGTACACACCTTTTGGGAGAATCCTATTTGATTAGAATTTGATAGAATACTCTATGTGGTTCACCTATATCTTTTGAGCTCGATAGTTTATGCTCTAGTGCTTCACTTATATCTTTTAGAGCCAGGCGGTGGAATAATTTTGAAGAAATTGCTAGTCTCTCATGCTTCACTTATATTATTTTGAGAGTCTTTTAGAACAGCATAGTATTTGCTATGGTTACAAAGTTGGTCTTAGAATGATGAGCATCCAAGTTGGGTATAATAAAAACTATCATAGAAAAAGAATTGGATGCTATGATCAACTTGATGCTTCATAATTGTTTTGAGATATAAAGGTAGTAATGTTAGGGTCATGCTAGTGGGTAATTATGAAATTGAGAAATACTTTTGTTTAAGTTAGCAAGTCCAGTAGCATGCACATATGGTAAAAGTTGTTTGACAAATTTGTTGCATGTGGTGCTCTTTTGAGTGTCTTCCTTATGAGTGGCAGTCGGGGACGAGCGATGGAATTTTTTCCTTCCAATCTATCCCTCTTGGGGCATGCGTAGTAGTACTTTGCTTCGAGGGCGAAGTAGACTTTTGCAATAACTATATGAGTTCTTTTTTGACTAATGTGAGTCCATGAACATATGCACACTTATCCTTTTACTTTGCTAGCCTTTATTATTACCGCGCAACTCTCGTCGGTATTCAACCCTTTATTTACCTTCCTCAAAACAGCCACCATACCTACCTATTACGGCATTTCCATAGCCATTCCAAGATATATTGCCATGCAACTTTCCACTGTTCCCTTTATTATGACACGTTTTATCATTGTCATATTGCTCTTTGCATGATCATGTAGTTGACATCATATTTGTGGCAAAGCCACCTTCATAATCTTCATACATGTCGCTCTTGATTCATTGCATATCCCGGTACACCGCCGGAGGCATTCACATAGTCATATTTTGTTCTAGCTTTGAGTTGTAATTTTTTGGTTGTAAATCCATAAAACTGTGATGATCTTCATTATTAGAGCATTGTCCTAGTGAGGAAATGATGAAGAAGGCTATGATTCCCCCACAAGTCGGGATGAGACTTCGGACTTTACAAAAAGAAAAAAAATGACAAAAGAAGAAAAAAGAAAATTGAGAAAGGCCAAAAAGAAAAAAAGGCCAAAGAAGAAAAAAGGAAAAAGAAAGAAAAAAAAGAAGAGAAAAAAAAAGAGAGAAAAAGAGAGAAGGGACAATCGCTACTATCTCTTTTTCCACACTTGTGCTTCAAATAGCACCATGATCTTCATGATAGAGAGTCTCATATGTTGTCACTTTCGTATACTAGTGGGAATTTTTCATTATAGAACTTGGCTTGTATATTCCAATGATGGGCTTCCTCAAAATGCCCTAGGTCTTCGTGAGCAAGCAAGTTGGATGCACACCCACTTAGTTTCTTTCGTTGAGATTTCATATATTTATAGCTCTAAGTGCATCCGTTGCATGGCAATCCCTACTCACTCACATTGATATCTATTGATGGGCATCTCCTTATAGCCTGTTAATACGCCTAGTTGATGTGAGACAATCTTCTCCCTTTTTGTCCCCACAACCACCATATACCACCATAGTGCTATGTCCATGGCTTGCGCTCATGTATTGCGTAAGAGTTGCAAAAGCTGAAGCGCGTTAAAAAGTATGAACCAATTGCTCGGTTCGTCATCGGGCTTGTACATGATGGGAGTATTTTGTGTAACGAAAATGAAGCATGGCCTAACTATATGATTTTGTAGGGATAAGCTTTCTTTGGCTATGTTATTTCGATAGGACATGATTATTTGTTAGTATGCTTTGAAGCATTATTATTTTTATGTTTTATAAGATTTTATCTTGAATCATTTGGATCTGAACATTCATGCCACATGAAAGAAAATTACATTATGAATTATGCTAGGTAGCATTCCACATCAAAAATTTCTTTTTTATCATTTACCTACTTGAGGACGAGCAGGAATTAAGATTGGGGATGCTTGATACGTCTCCAACGTATCTATAATTTTTGATTGTTCCATGCTATTATATTACCCCTTTTGGATGTTTATGGGCTTTATTCTACACATTTATATCATTTTTGGGACTAACCTACTAACCGGAGGCCCAACCCGTATTGCTGTTTTTTTGCCTATTTCAGTATTTCGAAGAAAACGAATATCAAACGGAGTCCAAACGGAATGAAACCTTCGGGGGCGTGATTTTTGGAACGAACAAGATCTGGAGAGCTTGGAGTGCAAGTCAAGAAACTCACGAGGACCCCACGAGATAGGGGGCGCGTCCCCCTCTGTAGGGCGCGTGCCCCTGTCTCGTGGGACCCTCGGGCGTCCACCGACGTACTTCTTCCTCCTATATATATCTACGGACCCCGAAAACATCCAGGGGCACCACAAAACACAATTTCCACTGTCGTAACCTTCTGTATCCGCGAGATCCCATCTTCGAGCCTTTGCAGGCACTCTGCCGGAGGGGGAATCGACCATGGAGGGCCTCTACATCAACATCCTTGCCCCTCCGATGAGTTGTGAGTAGTTTACCACAGACCTATGGGTCCATAGTTATTAGCTAGATGGCTTCTTCTCTCTTTTTGGATCTCAATACCATGTTCTCCCCCTCTCTTGTGGAGATCTATTCGATGTAATCTCTTTTTGCGGTGTGTTTGTCGAGATCCGATGAATTGTGGGTTTATGATCAGATTTATCTATGGATAATAATTGAATCTTCTCTGAATTCTTTTATGTATGATTGAGTTATGTTTGCAAGTCTCTTTGAATTATCAGTTTGGTTTGGCCTACTAGATTGGTCTTTCTTGCCATGGGAGAAGTGCTTAGCTTTGGGTTCAATCTTGCGGTGTTCATACCCAATGACAGAAAGGGTTGCAAGACACGTATTGTATTGTTGCCATCGAGGATAACAAGATGGGGTTTACATATATTGCATGAGTTTATCCCTCTACATCATGTCATCTTGCTTAATGCGTTACTCTCTTCTTATGAACTTAATACTCTAGATGTAGGCAGGAGTCGGTCGATGTGTGGAGTAATAGTAGTAGATGCAGGCATGTCACGCCCAATATGCGGCCCTATCCAAAAGGAACTCGAAGGTCCCACCAAGGATAGACCCGCATATTGAAACGCTTTTGCAAGGTGGATATCATTACATCAACATTACATAATAGATGGGGATACATACAAAAGGCATACAATGCCACACGAATACATCATCACAATACATAAGAGCATCATCCGACTACGGATGAATCACAAACAAAAACTCAAACGACATCCACCCTGCTAGCCCAGGCTGCCGACCTAGAACCTATCCCCTGATCGAAGAAGAAGCAGAAGAAGAACTCCAAACAAGCAAGCATCGCTCTGGCGTCATGACCATCGCATAAACCTGTACCTGCAACTGTTGTTGTAGTAATCTGTGAGCCACGAGGACTCAACAATCCCATTACCATGGGTATCAAGACTAGCAAAGCTTAAAGGGAAACGAAGGGGTAAAGTGGTGAGGTTGTAGCAGCGACTAAGCATGATATGGTTGCTAACATACGCAAATAAGAGCGAGAAGAGAGCAAATGGAATGGTCGTGAAGCTAGCAATGATAAAGAAGTGATCCTGAACTCCTACTTACGACAAACATAACCCAAAACCATGTTCACTCCCCGGACTCCACCGAAAAGAGACCATCACGGCTACACACACGGTTGATGTGTTTTAATTCGGATCTGGTGTCAAGTTATCTACAAGCGGACATTAACAAATTCCCATCTGCCTATAACCGCAGGCACGGCTTTCGAAAGATTATACCCTGCAGGGGTGTCCCAACTTAGCCCATGATACGCTCTCGCGATCAATGAAGGATATACCTTCTCCCAGGAAGGCTCGATCAGACTCGGAATCTCGGTTGACAAGACATTTCGACAATGGTAAAACAAGACTAGCAAGACTGCCCGATGCGCCGACAATCCCGATAGGAGCTGCACATATCTCGTTCTCAGGGCAACACCGGATGAACACTACTTACAACTAAAACCAGACCTCGAGATTCGCCGAGGTGGCGCTGCAAGTGGCTTTGGTTCGGACCAACACTAAGACAAGCACTGGCCCGGGGGGGGGCTATAATAAAGATGACCCTTGGGTTAATTACTCCCAAGGGAAATGTAGGTGGTGGTGCGGCAAATGGTAAAACCAATGTTGGGCCTTGCTGGAGGAGTTTTATTCAAAGCGAACTGTCAAGGGGGTCCCATAAATCACCCAACCACGTAAGGAACGCAAAATCCGGGAACATAACATCGGTATGACGGAAACTAGGGCAGCAAGAGTGGAACAAAACACCAGGCATAAGGCCGAGCCTTCCACCCTTTACCAAGTATATAGATGCATTAATAATATAAGAGATATTGTGATATCCCAACATAATCCTGTTCACCATGGAGCGATCTTCAATTTCACCTGCAACTAGCAACGCTATAAGAGGGGCTGAGCAAAGCGGTAACATAGCCAAGCAACGGTTTGCTAGGAAGGGTGCCAAAGGTTAGAGGTTCATGGCAATTTGGGAGGCTTGAGGAGCAAAAGATAGGTAACGCAGCATAGCAATAGAACGAAGCAACTAGCATAGCAATGATAGTAGTGAGATCCAGGGTAGCGGTCATCTTGCCTGAAATCCCGCAAGGAAGAAGAACGAGTCCATGAAGAAGACGAACGGGAGCAGTCGAACGGATCCTCACAATCGCAACATTACCGGAACTAAGAAGCAACACCGGAAAGAAACAAACAACATGGTAAATACACAAGCATAAACATTGCATGATGCACAAACAAGTATGATGCATGACCGGTTTAATGAGGCATGGCATGGCAAAGTGCACAAACAATACTACAAATAAGTGGAGCTCAATATGCAACGAGTTGCTTATTGACGGAACACCACATTTGAGTTATTTAGTTCGCTCTCAGTTATGTACCCAACAATATTAAATGTTGTTAAACATGGCAAGAGGTGAAGCAAAATAAATACTACCTCTCTAGGCAAGTTTAAATGAGGCCGGAACAACAAACAACAATTCCGGAAAATCCTCATGTGCATATTTTAGATTTGGTACTTTTCTGCCCTAAACACAATTTTAATGATGTCAAACAGCAAAATGAAGTGCACCATGTTAAACTAGGCATTTTTCCACCCCATTTACATATAAAGTTTAATTAAAACAGAGTTACGGTTATTTAGTTATGAAATAAAGCATTTTAGCATATTATCTAAGCAAAATTGAACAAACAACATTTTAAGCATTTTAACATGGGATGAAAATGGCATATTATTAATCTACACAAAATTCTAAGCATTTTACATATATAAATTATTTACATATGATGCATATTTTGTGAGTTATTAAATGCATGAACAACAGGGGGTTTTCTGTAAAACTATAATACACTAGAATTAGACAAAATCGCCGGACTGGAAAAAAAACATGTCGGGCCGAATCTGGTGGGTGCAAGCTAACATGTGGTGCGCTTGGGCGAGGGATAGGCTGGAGACTCACCATGGGCCGAGGCTCGGCTGGAAGCAGAAGAGGCCGGCTGGGCTTGGTGGAGAGGGAGGCCTGCAGGGGCGCTGGGCCTTGCGCGGCTGCGCGAGATGTGGCCCAGCCGTGGTCAATGCGAGGCGAGCGAGCTCGTCAGAAAGAAGAACTGCGGCCGCGCTGGACGGTAAGGCAGCAGCAGGGTCCAGCGAGGAGGCCCGAACGGTGAGGCTGGTTGGGGACGAGGAGGTTCTCGAGGCACAGGTGCATGGGGCTCGTCTGGTTCCTGTCCCTGGCGAAGAGAGACAGAGAGAGGTGAGACAGGGAGAGGGAAAGGAAGAGAGGGCGCGAGGGATGCGCGGCAGCGTGACCTTGAGCAAGAGCGGCAAGGAGATCGGCGGAGCTCGTCGTGGACGCCGAGAGGAAACGGATCCGGCGGCGAGTTGAGGTCAGGGCCGGAGGGTCGATGCGGATGAGCGAGACGAGCGCTCCGGCTCGTTGCAGAGGAGGAAAACTGACAGGTTCAGGAGAAGACGCCTTGCAGGTGCGAGAGAGCGTCGAGGGGTTCTAGCAACGCGTGAAGGACGAGGTCGCCGGAGGGTGGCAAGGACGGGGCCTTGGGCGACGACTTGGCGGCGGGGACGAGGTGCTCGGGGAGCCCCTCGGGCACAAGAGGAGGCTGGCGTCCCAGCGCTCGCGGGCACAGGGGCGCACGAAGGAGGAGGACGAGGTGGCTGGTTGCACCGGGAGGATGGATCTCCGGCGCGCTGAGGGAGATGGACGTGGTGGCTCGGCAGGAGGAGAAGGAGGCTGCAGCGATGGGGCGGCGCTGAGAATTAGGAAGGAGGGGACTGGCTGTCTGGATCAGGGAAGGGGAAGGTTGCGGCTGGTCAGGCAGATGGGTGGATTGGGAGGGATCCCAAGGGAGGTGGAGGCTGGTCGGGGATGGATCCCGAGGAACAGGGGAGTGTGGGTGGCGGCGCAAGGGGGAATAGAGTTAGGTTAGGGTTGGACTGATTTGGTATGAAGTGGTCTATAAATAGAGAAAACAGACTAAGGTTGGACCCTTCGATCATAAACAGACGATCAAGAATAAATAGTCTAGGGAGTTCAAATGAGAAAACGAAGATGTTTTATAGATGTTGGGGGATGATCCGGACCCATCGGTCAAGACTGCCCGGGTCGGGTTCGGAGAAGTTTCGGACGCGCGCGAGGGGTCTGTGCGCTGTGCAGAGAAACAAGGTGATCGCGTGCAAGGGGGTGGTTGGTCTCAGAATGGTCAAAGCAGGTAAGGGGAACGCGGCAACTACGAACGGGTGCAAGTTTTAAAAACAAAGACGGCAACGAGTGTTGATGCAATGCGAATGATGTCATGATGAAATGCAACAAACAAATAAAAACACACGACGATAACGAAAAACATGGAAGGCGTCTGGAGCGTCGGTCTCGGGGCGTTACAACACTCCACCACTATAAGAGGATCTCGTCCCGAGATCTAAAATGGCACCGGAGGGAAAAGAAAGAGGAAGATAAGAGGTAAAACTAAGTTGCTTCTTCGACAAAAGAGTGAAACCAAAGAACCTTGAGAGGTTGAAAAGTTGAAAGAAAGAACACAACGGAGGTGAACACAATTAAGAGCACTGCGGTAGAAAATAGAAACAAGGAACACCATGTTAACGTTGGAGTTTGCAAAGCTGTGAATGACGAGTACAATGGACAAGAAGGAATTGGAACCACTCTGGTTGAAATGACATAAGAATGAATAAGAATGATATAATTTTGACAGCACTCCGACTGAAAGAAGAAGGGAAACTTGATAAGATGAAAAACACTTGAAGAGATGACACAACACTCCCGTTAAATGGATTTGCACGAAAAGAACACGATCCTCACAATTCGAGATGATGAGTAAAGAGAGCAACATCACCATGCCTCCAGAAGAAAGAATAGAAGATAGATCATTGGAATAATAGATGGAGAAGGAAATGTCAACTTTTGCCATAAATGAGCTTGGAAAAAACATCCTTCCAAAAAAAGTTATAACAAAGTTGTTGGAAAACCAACAATGAAAAGAATAAGCTTGTAGTGGGCTTAAGGAAACATCTCAACACTTGAGGTGAAATTTTGCCACTAACGAAAAACAATTGCATGCTTGAGATCAACGAAGAGATGAAAAACCTCTTTCACCGAGAAGGATATGGAGAAAGCTTGGATCATTGATAAGCACCACAAATAGCAACATTCCTTAGGGAAGGCTTTAGGTGAAATCTATACCAAGATAACTCCAAAGAAGAGATTGATGGATTTAAAATCCCTCATTCTTGACAACATGTGAATCGCGAAGGGAAATTGTCAAGAGTGACATAACACCACCTCAAAAGATAAGATAGAAAGAATTGCACTTCGGAATGCAAGATGAAGAATGCTTGAACTCCTCAAACAAAACGTGTGTTGAACACCGTGTTTATTTTAGAGTATAGCTTGGCGGATCATAGCTTCGAGATAAATCATGAAGAACAATTGAAGAATGAAAAGAATCCTTGACGAACCGCCATGTAGAGCCTCCATGAAGAACTCCGGTAATGAAAGGATGATAGAAAGAAAGAGAAGTTGAAAACACAAGGTGAAGCCTTGCGATGATTTAGATGGATCTTTGCAACGATATAACCGAGAAAACATGGAACTCCGTAAATGAAAAAATGAAACATCTCGAACCGGGAAATGTGACATGATGAACAACTCCGTAAAGAAGAAACTAGATTACTTGGATGAAACAATAATAAGAATTACGTTATGCGTATCCTTCCCCAATTTAAATTGATGAGAAGCAATGGATTTGCATACTACTTATTCCTCTTGAAAGGATTAAGAGAGATATAGAGCAAACTTGAGAAGGTATTGATGGAACCACCGGTGGGATTTGAAACAACAAATACTTGATATGATAACGAAGGAAGTGAAATATTGAACGAACCACCATAAGAATTGAAAATGAAATTAGCAAAGGCCCAATTCACCGGGAAGAATTGGAAAACGAATGAATATACTTGAGGGGATTTCGATACAAGAGAACAAAGAGATCACAAACTGATTGAAGAATACTTGAACGAAGCACCGGAAGAATATGAAGACGAACGAAGAGGCATCAATTCAGAATTGAGAGATCTTCTGAAATAATGGCCTTCGGATGATTGAGAAAAGAAAGCAACCCTTGAAATGCGTCCGATGGGTGAAAAGAATTCTCACAACCTAAAACAATTATGAGAGGATGGCATCAAGCTTGAACCATGAATCTCTGGAAGAACGGGTAAGATTTGGAGGAAAACTCTTCTTTGGTCTTCAAATGTTGAGAATGATGATGAGAACCACCATGAATTGTTGAGATACTCCGGGAGAATTAAAAGAGGAAAGGTTGAGCTAAATATGAAAATAATTTGAAAACGACCTTGGAGAAGGCATGTGACTGATGAAAATTCATTCTTACGTCAAACTTGGAAATGAATTTGAGAATCGCTCCTGATAATTCGAAGAGTCAGGTAAGATCCTGGGAAAAGACCTATGGGTTAGGGCCCACTCAAAAGAAAACACCTTCGAAAAATTACTTGAAAGGGAAATTGCACCAGTTGAATTGAATATCTTGAATGAGAGAAAAACCTTGATGTAACTCGAACAGATTAAGAATGGAAACATGATTCTTCTGAGATATCTTGAGCACTCGGGATAAGAATAGAGAGAGGTGAACAATTAAGAGGTACACCGGCATGAGAAAGCATTAGAAACGAGGAAAGGAATATGATGAATATCGAAAGCTTGAATTGGATCCACCGGAGAAGAAAAATAACGAAGAATGATGAACTCAAAGCTCCATTAGTATCTTCTTGAGAATCACCGGATAAGAACATTAATGGAAAAGAATGAAGAGACTTCCCATTAATAAAAGGATACATGATTAAGAAATCTGAGTCCTTGAAGAAAAAGGGTGGGAGGGAGGGGAAAACAAAGACAACTTGGGATGGATGAAACAAACACCGGTGAGAAAACTTAGAGTTGATCTTGCGGATGGGGAGAATGATGGGATCATCTTGAAGAGAAGCACACCGGTTGGAAAAGAATTAACATGACAACCTCAATGATCAAAAGGATTAGTATTCACATAGAATATGAGAACACCGTTTAGGAAAGGTATGGATTCAACATTTGACTTTGAAGCAACTCGAATACCACAAGTAAAACAAAACAAAGGATTTGGCTTGCAGAATAAGCCGAAACAAATACATATGATAGAGATTTACCCAATCCCATAGCATGCATCTGTCGGAAAGATATTCTAGGAGCTACTTGAATTCCCACCTATAAACTCCCGAAACTTTCTAGTTATGCAATCTGGTGTTGGGGATACAGGGGAAGCAATATATCTCACCCAAACTAACAATCCCTACATCCAGTTGTATCCATCCGTCAACACATAACCAAGAAAACTCCGGAAATCGTGTACCTCAACCTTCGAAAAGCATCCGTTATACGAGTTATGGCAATACCCCTGAACTCCCGCCCCAGTACTGGGTTGCGTCGAGGTTATCTCACCAACAACTACAAAAAAGAGATTTTCGATGTCGGCAAAACTCAGGTATTCCAGAACTGCAACGATAAAATTGTGACTGCAACACCTCGGAGCTCAACTCCCCGGGTCACTGCCACATAAAAGACAGGAGGCACCAAGAACAATGTTCTCGTCACAAAACCATCGGAACGATTCCAAGATACCCGCGTGATCCTAAATTTTTTAGTGAAATTTGAGGAGAGGAAAGACAAAACATCTACGTCACGAGATCTCACCAGAGCGACGAAGGGGGCTAAGGAGTAAAAAGAATCCTACTCTCTGATATATATAATCCTAAGACTCAAAATAGTTTTCTTCTAGACTCAACAACGGCCAACAATCAAGGGGGCTCCTATGGTCGGTCGAGGCTCTGATACCAACTTGTCACGCCCAATATGCGACCCTATCCAAAAGGAACTCGAAGGTCCCACCAAGGATAGACCCGCATATTGAAACGCTTTTGCAAGGTGGATATCATTACATCAACATTACATAATAGATGGGGATACATACAAAAGGCATACAATGCCACACGAATACATCATCACAATACATAAGAGCATCATCCGACTACGGATGAATCACAAACAGAAACTCAAATGACATCCACCCTGCTAGCCCAGGCTGCCGGCCTGGAACCTATCCCTTGATCGAAGAAGAAGCAGAAGAAGAACTCCAAACAAGCAAGCATCACTCTCGCGTCATGATCATCGCATAAACCTGTACCTGCAACTGTTGTTGTAGTAATCTGTGAGCCACGAGGACTCAGCAATCCCATTACCATGGGTATCAAGACTAGCAAAGCTTAAAGGGAAAGGAAGGGATAAAGTGGTGAGGTTGCAGCAGCGACTAAGCATGATATGGTGGCTAACATACGGAAATAAGAGCGAGAAGAGAGCAAATGGAACGGTCGTGAAGCTAGCAATGATCAAGAAGTGATCCTGAGCTCCTACTTACGTCAAACATAACCCAAAACCGTGTTCACTTCCTGGACTCCGCCGAAAAGAGACCATCACAGCTACACACACGGTTGATGTGTTTTAATTCGGATCTGGTGTCAAGTTATCTACAACCGGACAATAACAAATTCCCATCTGCCTATAATCGCAGGCACGGCTTTCAAAAGATTATACCCTGCAGGGGTGTCCCAACTTAGCCCATGATAAGCTCTCGCGGTCAACGAAGGATATACCTTATCCTAGGAAGACCCGATCAGACTCGGAATCCCAGTTTACAAGACATTTCGACAATGGTAAAACAAGACTAGCAAGACCGCCCGATGCGCCGACAATCCCGATAGGAGCTGCACATATCTCGTTCTCAGGGCAACACTGGATGAACACTACGTACAACTAAAACCAGACCTTGAGTTTCCCCGAGGTGGCGCTGCAAGTGGCTCTGGTTCAGACCAACACTTAGACAAGCACTGGCCCGGTGGGGCTATAATAAAGATGACCCTTGGGTTAATTACTCCCAAGGGAAATGTAGGTGGTGGTGAGGCAAATGGTAAAACCAATGTTGGGCCTTGATGGAGGAGTTTTATTCAAAGCGAACTGTCAAGGGGGTCCCATAAATCACCCAACCGCGTAAGGAACGCAAAATCCGGGAACATAACACAGGTATGATGGAAACTAGGGTGGCAAGAGTGGAACAAAACACCAGGCATAAGGCCGAGCCTTCCACCCTTTACCAAGTATATAGATGCATTAATAATATAAGAGATATTGTGATATCCCAACATAATCCTGTTCACCATGGGGCGATCTTCAACTTCACCTGCAACTAGCAACACTATAAGAGGGGCTGAGCAAAGCGGTAACATAGCCAAGCCACGGTTTGCTAGGAAGGGTGTAAAAGGTTAGAGGTTCATGGCAATTTGGGAGGCTTGAGGAGCAAAAGATAGGTAAGGCAGCATAGCGATAGAACGAAGCAACTAGCATAGCAATGATAGTAGTGAGATCCAGGGTAGTGGTCATCTTGCCTGAAATACCGCAAGGAAGAAGAACGAGTCCATGAAGAAGACGAATGGGAGCAGTCGAACGAATCCTCACAATCGCAACATTACCGGAACTAAGAAGCAACACCAGAAAGAAACAAACAACATGGTAAATACACAAGCATAAACATGGCATGATGCACAAACAAGTATGATGCATGACCGGTTTAATGAGGCATGGCATGGCAAAGTGCACAAACAATACTACAAATTAAGTGGAGCTCAATATGCAACGAGTTGCTTATTGACGAAACACCACATCTGAGTTATTTAGTTCGCTCTCGGTTATGTACCCAACAATATTAAATGTTGTTAAACATGGCAAGAGGTGAAGCATAATAAATACTACCTCTCTAGGCAAGTTTAAATGAGGCCGGAACAACAAACAACAACTCCGGAAAATCCTCATGTGCATATTTTAGATTTGGTACTGTTCTTCCCTAAACACAATTTTAATGATGTCAAACAGCAAAATGAAGTGCACCATGTTAAACTAGGCATTTTTCCACCCCATTTACATATAAAGTTTAATTAAAACAGAGTTACAGTTATTTAGTTATGAAATAAAGCATTTTAGCACATTATGTAAGCAAAATTAAACAAACAACATTTTAAGCATTTTAACTTGGGATGAAAATGGCATATTACTAATCTACACAAAATTCTAACCATTTTACATATATAAATTATTTACATATGATGCATATTTTGTGAGTTATTAAATGCATGAACAACATGGGGTTTTCTGTAAAACTGTAATACACTGGAATTAGACAAAATCGACGGACTGGAAAAAAAACATGTCGGGCCGAATCTGGTGGGTGCAAGCTAACATGTGGTGCGCTGGGGCGAGGGATAGGCTGGAGACTCACCATGGGCCGAGGCCCGGCTGGAAGCAGAAGAGGTCGGCTGGGCTTGGTGGAGAGGGAGGCCTGCAGGGGCGCTGGGCCTTGCGCGGCTGCGCGAGATGTGGCCCAGCCGTGGTCAACGCGAGGCGAGCGAGCTCGTCAGAAAGAAGAACAGCGGCGGCGCTGGATGGTAAGGCAGCAGCAGGGTCCGGCGAGGAGGCCCGGACGGTGAGGCTGGTTGGGGACGAGGAGGTCCTCGAGGCACAGGTGCATGGGGCTCGTCTGGTTCCTGTCCCTGGCGAAGAGAGACAGAGAGAGGTGAGACAGGGAGAGGGAAAGGAAGAGAGGGCGCGAGGGATGCGCGGCAGCGTGACCTTGAGCAAGAGCGGCGAGGAGATCGGCGGAGCTCGTCGTGGACGCCGAGAGGAAACGGATCCACCGGCGAGTTGAGGTCAGGGCCGGAGGGTCGATGCGGATGAGCGAGACGAGCGCTCCGGCTCGTTGCAGAGGAGGAAAACTGTCAGGTTCAGGAGAAGACGCCTTGCAGGTGCGAGAGAGCGTCGAGGGGTTCCAGCAACGCGTGAAGGACGAGGTCGCCGGAGGGTGGCAAGGACGGGGCCTTGGGCGACGACTTGGTGGCGGGGACGAGGTGCTCGGGGAGCCCCTCGGGCGCGAGAGGAGGCTGGCGTCCCGGCGCTCGCGGGCACAGAGGCGCACGAAGGAGGAGGACGAGGTGGCTGGTTGCACCGGGAGGATGGATCTCGGGCGCGCTGAGGGAGATGGATGTGGTGGCTCGGCAGGAGGAGAAGGAGGCTGCGACGATGGGGCGGCGCTGAGAATTAGGAAGGAGGGGACTGGCTGTCTAGATCGGGGAAGGGGAAGGTTGCGGCTGGTCGGGCAGATGGGTGGATTGGGAGGGATCCCAAGGGAGGTGGAGGCTGGTCGGGGATGGATCCCGAGGAACAGGGGAGTGTGGGTGGCGGCGCAAGGGGGAATAGAGTTAGGTTAGGGTTGGACTGATTTGGTATGAAGTGGTCTATAAATAGCGAAAACAGACTAAGGTTGGACCCTTCGATCGTAAACAGACGATCGAGAATAAATAGTCTAGGGAGTTCAAATGAGAAAACGAAGATGTTTTATAGATGTTGGGGGATGATCCGGACCCATCGGTCAAGACTGCCCGGGTCGGGTTCGGAGAAGTTTCGGACGCGCGCGAGGGGTCTATGCGCTGTGCAGAGAAACAAGGTGATCGCGTGCAAGGGGGTGGTTGGTCTCAGAATGGTCAAAGGAGGTAAGGGGACCGCGGCAACTACGAATGGGTGCAAGTTTTAAAAACAAAGACGGCAACAAGTGCCGATGCAATGCGAATGATGTCATGATGAAACGCAACAAACAAATAAAAACACACGACGATAACGAAAAACATGGAAGACGTCTGGAGCGTCGGTCTTGGGGCGTTACAAGGCAGGAGTCGGTCTACTTGTTATGGACGTGATGCCTATATACATGATCATGCCTAGATAATCTCATAACTATGCACTTCTCTATCAATTGCTCGACAGTAATTTGTTCACCCACCATATACTTATGCTATCTCGAGAGAAGCCTCTAGTGAAACCTATGGCCCCTGGTCTATCTCTTATCATATTTGCTTTTAATCTACTTTTATTTGCATCTTTACTTTTTGCATCTATATTATAAAATACCAAAAATATATTTATCTTATTATACTATCTCTATTAGATCTCACTTTCGCAAGTGGCCGTGAAGGGATTGACAACCCCTTTATTGCGTTGGTTGTGAGTTCTTAGTTTGTTTGTGTAGGTGTGTGGGACTTTTGAGGAGCCTCCTACTGGATTGATACCTTGGTTCTCAAAACTGAGGGAAATACTTACGCTACACTTGCTGCATCACCCTCTCCTCTTCGGGGAAAACCAACGCTAGCTCAAGACGTAGCATTCTCCTCCCGCATCGTTGTCTACACCGTCGATGTCTTCGTAGTCGAAGTTAAGCACGTCGGTCAAATCATCGACCGTGGCAATTAAGTGGGTGGAGGGTGGGTAACGAATTTCTTCGTCGCCAGCTTCCCACTCGAGCCGGACATAGTTCAGCCAGGAGTCTCCTGGCAGAGAGAGAGACCTTAATGGATCTACACTACAAAAAAAAGACACATCCGTGACATTTTGGGCTGAACGAAAAAAATTTCTCTCATACATATGACACTTCTATGATGATAATTGTGACAAAACCCGGTATCATCATAGATGTGGTGGGGTCCTACTTCTATGACAAAAAATCATGACAGAAAATGGGCTTTTCGTACTGGGCGGGCGGGAGACGCACCTGCATGACATTCTTTGGGCCGTCCATGATGGTAAAAACCGTGGTAGAAACGAGGGCGAGGAAAATTTCGGAAAATTCCCGGTTACGGTGGAAGGTTGGGGGCCAAGCGATGCGCATTTCTCTCATACACGTACGCGCGTGTGTGCGAGGTGTTGGCTCTAACTGAACCCGAGCGAGGCGTTGGGCTCTAACTGAACCCGAGCGATTGCACTACAGGCTACTCGTTATGGAACCCGAGCGATCGATCGATGGCTGTTAACTGAACCCGATCGAGCGATTCCTTCGCTACTGCTACTAACTAAAGATGATCGATTGGATGAACAATGAGCGTTGTGGGGGGGGGTTTGGACAAACAGTGGGTGGTGGCGTTGCCTCTGGATGAATAGGACCCCGTGGTGTGGAGGGCTGGATGAACAGTAGACGGTGAAGGGGTGCCCATGGAGGGGAGGTTGAACAGGACCCCGTGCTATGGAGGGCTGGATGATCAGTAGACGGTGGAGGGGTGGTTGAACAGGACCTTGTGGTGTGGAGGGCTGGACGAACAGTAGACGGTGGAGGGGTTCCCGTGGAGGGGTGGTTGAACAGGACCCCATGGTGTGGAGGGATGGATGAACAATAGACGGTGGTGGGGTGGTTGAACAGTAGCCGGTGTAGCGCACGGTGGAGGCTGGATAAATAGGAGCCCGTGGAGGATGGAGGAGGTCGACGGTGGAGATGAACAGTATCTCGTGGAGTCCCGTTTTGCGGTACGCCACACCCCTCCCGACGAACAAGACCCCTGTTTCGACTGTAGTGCTCCAACACAAGTCCGTTTTGTCCGTTTTGCGGTACGACACACCTCCATTTCCTCCGTTTTGTGGTACGCCACACCCCTCCCGATCAACAAGACCACCGTTTCGACCGTAGGAGGTTAGCTTCCTCCGTTTTGCGGTACGCCAGACCCCTCCCGATCAACAGGACCCCGTTCCAAATGTAGGAGGCCCGTTTCCTCCGTTCTGTGGTATGCCAGGCCTCGTTTCCATCGCCTGTTCCGTCCAAGCCCTCCCGATGAACACGACCACGCATTCCGTTCCGACCCAGCCGGTTGGCTCCCCATGAACATGACGACGACGTTGTTTCTCCGTTCCCACCTAGCCATGTACACGAGCCCTGGCCGTACGTATGCGCGAGTAGGCGTTCGAGACCCTGCCCATATGTACATACGTGGCCGTATTTTCTTTCTTGCACCCTGGCTGCTGTACGTACGTGTACATGCTGCGTGCGTGCCTCTACTATGACACGTACGCGCCTCTACTATGACACGTGCGCGCCTCTACATCGACCAGTATATATGTACGTACACGTTCACGACCAAAATGACAACGCTACGTACGCTTCCACCAGGTGGGTCCCGACTGTCAGGCACTTCCTTGCCTGCGAAGATGTAGCTGGTGGGTCCCAACAGTCAGGGGGGCGAATCGTTTTTTTTCTTTGCCTGGACGCACTTCCTTGCGTACAAAGGTGTAGCTGGTGGGTCCCAGCAGTCAGGGGAAATGTTTTTTCGCGAAATATGGTGGCCCGTCTGGTGGGTCTCTGCTGTCAGGTGGAGGAATAATTATTTTGCGCGTAATAAGGAGGCACTTCCTTGCGGCTGCCGTGGACCCAGCTGTCAGCCTCTCCACGCACAGTACTCTTCCGATGGAAGTCAATCTTTGACCACATTGACCACACCGCACCGAGAGCACCACAGCGGTGGACGACGGCGAGGCCTAGGAAGGGGATGACGCGGAGCCGGGGAAGACGCAGCAGAGGATGCCCACGCGAAGAGGAGTACGAGGGTTCACTGGTTCGGCTGCGGTGTGAGGCTGCCGTTGCCGCAGAAAAAATAGGGGGTGTGGGTGAGTAGAGGGATGGCCTGGATAGCGATAGGAGTAGTAGGGGGAGGTGAGGCCTCCGCGGCATCACAGCCAGCCACGAGAGGCAGGAGCATGTGGCACGACCGACGTTGCTTTGGGCGGCTGGAGCACGAAGACCAGAGGTTGAAGAAGCACTACAGCCGTTGGATGGACATCGTACGGTCACTAGAGCTAGAATCGTTCATATTGACTAAGTTGACAAAGCCCTTTGTCCCGTAAACTTAGTAGGCCCGGGAGTCAGCCTCCCACCAAGGTGAGTCCCAGCTAGCAGGGGGAGTATTCATTTTTGTGTGCGTAATAAGGAGGCATTTCCGGTGGGTCCGAGCTGACAGCCGGGGGAACATTTTTTTCGCGAAATACAGAGACCCTTCTGGTGGGTCCCAGCTATCAAGTGGAGGAATCATTATTTTGCGCGTAATAAGGAGGCATTTTCCTGTATGGGCCCCTACTGTCAGCCTCTTCTGATGGCTGTTGTTTGTTGACCATGTTGACCTCGCCGCGTCGAGAGCACAAACGCGATGGACGAGGGCGAGGCCTAGGAAGAGAACCACCTGGAGCCGGCGAAGCCACCGCAGCGGATTCCCACGCTGAGGGGAGAACGAGCGCCTACGTCACCGGAAAATAATAGGATGTCTGGGTGGTTAGAGGGATGGCCTGGCAGCAACACAGCCAGCCACGGGAGGAGGGAGCAGGCAGTCCCGCCGGCGCTAGTTTGGGTAGTTGGAGCAGGAAGATTAGAGATTGAAGAAGCACGGCGGCCGTTGGATGGACATCCACTAGTCACTGTTGTGTGTTGACTAAGTTGACAAAGCCTTGCGTACGCGTCTAAAAAATTAGCATAGCGTCATCGTCATTCTAGTAGGCCCAGAAGTCAGCCTCCAAATCTGTGGAAAACAGCATACAACCCATTAGCCATTATTTTCAATAATTTACAGCCCATTTGCTAATCCTTAAGGTTATTTGAAGCCCATATTCTTTTTATTAGCATTACAGACCATATATTCTGGGCACTACTAAAAAATTCAACGAAATTTTGCATATTTCGGTGGGGTCCGAACTCTTTTAATCACGAAATTTCGAGTCACGTGAAAAGTAATTTTCAAAAAATTATATCAAAATAAAATTCAAAAAACAATTCTCCACAAAAAATAGAATGAAATTTAGAATCTTAACTAGCAAGATGCCCGTTCGTTGCACGGAACATGAAGATGCATTTGTATGAGTAGTTTATCTTGTGGGAAAAAAGATGATATTTTAATGTAATTGCCAGTTGGATTTGGTTTTTATAAGAGTATAGAGTAGAGAAATCCTGAAAAATGATATTTTAATGCAATTGCCGGTTGGCTTTGGTTTAAAAATTTACAGCCCATTTCTTACAACTTATAGCCCATTCTCTGGGGAAGCCCATTTCTTATTACTTACATCCCTCCTCGTCTTGAAAGATTTGCAGCCCAGTAGGGCTGAGAAAAGAAAGTAGGCCTAGGTTTTGGTATTCTCCAAAAAAAGAACTGGGCTAGCCAATTTCAGAAAGAAAAAATATATCGACTGGGCTCGTCATGTGCTTAATAAAAGCGTAAGCGTGGGCTAGAAGGGCCACATCCCCCGTACAGCGTGCAATTGAGCTCCGTCTCTGAAACTGAAAAACAACTGGGCGAGCTGCTGGGTCCCTGGTGATATCCACTCGTTATGTAATTTTCTCGTTTATTGACTACATTGACAATGGCGTGGAACCTAGTTGTCAAACAATTAGGAGGAAGTATTTTGTTTGGCTTGTAATAACGAGGCACCTGCTTGCGAAATACAATGACCCTGGTGGGTCCCTACTGTCAGCCTCTCCACGTACAGTCATCCCCTAATTCCTCTTTGTTGTTGACCATGTTGACAATGCCAGACAGTGGCGGGCACAGTGAGCTAACCAAGGCGTAGAACGACGGCAAGGCCTCGGACGGGAACGAACAACAGCCATGGAAGATGCGGCAGTGTAGTGGCAGGTGGAGGGGAGTACGAGGGCAACAACATGGAAGTCAAGCATACAAATGGTACAAAAAGCCCAAGGATTAATTGCTCATCAAATTTTTAGACAAAACCCAGATTGAACATGACAGTAACATCTAACCCAACCACTCTTTTTTGTAGTCACAAACAAATGGATCGGTCTGATGCATAAAATCAACATCCTGTGCAAAAAAATTATTTCAGGATGTCTACAATTTATTGTAAATAGAAGACGAGCACGTTTAGAAGCCCATTTGTCCACCTGAAACTTTTTTCGTGCTGTTCAACATGTTCGTCCGTGAGAAATCTCTTGCTGTAAAAATTAAGCCTCATAGACAATAGTAACCTCGCATTCAATAGGAAGAATGTGACAAAGCTTCTGTTTGCCTGGTTGGATGCATATCGTCCCATCGTTATTGTCCTCAAATGAATGTCATGAGAACTGAGAAAATCCTTGTGCTTATTACGCCAATGATTGGTTATATGTTTTTCTCCATATGGTTCTGCCTAAGTAGACATGAAGATTGAAAACAGTTAAGGTCTGAAAAAAGAGTATGTCGAAAGAACGACAGCTGAACAGTTAATTCTAGTACAATATATGCGGGCTTTCAATGTGCATGAAATCATCACCTCTATGTATAAATTCTCCAGAGATCGAAAGCATCTCAGCAAGCCAATAATTATGTCCAGATCAAAACTATACATTTTGATATATATGATCTTGACAGAATCCAGCAACATCGATAGGCTATCAATGGACGAACTCTTCATTGAGCATATAACATAATATTAGTACCCCAAGTGTACTCCAAGATGATATAAAACTTATGCGCACAAATGAAAAATGCAGCATATGATTACAAATGGGTAGATGATAATATACGATACCTGAAAAAGAGAGGAGCCAAACACCAACTCCTTGTGATTATTAAACGGGTCATGAATTACACCCAAGGTCTCCAGTTTGGGCGCAGAGACGACAGTTATTTCTGAAGGTGTATAACAATTATGAAGGAGCAACCTTTCAAGTGAAGGAGCATCTTCGATGATGAGCTGTTGTCCTTTAAAACAAATTCCAATGCTTTTAAGGTGAGGCAACTTTATTTGGAGACAACTGATACCGATTTCTATTCCCAAAACAATCAGTAAGTGCTCCAGGGCAGGGCAACTGGAGTGGATGATGCTGGTGAGGCCTCCGACAGATAAACCACCACAAGCGAAAGTTTTTTTAGCAGTGGGAGTCGAAGCATTTGAACCAGATCGTCTGGTAGATGGCACCGGCGATGGTGGCGCTGTGGAGAGAGGAGGAAAACCGCGAGATGGACAACGGTGGTATGGGCATGAATTCTTGGTATGTTCGTGGTATGAAACTTTCATGGTAATGGTAGAACTCAAACTGCTGGAGTTTTCTGAATTCAGGGGATGTCAGCCAACCGTCCACCTTGCCGGGTATGGACAGCAGGTAGCTTGTTGGGATGCAGAGGCATTGAACGGGGCCCTGCTGGTGAGAAGAGACGATGGCTATGAGGAGATCAAATACAGGAAGGACGGATATCTGACGACAGTCGAGATTGAGGGGCGCGGTGCGCCATAGAGGGCGCCACCGAGTTAAGAGGACTTGTGTGCGGCAGCAATCCTTGGTGGGGAGAAGCAAGATGATCTCCTCAAGGATGATGCCCAGGAGATCGCTGATGCGGTCCACTGGAGATTCTACCGGTTCCTTAGATCCGGGTGGGGGGGGGGCTCGCCTCTTCTCCCTGCGCTACCGGGTGCGGGATCTACAACTGGCGTAGCCGCTGGCGGGAGCCTCATCTTCTTGGCGCTGGGGCCAGCCGACTCCATTTTCCTTGTGGGCATCACGCCGAGCTCACGGGTTTGAGCAGAGTAGCCAGAGACGAGCCTAGTGGCAGTGCGAGTGGGGAAGAAGGAGGGCTGGGGATTTCTGTAGGAGTGGAAGAAGAGGAGCAGGCGTTTTCTGTACGAGTGAGGAAGAAGGTGAGCGGGGTTTTCTGGACGAGTGAGGAAGATTGGGGAGCGGGAGGAATTGGGTGGGGATACGGAAGTGGGAGAGTAGTTGTTCATGTTTATAAGGCCCGCTGCACTAACTACTCGCTTTTCCCCAAGAACCGCTCTCTTCTTTTGTGTTGCTGCATTAGAGCTGGCGCATGGGCTTGGCTGACTGGCCATGCATGCAGGATGCATGTGCCCGCCGACCACTGCATGCACCTGGTTTGTTACTAGGCCTATTTAATAGGGTGGTTATGGAGTAAATTAAAGAGATTTATTTTCTCTGTGTGCATCCACCAAATTATAGGATGCGGTACTGGATGCAGACCCTCACATTAAACTAACATTCAGAAGAAAAAAAGTTCAGCATGTCTATGCATCTTAATGATTCACCATACTATAACCAATATACAAAGCTGTGAGAAGGTGTGGAAAAAAAGAAAATCGGTCGATGCTTCTCTGAGCAAAGGGCCTCCCTGCGCACGCATTAATTTCCTGGGCATGCTTGTTTCTTCTCAATGTTGCGAGCACTTTGAGCATGTTGGCAACTCCACAGCTAGCTAGCTGCCTCATCTTGCAATTGATGTTGACACATTTGCAACAAACACATGAGGCAATAGAGATGTCTCAACATGGGTCCATATTGTGCAGTTCCCCTGATATCATATTCATTGTCCTAAATCTGAAAAGATAGGAAAACAGTAGCTATACTTAAATGGTGTTAAAAAACAGTAGCACATATCAATAGCTCGGCATGACAAAACATGATCATCTGGACAAAGGGGATACTGACCTGGCTGAGGAAGATTACATATAATTTCATAAGTCCATGGTTGATTTCCACCTTCGACTGCACTGCTTGTTTGCTCCTCCACACATGACAGGATCGTTCCGCACTACATTCAGCAACTCAACGTACGAATAAGCTAATATCATCTTGCGGTGGTCATTGTACCTAGTTACGAATGTAGGAATACCTGGAGCACCATGAGGTTAGCTGACAGCAGGTAGAAGTAGCCATATATAAATTTTGTGCGGTGCTACCAAAATTGAGGTTTGTATCCCTTCCCGTTACGAGAATTCTTCTTGAAGTTGGTACAATGTGACGGCTTGTTCTTTGCATCAAACTTGCCTTTCCCCTGAGATTTGCTCTTGTTGTTTTGGGGCTGGTTGGGTTGGAAGTTCTTCTTGTGTACCATGTGGGCACTAGAAGCTCCCTCAGTGACCCGAGCACGTGTGTCTTTTGCTCTCACCTTCTCCTCAAAATCAAGAGTGCTAATGAGATCCAAAACAAAAAACTCATGTCTCTTGTTTTTTAGAGAAGTAGCAAAATCGTTCCACAAAGGTGGAAGCTTGGCAATGATGGTCCCAGCAACAAATTTGTCCGGCAACACACACTTAAAGTACTCAAGTTCCTTAGAGAGTGACTGTACCTCATGAGTCTGCTGAACAACAGAGCGCTGATCAGTCATCTTGTAGTCACAGAATTGCTCCATGACGTGCAACTCGTTGCCAGTGCCCAAGGGCCCAAACGTGGCCTCAAGCGCATTCCACATGTCTTTGCCGCTGTCGAATGACATATATCAATCCACAATGGAATCGTCAAGAACACTCAGCAGGGCGGCTTTGAAGAGGGTATCCATGTTCTGAAATGCTTCCTCCTGTGTAGGATTAAGATCGCCCTCAGGCTTACCCTTAGTGGCATCATAGCAGTACATGATCTGAAACCAATATACTGCTCTTGTGCGCCACCTTTTATATTGCACCCCCTTAACACTAGGCGGCTTCAAAAGCGCAGCAAAACCACTCAAAGTAAATTGCCTGTAATCAGGTTTTTGGATTGGATTGTTGACTATATGAGCAATTTAGCATGAGATTTAATATGAATCAGCAGTAAATAGATCATGACGACAATTGCAAACATCAAAGTAATGATGCGGACTAAACCAGGAGGACAGAATCACATACTGTACAGCGGGAGCATAACTGATGTGGTTGATGTTGTCACTCATGTCGTTGATGAAGAGGTTACCGAGGTCGGGGAAGAAGGCTGTCATTGAGGAAGTCGTCACTGGCAGCAGTCATAGGAGTGTGCTCCCCAAAAACCTAATCGCCCCTCTCCCGTATAGGATCACGAATGGCAGGGTTCGGAGGACTGCTGTCCCTTCTCGCGATGCACGCCGGAAGAAGGGCTGGAGAAGAATTGTGTGGCGGCGCTAAGATCTGGAATGGTGTGAAATCATATGATACAACGGCGGCTTAGGGTAGAGCATGTCAGGTCGGTCGTGCGAGTATAATAGTACTAGGCCTTTGGCCCACAAACCCCACGTCCAAGTCAATAATAGCTAAAAAAGTCAATAATAGCCCCACCAAGGTTTGTCTCAAAAAAACGGAGTAATTAAGGCGTCCGTTAGTCCCTTTAGTATAAATACAATATCATTAATAATGGCCCCACCTTTTGTCTCACAAAGTATGTTGGAGTACAACCGGCTACACGTTTACAATCCGCTTCTCTTCTCTCTCCTCTTCTCTCTCCTTCAACTAAGCACAAATACTATATTTAAATCCTTATAGCCTGCTTATGTCATCTAATTGTAGTACTTGCTCTAAAGTTACTATCCACTGTGTAGTCTGAAATGCCGGGCGTGCAGCGGGCGGTGCCCTTGGTCGGCGCGCCGCTTCAATGGCGGAAGCAGCGGGAGGTCGCGTCGCCCTGACTTGCCATCAATTTGGAGCGGCGGGCTCAGCTAGCGCCGGGCGAGAAGCGCGCATGGGAGGGGGGAGGGGTTTTTCTTGGGCCAAGAAGGTGAGAAGCCAACTTGGGATCGGTCCGGACGGGGAAATATCATGTGCTCCCATACTCTGCATATGACACTAGTCTATGTTACTACTCCCTCCTTTCCGGTTTATAGAGATGTTTAGAGTAACATAGTAATATGTTACAGTACAAGTTACTCCCCACTATAACCAGCCTTGGCCTCTCCCAGTGCTCCACCATCTATAGCTGTTAAGCCTGCCACGTAGGCATAAAATATGATGTGGCACCAATAAACTAAGCACCTATGCATTGAAGACTTGAGTTACTAAGCCATTTAATGCACTTAGCACCTCATCTAAAGAGCATTAATAGTATATAGCCAGTGCCATGTCATCTACAATCCATCTTATAGTCAACATGTACAATAGTAGATCAAAAGAGTGTACTACTACTTTTTTACTGTGGCCCACCTTTCATTCTCACAAAGTGCCTAGGAGCACGTGCTAGAGCTGGCTCTTCACGAAGAGCCCGCTTACCTTCTCTCTCCTCTTCTCATTCCTCCAACTAGCAGAAATATACTAGTTTATTCCTTATATCCCGCTGACTCAGCTGTATTCTACTTTCTCTAAGCACATCTAAGCACTTACTAGCACCTCCTTGACCATGGACCTTGACGGTGTACGTCACCTTGTGTCTCACAGGGTGCTTGGATACGTTTTAGTCCCATGACTAAATGTAGTGGGACTAAAACTTGCTAGCCTCACCCATGCTTGAATCCAAATACTAAAGAGACTAAAATCAAGTTAATGAGCATTTATTATCCTCCAAACCCTCCAATCTAGAACTTGATGTGTTAAAGAAGAGAAGTTAAATGAGGAGAGAGAGGACTAATCCACATTTTAGTAGGGGTATCCCTGACTAAAAAACTTTAGTCTCAAGACTAGTTTTAGCCCCTCTTTAGTCAGGGGTGCTTGGAACTTTAGCCTCTTAAAGAGACTATTTTTAGTCAGACTAAAATAAGTCCCTTAGATCCAAGCACCCTCTCATAATTTTCCTCGTCATCATGTGAGTCCTAGAAGATCTCACCCACATCATCATTAGCATGCAGCCGCCTTGATAGACAACGTGCACAGAAGGAGTAGAGGCGACTGGGGACACACCACCACCACGTTGTGGGCACTCTGTATGTGCTTGTGTGCATGCAACGTGCGTGTTTTTCCATCGGTGCTAGCTCTAAGGCCGAGGCTGCGGTCGTCTTCATCTCCGACTAGTAGTTGAGCAACGACGGCAAAGAGGTGCTGCAAGAGATGCATATGCGCCGTTGCGTGCGAGCTTCGCCGTAGCACGACGAACCGGACGTCGCTGCGGATGGCGCACACCTCCATGCAGCCGAGTGTGTGCGCATGCATGTGCTATTCACGTGCATTCTACGGCCGAGATTGTGTACGTGCGTTGTGTGCTCCATGATGTGCGCATATGTGCATGAGTTGGATCGGATGGAGTTAGTGCGTTGGCTTGTGTACATGCGTGGCTGCATGCGTCCTGTACATGCGTGGCTTGTTGTGTGGTTGTCAATAATTCAATATAAAGTACTCCCTCCATTCCTAAATATAAGTCTTTCTAGCCATTTCAAATAGACTACAACATACGGATGTATGTAGACATATTTTAGAGTGTACATTGACTCATTTTGTTTCGTATGTAGTCCCTTATTGTCATCTCTAAAAAGACTTATATTTGGGAACAGAGGGAGTATAAAACATCTTCAACTTAGAATCCTGATGTACCGTTTCTAGTGGTTAGCGAAAAGTTCATGTTCTTTTATTTGTTTATAGGTGGGCAGGCGGCAAAAAACAGGGGAAAATGTGCACTGTTCCTTGTAGACGCTCCACCGCGAGGTTCCTTGCTCCTCCTCTATCGTCGGGAATCTATGCTCTTCAACTCTTTTCTTTTACGTGAGCTTTGTTCATCCTTTTCCCAACACGCTAGACATCTAGCATCAAGGTGCACGTGTCATGCAAGAAAAAGGAGATAATCAGATAAGCAGT
>NC_041381.1:386065794-386138995 GCF_002162155.2 Triticum dicoccoides
GTCATGCACTTCGATGGCACCTATGCAATATTTTTTTCTCCTCGATGGCACGTGAATAGTGCACGTACTCAACGACGGAGCACGGGATGGTAGCAATGACATGGTCAGCCCTTTTTTGGAGACAGTACGTACTACTAGTAAATAACTTTGATGTGTCCCGTCAACTCGCAGAACGACGAGAAGCTTGATTACGCCTTCTCCCTTGCCAACGCGTGCACAGTGGCTCGCAGCACGAGGAGAAACTTTTGCTTACAAGTGGTGGACGTGCAGCAGTTCATTTGGTGTCAGATTGCCAGAAGCACTACTGTAGAACCATCGACTTCCAGAAGAGGCGAAGAGCCAAGCACAAGGTCACCTACTAACCTTAGGCTAGGCGTAGTGGGAGTAACATAAGTAGGGGTACCTCCTTTTTTTATTCTAGAAACAACCACACGCGACTATCAAGGTGCTGGTTACGTAGAATAAATTTCCTGCAGTCCGTGCTCAGCCCTCCTCTATCTCTCTTCTCAGCCAGCCATCGGACGCGTGGAGCCCATCGTCTGTTTGCTCACATGCGGCCCCACATGTCAGTGAAAACGCAAGAGGACCCACTGAACCTGCACATCTTTCACCTCGACGTGCTGGTGATGAAAAACAAATCCAATAAAGATCTTCGGTGGCCGCTTTTGTAGTTACTCAAGACTCAAGAGTAGTAAGATTCTATTTACAGTTTAACCCAAGATGCAATCTCGTGGCTTCAACTACCACTCTATTTTCTTTCATGACACGACCTGGATGCTGGATGTCCTACGTGTCGGCAAAAGGAGGAAGAACCCGACCAAATCTTCGGTTGTGCTCTCGGATTAGACTAGTTGTGCTAACTTAGAAAATTTATTGTGTACTTCCTCCGTTCCAAAATACTTGACTTCCATTTGTCCAAAAATGGATGTACCTATATACTAAAACATGTCTAGATATATATATTTTGACAAATAGAAGGCATGTATTGTGCAAAGGAGGGAGTAGAATGGATGCAAGTTTTTGTATTAGGAAGAAGAGTACATCCATATATTGATAGAGTGTTGGAGTTGGCCTTACAAGTGGGACCGCAGTTGAGGAAACCGACTATCGGAAAACCCCCACCTCGCCCGCCGCGCGATGGCTGAGTTAGAGAAACGATGAGGTTGAAGAGATTGCTCTAGCATGGACTCCAAGAAAAATGGTGTCAGATGGAAGTCGTGCTGGTGGCGTGTGCCATACTCCTGGACGTGAATGCTTGTTCTGGCCCATGCCACCCTACTACTCCTACTACTTACTATATAGTACTAGTATCGAGGACTCGAGGTGCTGGTTACGTACAATATGGCTATAGTAAAAACACCCGCACGACGCGCGAAACATGTGAAGCTAGTACAAATAGTGTACTACTATTGTTGATTGGCCTCATCTGATAACCTGTTGCAATGCACGTACAATTATGTATTCGGAAAATATTTTTTTGCCTCGTCGCACCACTCACTCACAGAAGCAACTCGAAAGGCATTCATAAATTTAGTAAGTTTATCACAGGCATATCACTTTATTACATACAACAGGTCATCAACCCACATCGACAACGAGGATACATTATAAATACTAAAGTTTTCACCACACAACAAATAACAAGCAATGAAATGAACTTCAAGTCAACCATTCCTCGGCGTTGGAAATGCTTGCTTTGAATCACAAGTGATTCTCTGGGACGGGCCATCTATTGTTGATCTCGAGACCACCGCAGGACTGATCATCCAGGCTGAAGCGGCCTACTATATCAGTACCAGGGTAGGGAACCACCCTAATGTCCGAGGTATAGACACAGTTGCTTCTCATAAATGGTACAAGTAACATTGTGTCAACAGCAGTTGGATCGCCTTTCACCATCATCGGATAGTTTTGTCCAAGGAAGAGCGAGTTTTCTCCAAGACTATCAATTCTGTACCAGGGGGAAGGTGTTGGCGCTAGCACACTAGTATCCATCCCGAATACCATGCAACGGGTATTGGAATAGGTCCGGAGAGTGCGACCATGGGAGACAACACGTGCTCCCTCAGTAGTAACATCATCAGTGGGCTGTATACACACAAGAAGATGTGATCCATTGGAATTAGTTGCCAGGCGCCACAAAGTATATGGGCGCTGCCTGTCCTCATGCTCGTGATCATCACCATCGTCATCTCCCCCTTGGTTATAAATTTTTTCAAGTATGGGTGCTGGAATGTTCACAGGACCTTGGAAACACAAGAAGAAGGTTAATTAGTAAAGGGAAACTTTCTAACCCGCATGCATGTGGATGAAACAATTATAATTACGGTGGAAGACAAACGTACCGAAAGCATAAGGATTACGTGCAAAAATAGTGCCATGAGTGGTGGCAGCAAACACAAGGCCCTCGTATTGAATTGCATCACAGTACTCATCCGTGTACAGAAACTAATTTTTGAGCAATATCCATCGAGTCAAACCACCAAGGACGGCAACAAGCTTGTCGAAGATAGCAACAACTTCATAGTTGTTGTAATTCCAAGAGCGGTTGGGAACTCGACAAATTGCTATCTTCCGTAGAAGACAGTCACCATGATCATATTTGAACGTGCGTACAATATCGGTGTGCTCAACCTCTTGGCAGTCTGCTGAGATTTTTGTAAGTGGAACCCGGTCACGAGTGTACACATTCACAAGTTCCCACTCACAGTTGGACCCAATGTAAACAACCCAATCTCCATTTGCGCCCGCCCAAGCCTTGTCCTCAAGCAATGATATCTTAACATCATACGTATCATTATCAAGCGGCATCAACTTGCACAAGGTGAGGCCTCCGTCGTGCCGGCGCCAGTCATCAGGGTCACGACGAAGAAGATAGGGGAGATCAAACCGCTCCTTGACTCTTGGGTTCCTTTTAATGATGTTATTAGTTGAGTCGAGAATGGGCTTGAACGAACCTGCCATGCTAGCCGAGGTGATGACGTCGCACCGATCAATGAGTTCCTCCACCACGTCATCTTTTAGATTGGGGCAAGAATAACGGGGTCGTTTCCGGCCTGTTCCCTCCATGGAGAAGACGATCGAACAATGGCAGAAGAAAGGGTGAAGGGCTAAAGGAAAATGGAGGAGGGAGAGGAAGAGCGTGCGACAGCAGTTCCAAATTGAGAGGGAAAGGCAAAGAGTCGGTGGACAGTTGCCAGTTTTCCACGGTTCACGAAGAGGCGCCCCGGCCTACACGTCCGTTCGGAAATACTCCTACTACTCGCCGTCGTCTCACTGATATGTTGGAACGGGACCACATGTCAACGAAACATGGTATGTAATTTCTCGTGCAAAATGCGATCTGGCCGCGTTGGCCCGAGGTGCCGCATTAGTTTTTTTTAAAGTTTGCCGCATTAGTTATCGACCTTTATTTTTTTAACATGCAATCTGAATGGATAGCTCTTGTGGTCATCACACGTGAGCGGATATAGTGATGGTTGATTTGCCCGAGCAACTTATTACTGTGGGAATATGGGAGTACCAGCGGATTCAAGGAACATAGAAATGATGGTTGCTTCGTCCGAGCAACTTACTCTAGCGAAGATGGGGCTCTGTGATTTGACTGCTCACTAGTCATTACTACTGCGGCGCAATGACCGGGGTGAATCTTTCCCTGAAGTTGTGTTGTGCAGTCAATATTGCTGCATGGCAGGTGGAGCCGTATGAAGGATGTCCAACATGTCAGCGAAACGAAGTGGAATTGTTTCTGGCATTGCTATCAATCCTTCAAGATTTGTTTATATGTACGCATAATTTTGATGAAATTGTACTGTGATGCTATGAAGGTTTCAACTTTGGTTCCCGCAGGAAAAAAAGGTTTCAACTTGGGATTCATGTGTCTTGCCTCGAGATTATCTCGTTACAACATTCCATCAAATACAAATGCAACTACCATGACTAATGCATCTCAATGGTTCGCAGATCAGCGCCAATGTTCACATCACAACTAAAGACAAAGTTGTGAGAAGGTGTGCAAATAAAGAAAAAAAATATAATTGATCGATGTTGTTCGTAGGCATGGCTCCATTTCCTTGGCACAGTGTTCATTGCTTGGCAGCTAGTGTCACCCAGCTCTGTAGCCAAAAAGAGGTGTATGAAGGACACCACAATCCGATCATTTTGTGCAGCTCCACTAAAATCGAGCGGACCATCCCTATTTGCAAAGATATCAAGTCAGTGTGAGTACAATAATAGTGGAACTAGATGATGAAACATAACACACATAACTAGAAGCCGATTACCTCTACGATCTCTCTTTAGGACTAACTTCTTGTTGGAGAAGATTAGGCACGGAGTTGGATGAGGAGGATAGCAAAACCAATCTCCCTTACCGCAGTCCCACAGAAATGTAAAAACGTTGCCCGTGTGACATTTTGGCGGAACTACACAAAACACTCTTCAGAAAAGTGATTTGTGCAGTTCACCAAAAGGTCGCAATAGCAACGAGGTGAAAATGGATAGCCCTGTTTGCAAAAGGTGGTCGAAAGGAAACAATTACTGCCCAATAACACGAGTTGAAGACACATACGCCGACAAAAAAGAAGCATGTTCCATGTAAAAAGGGAAAGATAGCACATGGTGGTTTATCAAAAATGGTTTGAGGACGAGATTGCAAGATGGAAAGTACGCGGCCGAGATACGATTAAAGCAAACAACTAAACAAGATCCACATGCAGCAACGTGGGAAGATGGGCAGTGGAGCAAGGCCGGAGGAAGCTGTACCTGAGGTTCGTCGGGATGTTACTAGGAGGGCGTCGGCGGCCGGGAGCTGCCCATACTACGGCAGCGAGCAAGTGGCAAAGGCCCTACCGCGCCGGAGCTTGGTCAGAGAGAATGGCGGGTACCGCAGATCGGGACGAGCTGCCTCAGCGCCGTCGAACGGAGAGACGATGCACATCCTCCCTTTCCACCGACGGACGGGATGCGGCCGGATCACTGCCCAACGCTGAGAGAGAGAGGCCACGACGGCCTTGTGTGAGATGGTGTGACAAGAGACAAACCCATTTTTCCATTTTCCCCACGGCAATCGCTTTATATTCTAGGCGTGGCACCCGACCCTCCTTCGAGTAAACAACCGCTACATGCGTCAAATTATCACGTGGGCTGCCTTTTCGTACATAAACAAACTCCACCGTGTACCCGCGCGGGTGTGGCCGGGAACGAGACGTGAGTACGTGCATCCTGCGTGCACTTCTTCTTAAGGTGCATGTGCGTACGTGGGTGGGTGTGAGAGAGATGGTTTGTGCGAAACAGAGGCAATGTGTTGATGACATCTCAATCAGAAAACCGTAAGATATGTAATGTGTGTGAAACAGAGTCATGGACGTGAGATATCAATAGAATTGAAAACAGGGATGATGTGTGTGGCTGCGCGATCGATAAAGAGTGCCATCGAATTTGTGTTTGCCCACATCATGGATACAGTGCGGCTGGCCTACTGGAATTTGAGAGGGTAGAGGTGCAATTCTTCTCCGTTGCATGGATACCTACCTACAACGTTCGACTATTGGTGTGTGTGTGGGGGGGAGGGGTAGAGACCAGTTGACTAGTTCATGTGTGGGGAAGGAGAGAGACCTAGCTATGTATTGAGGGAGATCGATCGACATCCATGGATATGTGTAGCAGAGGATTAAGGTTGGGAAAAAGACAATGGTAGAGCGTCGGAGGGTTGGTGGTGGAGTGGCGTCTCACAAATGGTGGGAGAGGCCTGCTAGACAAATGGAGGGTATGAGTGCAATATCAATAAGAGAGGGCGGGGGATGACTTTCTGTCTATGCACGTGCGTGTGAGAGACGGGTTGGGAGGTATTCAAGGATGATGAGGGGAGAAGATATGGTTGTGGTAAGCATGCGTAACTACATAGGAAGATCAACCATCGTGTGTCCGAGAAAAGGAGAGACATAACTAGCGAGGTAAGTGTATCGGTGCTTGGTGAAAATGAATTATAGTCGACCTGGCTATATGTAGGGAGATCAATTCATATACACGCCTGCACGTGTTAGAAGCAAATAATGTCCAGAGAGGCAGACAGGGGGAGAGGGTGTGGCTATGAGGTGGTGCGAGAGACGTACCATGTCGAGGGGGGAGGAGTGGGAGTGTGCACCTGCGTGGAATCGTATTGTACATATGGGGGCATGGACGGTGAGAAGAGAAGAGGGGAAGTATATATGTGTTTGTTGTAGGCACACTTGGCTAGAGAGGTATATCGACCGGTGTGTGCCAGAAAGAAGGAGCCAGGGGCCTACACACACCGTTGCTGGACGACCTAAAGAGAAATAATGAACGTGCGTGATGGAGGGGACGCTAAGGTTGTGTGAGGGGGGCAGGCGTGTGCATGCACGATAGAAAGTTAGCGCTAGCTAGCTACAATTAGAAGAGGATCATGAAGGTGTAAAAGACGAATAAAGATCATAATTCATTATAAAAAAGTGGATATGGATACTTGAAGAAGATATCATAATGTAGAACATTGATTATAATTTGGGCTAATGTGTGGCTTTTGCAACTCAGGTCTAAATACTTGTCATAATGTAGGGGGCGGGGCACTATACTTTGTGTGATAAACACGGTGTACGTATGGAACACGGTTTAGATTATGAATATATAGTTAGTACATCAAATGTACTATTATTTGGAATCAACATCAAGTGTATTCAAAAAATAGAATTCGAGTTCATGTAGTACACATAGTTCATATCTATCTCTATAGTAATCATGTGGTGTGTTATTAAGGTAATACACGAATGATGGTTGAAGTTGGCAACAATCATGATTGTAGATTCTTATTGAAATAGAGAAACGAATTCTAATTTAGTTCGAATTGCAGCGGTAGTGTAGACATTTGGAATGCACTAAAATGTTGGTATGAGTAGGTTACATGCATTATACAGCAAGCAAAAAAATTTAATCGGACATAACATGGATTCATACTCCCTCCTTCCATCTATATAGGGCGTAATGAGATTTTTAGGACCGCCTTTGACTATTGACAAGATTAATAGTAAATGACATGCACAATGTGAAAATTATATCATTGAAAGAACCTTTCACAGACGAATTTAATGGTGTGCTTTGTGTAAGTTGCATGTCATATATCATTGCTCTAATATTTGGTCAAAGTTAGCATCGAAAAACGCATTAGGCCCTGTATAGATGGAAGGAGGGACTAGCTTTGAATAGCATTTGTATAATAAAATGGGGCAAGACTCTCTCTTTGTGTGGTTTGAATAGTTCTATTTTTTTCATTTTCTTTTTGGTTGAGGGAAGTGCGAATTGATTTGCTACGTACTAGTACAATATTACTACACGTTAGGCTTGTCCCTAAAATTCAACCCGCGTCTTGTTATATCCCAAAAATTCAGATATCGTGCTCTCAAAACTGGCGCCTTCACAACCCACGCCTTGCTATCCCGAAATTACAACGCGTGCGAAAACTCCCTCCAGTTGCCAAATCCCAACACGGAAATCCCCCTTCTAACCCCGTGCGGAAGGGCCGCTAGTTCAAATCGGTGGTGGGTACTTTTGTAACACACCCTACATTTTGGACAAGCGTGTCCCTAAGTCATGCTTCACCCCCTCCCATCGCCCCCTTTTCGCCATTCGAAATCCTAAGCCGCCATAACCTCTCTGCTTCAGCCACGAAACCCCACCCTCCTTCATCCGCCATGTCACCGCTGCCCAGCCGGAGCCTCTTCCCCGATGATGTCGTCCACCGCAACAGCTCGACGTCACTCGTCCACCTCCCCGGATGAGGATCTGTCGTCCATCTCGCCGTCCTGCCGGTTCAGCCGCCCCATCCTCCACCTCCAAGGAGCTACTCCAACGATCGCCTCGTCTATTGTGGCTGCTCCATCCCCACAGCGCCACCTTAACCTGCTCCACCAGAACCGCAACATCCTCACCGACTCCTCGGACGATGTCGAGGCCTACTCGGCGCCACCAAAGAGGTTGTACACTCATCGCATCGCACCTTCTCCTTAACTCCACCTCCCGGCGCCAACGGTGCTCCATCCCGCAACCCCATGGAGCAGCTACATTGAAGACGGCGCCGCGGGCGACATCTCCACGGAGGCTCTCCCCAAGTGCGAGGCCCCTTCGGCGGTGGCGTCCATACCAGCAGGATCTGCTGCTGCTGCTCCGGCTCTCGCTCGATCGCTCACTCGCCCAGCTGCTACTGCTGCTCTCCCCCTCGCTCGTGCTGCTGCTCTGCTCCGATTAAGCCACACTTCAGTCGACTGAATCGACTTTTGGGTCAGTCGATTTTCAGGGGTTGGGGGGGCTCGCCGGGGTTAATGAAGAACCACCTGCAGCGGGGACGAGGGCTATCCAGAGAGGTACCCCACTATCTATCTTAGGGTTCAGGGTGGGGGCTGGGGGCCTAAAGGGCTGGCCGGGGCGGCGGTGGCGAGTTGTTTCGAGGCGACGAGGCGGCGCTAGGGCCGACGGTTCGGCCGGTGGTGGCTGGCGGCTCAGGGGGTGCAGTTTGAAGATGAACTGCAGGCCCTCCCTAAACTACATGTCAAGTGCCTCTTTGCTACCATTGCGTTCAGTTTCGGCAGTAGCATTCAGATTCCACAGTAAATTTCAGTTTCGACAGTTAAGTTCAGAGTCAACAGTTTTTCCCTCATCTGTTGTAGTTATGTGGTTTTTGGTGATGTTAATTTTACATCCATTTTACATCATCTACTGGAGATGCTATTAGAATCCCACTTGAGATTGACGATATCTTTCTTGTGCTGCTTCATCCTTGACATCTTACGGCTCACCGGAGTTGCTCCAACGACAGAATGATCCATCACAACAGAGCAGTGCCCTCGACGCCGTCTACACATTCCTCAGATCTTCCTCCACACCTCCAACAGCCACCTCTGCCTCAACTCCTTCAGCGACCAACCCAATGGTGCTGAGCTCGACACGGCTACGACAAAGAGGTTGTACACTTGTTGCATCACTTATTACTATACATTCACGTCGATCCATTAGGGCTATTTTGGTTCAACGGAAAAACATAGCAATAGGGAATTTTCCAATGGCACTCTACTATTCAATTATTCATGCATTTTGTTGAAATGAATGAAGCAAAACATCCACCTGGACCTACTTTTCAAAATCCTATGCATGAAAACAAGACCAAGTGCATTAGTGCCAGAATAACATTCTAACTGTACACGCTTTCATATGGTTTCACTTTATTTTGGCCATGTTTCTTTGCATTCCTCTGCTCTTCCAATTCCTGTAAACCAAACACCCAACTTGATAGAAATCATGTGTTTACAAATGCTCTGTTTACCATGTGCATTTTCCTAGCCTATTCCGGTGTTTTTCCTATCCCCGCGTTTTAAGAATCATGCAAGCCAAATGAGCCCTTACAAAATTACTTCAGTTACAGGTACGTGTCGAAGGGAACTTTGTGTGGTTTGTCCTGCTCCTGCCACGACGTCGTCCACCTCACCTAAGCTGCTCCATCGATAGAAGCATCCACCAAACCAGACATCACGACTCCTGACCGTCTTTCCCCGCCTCAGATCTCCTTCCCTGCCGCCGGCACCCACCGCAACGGCATCACCATCATCGACTCAGCAGATGAACCCGAGGAGTACATGGGTCCACAAGAGAGGTCGCACTCTTTTGTTTCTGCTTATGTTATGCATTGCTTAAACTTACCTGCTACTTTATCGTCCTGTTTAGCTCTTGGACTCCCAAGTCAGGTCCAAATTAATGTTCAAACTTGAGTTCTATATTAGTTGTGGGTCACATATCGAGGCAGCAATGAATAGTACATCTGTCTAATATCTGGTTCACCTAGGGTATGCCTATGTTGTTAATCTTGGGTGGGAAACAAATAGTAAAGCAATCATCATCTGACTTTTTATTAATTTAAAGCAATCATCAGCCTGCTATCATTATTTTTGGATCCATCCACTGGTTGTTACCATCACTCTAAATTTCTACATGCTCTCCTTACATAATCTCACCATATTTTTTTCATATGCATGTCAGATATTGTACACAGTCATGCTGAACATGTAGAGAAAAAGAGAAGAGTTTTGCGCGGCAATACAATGTCATGCAGACATCGCTCCATGGTGGGTTCAATGGCAAACCCTCCCCACCCCTCTCCAGATTGTAATCCAGAGGAAGATATCTGTTCTGAGGCGGATTCAGACGCCGCTGACCACTCCTATTTACCCCCCAAGGTGTTTGCTCTACCTTGGCATGATGATGTTAGTCATATCATGCATATGTTGCCTTGTAGTGCCTACTTTTGACATCATATATGTCATCTGCTTAGTTTAAACATGTTCTGTAATGCCACCAGTTTAGTTTCTATATCATATATGGAAATTATGCAGTCTCATGTCTTTTAGCCAGCCATAATATATGTGAAATGTGCAATGCCATCCTGTTTAACCAGGCATCATATATTTGAATGATATCTTGCCCATCCTTTTCTTCATTACATTTCCATTTTCGACAATGTTTGTACATTAAACTACTCTTCCTGTGAATCAGCCATTTGGGTGGGAGATGGAAAAATCTGGACTGAAAACAAGGCCTTCAGAGCAGATAGTGCTACCTGTCGAAGCAGATCTCTTGTCGGGTCCCCATAGCTCCTCAGAGATGGATTTAGAGACAAATGACCAGTCCTATTGCCCCCACTGAGGTGTATGCTCTAACTTGGCATGGTTATACTGCTCATATCATGCATACGGTGTCTTGTATTGCATAGTTTAGACATCATATGCACAATATTCAACACCATGTTCTTAGTTCAGACATCATATCGAATGCCCTCTGTTTAGCATATAAATCACATATGTGAATTAAATGATGCGATCCTGATTACTTAGATAACATGTAGGTGAATTATGTCATGCGATCATGTTTAGTTATTCATCATATCTTTGAATTATGTTATGCTATGCTATCCAGTTTAGATAGACATCATATATGTAAAATTATGTCATGCTATCCATTTTAATTAAACAATATACATGTCAACTATTTCATGCCCTCTTTTTTCCACACTATCTATTGCATCTGTCTCTCATACAATGTCTGTACATTCAACTATGTTTCCTGTTTATCAGCCATTTGAATTGGAGCGGGTGATGCCAGTATCTAGCTGACTAAAAACACGATCTTCAAATAAAAACAGTGCTACCTCTTGGTGGAGATAGCACCCCGGTTGTACGTGCACAAGAACCAGCCCTACCACACATAACCCAAACTCTCGCAGATTGTACCCCTACTGCGATGGACAGAGAACCAGCTTCACCCAATCTAACCCCAACCCCAGCCGATAGTAACCCAGTTCCTGTTGACACAGCACCATCTCCACCACAGAGCTCCCAAACAAGAGCAGTTTGTAAGGAAGCTCCAGTGCCCAAAGGGCCAGTACTATCACGGCAAACCCCAACTCCACCAGTTAGTAGGCCTATTCCTGTGGAGGAAGCACAACCAGCTAGTCGTAGTTTAGCATCTATTACATTTGATGTTGTTAAATCGTATGTGTGTATCTTCCCATCTTGGAAATATTATACTGAAGATGAAGGAAAATGCTAGTTGCAGGTGTTTGTCCAGGAGCTATGTGTAAGTAATGTTATTCATGGCAATTACTTTGCTTCGTCACATACATCCTACCTCCATGATGGTTATAATACATCAAATTTTCCCATTTTTCTCAATAGAGAAGGACCGATTTGGAAATTCAGGATGAGGTAACCTCTGCTAATACCTCTGCTATCTTCAAGAATGCTTGGTGGTAGTATCAGAATTACCTGCAGAAAACGTACTTCACTGGCAAAGAAACTCATCAAATTCCCTTACGTTCTCCTGAGACACATTTATTGGACGATGACTGGGAACGCCTTGTTCTGTACTGGTCCCGAACCAAGAATGTGGTAAGGTCTATGAGCTCATTTTCTATTTTTAAGTATTATATTATTGCGTCTTACTGTACTCTGTTCATGTAGAACAAGTGCCTAAACCTGAAGAACAACTGTTCTAATTTAAGATTCCATTGCTATCATAGTTCAAAAAAGCACTAGGAGTTAATTGTGCGTTTTGCCACCGCCTTGCGCTTTACTGACCAAAGCGCATGCTTATGCACACTTATGCACAGATTAACCATAGTTTTGCGCAATGCCTTTTGCCAACGCCTAGAGCCTAGGCGCGCTTAAGCGCTCGCTTAGGTGCACCTTTTTTTAACTATGATTGCTTTGCTCTTGTATCACTGTATTTACTCATACAAACTTATTTTAAAATTGAAGGATCCAATCGAAACTCCAATGGCACAGCAGGTATGTTCACGCATGTTTCTTTAACAGGTTTGCTCTTATCAATAGCTCTTTTGATTTCAATTTTAATTGTGTATACAGTTGACTTTCATATCATGCACATTACTAGCATCACAAAAGAGCCAATAGTGTTCTTGTACATGTAGACCCGTGGTACCCATCTGAAATCTTGTTGTGCCGTGTAGTTTCCCACGCTTTGTATTCTTTCACTGCTACTTTTTCTTGAACTGATATGATTTGAACCGTGTCTCTATTTTGATTTGGCAAGACAATGAAGTGACCATAGGACATAGATATATGTTTGTTTGATGCTTTTATTATGTACTAGTACTTGGCAATAGAAGACTTGGTAGTTTAATCCTGTCCACCTTACTAATGAACTAGTTCATCGAAATGAGTTTCGTATACTAGTACATGCTAAACTTGTTATGTGTCGGCTTGTTTCTTCTTTTAGAATGCTGATAGAATATTTGGGAAGAGTGCCTTATTAAGCAATGGTAAAGGAAGTAATGCAGATAAGGTTCAGGATAGTGACACATCCTTGTTGGTCTCCAACAAAGCTGATAAAACAGCTAAGGAAGACTATCTTGAAGACAGCGAGACAACCCCAAAGTCCTGTCTTGGTTTAGTGTTCGAGTTACTGGCCACTACCGCTTGCACAATCTATTCAAACTCACTGTCTGAATCAGTTCGGTTTCTTGAATCTCAACTACAAGCTGAAAGACATCGATCAGCTGTGCTACGACAAGAAGCGGAGGGACTGAGGAAGTCCCTGGAGCATTCAGATGCATACTTTCTCGTGCAACACCAAGCGTTGGAGGATTTTAGCGCCAAACAGGACAAAGCTAATCATCTTGCTAAGCTTATTGCCAGCATGGTGGATACCCAGGATAACGTTTCTTGAGCTCTTCTGAAGTTGTTTCAGTTATGCTCTTGTTTTGCTGCCGCGTTTATTTGCACTGGTGGCCAATTTTGACGGCCAGTGTATGTAATGTGCTGCTTTGTTCCCTATGTTTGCACTGGTGGCGAACTTTGATGCCCAGTGGATGTAATATGTGTAATAGGGGTAATAGGCTGGCGTTAATTGCTTGCTTATTTATTTCCTTATTGTCTTGTTTAGTTGTTTTCTTGTAGTCACTGCCGTTCTTTTTCTGTTTTTTTCTAGTGGCCACAATAGCCTATTTTTGGTAACTAGGCCAAAATAATCATGGCAACAGACGGACTGTTGTAACCATGGGCCTCCTGCAGGCCGTATGATCCATGGGCCTTCGTCCAGCCGTAGGATCCAGTGGCCTTCTATACGGGCCGTAGGATCCATCGGCCTTCTATATGGGTCTTAGGGTCCATGGGCCTTCTACGGGCCGTACGATCCATGGGCCTTCTACGGGCTGTACTATCCATGGGCCTCATACGGGCCGTAGGATCCATGGGCCTTCTACGGGGGGTATCATCATTTCGCCAATCATGGGCCGTACTATTCGTGGACCATAACGAGCTGTTAATAGGCCGTATTTCATAACTCTATGAAAATAGCCCAACAGGTTTTTTTTGACATGAAAATGGCCCAATGTATTAACGGTCCGCAAACGGGCCGACTGTAACGACAGGCTGAATTTGGCCCACAAGCAGAAAATGACAGTAACGGGCCTTATGTAACCGAATGCTGCAAATGAGCCCAAGAATCAATGGGCCCTGAGAAGGCCGAAAGGTAACTTGGGCTGGAAACGGCCCAATGGAATAACGGTCCGTTAATGGGTATAAAGTGATACACTGTTCATTACGGTCCAGTTTCACCACGGACCGTTAATGGGCCAAGAGTTACAAAGGTCCTCATATGGGCCAAAAGAAGTTATGGGCCACACATGGGCCGGAAGTTAAAATAGGCTGAATCATATTGGACGGCCCAGATGACGCTACTGGGCCTAATTCTGATAGGGCGTAATGGACCCTGGGTTATCGGGCTGTAAATGGGCTATATGCGAACAGGCCGTTAATAGGCTTACAGTGGGCCGGCCCGCCACCTTTTGACCAAGTCAAACGGGCCGGCCTTTTGACAGGAATGGGCCTCTGTTGGGCCGTGCCACGTGTCGCCGTATCATAGGCGCCTTCGGTCCAATGAGCGGATGACATCTGTCCCAACGGTAAGCCGACACGTGTTTCCTCCAGCCAATGATGATTTGACACGTGGAAAATCCCCATTGGTCGGGGCTGTTAACGGGTTATCGGATCCAAAAACCGACCCGATAGCTTAACGGCGTTCCGTTACTGTCACATCCCTAGCCTTACCTTGCACTAGGCTAGCACTTGTCTGTTGCATCATGTTTAAATTCTTTTGAAACTTGAAATGGGGATTGCTCAAACCCTAGCACCAGATCAAATCAACTAGGTTCAAATAAAATATTCTCAATGAACCCAAAATGCTCTTCAGAAAAGTTCATTATTTTTGGATTGGTCTAGAACCTCTCCCAAAAATGGTGCATATTTTTCTAGGCCATTCTGGATTATTGAATTAAATCATATAGTATTTGCATTTGGGCATTTAAATGCTATAAAATATTTTAAATGCTCAAATAATCCCAAACTAAAATGTTTACTGTAGGATATATTTCCAACAGTGGTCATGAGTAGTTGCATGATTTTTGGGATTGATTTAGTATTTTTAATAAAGCCACAAAGTTGCAGAAAAATAGAAAACAGTAATTAAAATACGAAACGAAGAGAGAGAGAGTTACCTGGGCCAACTTACCCGGCGCTCCAGCCGGCCCAACGCTGTGCAGCCCAGCCAGCACAACGCCTTTCTTCAACCTTCTGCCAGAAGGCGAGGCAGCTGCGTGGAGAGCACACAGCCGAGCTGCGCCAGCTCCTGCTTCCACCTCCTCCTGCCTTCCTGCCCGCTTCTCGACCCCCTGGAGACGCCACGCAGCCCCCTGGCCCCTCTCCTCTCTCCCTGGACCTCTCTCCCTCCTCTGCTCTCTCCCTACGACGCCATCGAACCCGCCCATCGCCGCCGTTCGCCGTTGCCGCGACCACCGCCGTCCCGACGACACCCCGAGCAGTCTACGAGCTCCGCCCCGATGCCCTCTACCTCCTCACCGATCCTCAAGACGCCGGAAGCCCCTAGACACCGCCAACATCGCCGTTTCCCTCGCCGGCCACCAGAGATCGCCGCCGCCCGTATGTCGCCTCCGACGCCTCCCCAAGCACACTTCAACGGCCGTCGCAACCACCGTGAGCCACTGACTCTTCTCCCTCCATCCGTTTTTCCTCTCGCACCCCGTAGCCGCCGCGCCACTTGCGCCCGAACGCCGGCCGCCGCCCCGAGCTCATTTCCGATGAGCTCCGGCCTCCTTAGCCGCTGCTGCTTGCTGTGCTGGATGCGGGCGAGCTCCCACTCCCCGTTGGTGCCCTCCGCCGCTCGTTTGGGCGCCGGGGGAGCGAACCCGAGCCCTCCGTCGCGCCTGTTGCCACCGGTGACGAGCCACCGGGTGGTTAGGCCCTGTTGACCAGGGATTTGACCTCCCCTGGGTCGCTGACAAGTGGGCCCTTGCCCAGCTAATCCTAGATTAGTTTTTTAATTAAGTCTAATTAACCCAACTGACATTTTAGTTAGTAGTAATTTAACATTAATTAATTCAGGTTAGTTAGTTAGTCACTGACGTGTGGACCCCACACATCAGGTTTGACCTAGACCCGGTCTGTTGACCTGCTGACGTCACAGCAACGTCATGCTGATGCAGTTAACCTTTTCTGGATTTATTCTTACTCTGAAAATTCTAGAAAATACCACAAACTTCTAAAAATCATAGAAAATCAACCGTAACTCCAAATGAAATAATTTATATATGAAAAATGACCAGAAAAATCCAATCTATCCATCTGTACCATTTGCATGCATGTTAGAACAACTTATGGCTGCTGTTTAGGACAAATCATATAAATGGCATTTGAATTTCACGTATGGAGTTTGGATTTGAACTTAGGGTTCAAACCAACTTCATTTAACTTTGTTGTTAGCTGAATTAGCTCAAAACACCAGCATGTTGCCATGTCATGAGAATGCATCATATTGCGCATTGCATTGATTGTGTTTCTTTCTCAGTTGCCAGTAATTGCCCCCTCTCGATAGACGCGTTTTGACGATGTGATCAATGACACCGATGAAGAAATATACTATCTTCAGAAGTGCCAGGCAAGCAAAACCCCCTTGTTCATTCCGATACAATCCTACTCTCTCGCTCCTTCTCTCTTTTACTGCATTAGGACAACACCGATTCATCTGTTACTTGCTGCGGTAGCTGAACCCCTTTATCCTTTGCATGACCTGTCATTGCCATAGTAAATAGATGAAACCCACTAGCATGAGTAGGAGTTGTTTGAGCCCTGTTGTGCCTACTCATTCATGCTTGTTTGTCATGCCTGCTACTGCTTAGAGTTGAGTCAGGTCTGATTCATCGGGAATGAATGGGAGGTGTGTAAACATGTCCTAATGTGTGTGAGCTAAGTGTGTGAACACGATTTGGTAAAGGTAGCGGTGAGAGGCCATATAGGAGTACATGGTGGGTTGTCTCATTGAAACCGTCCTCAGGAACTGAGTTCTATGTTTGTGATCCATGAACAGTTACTACCACACATTGGGTTCCGGTAACTCGAACCCTCTCGACTTATTAATCAACATGATCTCTGTCCAGGAGTTGCAACTAGTTTCTGGTGTTTGTAGGTAGTGTTAGTAGTCTACCAAGTGGCACCCGGTACAGGTGGGCTTGGGACAGACTAGGCACAGTGGCACGGTGTACCAAGTGGCACCTGGATGGTGGGCTTGGGAACCCTGCTCACATCGTTTGGGGCCGTGAGCGACACCCCGGCCGGATCTCCTTGCGGATGGAACCTGAATAGGCGATAAACCTGGACGAGAGACTTGTGTGGTTAGTTAGGTCGTGGCCGACTCCCTCGCCAGGCTTCCGCTTGAAGGTTGCAGAGATACATGACGTGTACATGGCGGTAAGTGGCGAGAGCGTGTGTGAAGGAGTACACCCCTGCAGGGTTAACATTATCTATTCGAATAGCCGTTTCCGCGGTAAAGGACTTCTGGGTTGCCTGTACAGTTCATAGACAAGTGAAAGTGGATACTCTAAAATACGCAAGATAAGCGTGAGTGCTATGGATGGCATTCTCGTAGGGAGACGGGAGCGGATCCATAGTGGTGTATTGATATGGTGAATATGTGGACTGGTGTGCGCCACCTCAAAAGAGTTACTTGCAGTCGTAGTTCAGGTTAGCCACCGAGTCAAAGCTGGCTTGCTGCAGTTAAACCCCACCATCGCCTTTGTTGATAATGATGCATATGTAGTTAGTTCTGATGTAAGTCTTGCTGGGTACATTTGTACTCACGTTGCTTAATTTATGTTTTTGCAGAGAGACTTTAGTCTCGCTAGTAGTACAGCATGGACTTCGACATTTAGCTTGTTACCTCAGCTATGATCTTGTGCCCTCGGCAGGATCTGGTAGATAGTCAGGCTTCTCAGCCTTTTTCATTTGTAGATGTCTGTACCCAGACATGTTAAGCTTCCGCTTGTGCTTGACTTGTGTGCTCTGAATGCTGGGTCATGAGACCCATGTTTGTAATATCTCGCTCCTCGGAGCCTATTGAATAAATACTTGAGTTGTAGAGTCATGTCGTGATGCCATGTTGTATTTGCACATATCGAGCATATTGTGTGTATGTTATTGAAATGCTTGGTATGTGTGGGATCTGACTATCTAGTTGTTTATCCTTAGTAGCCTCTCTTATCGGGAAATGTCTCCTAGTGCTTCCACTGAGCCATGGTAGCTTGCTACTGCTCCGGAACACTTAGGCTGGCCGGCATGTGTCCTTCTTCGTTCCTGTGTCTGTCCCTTCGGGGAAATGTCACGCGATGAATACCGGAGTCCTATTAGCCTGCTACAGCCCGGTTTACCGGAGTCCTGCTAGCCCAGTTGCTACAGCCCAGATTCACTCGCTGATGACCGACACGTTCGTTGTTGGGTCATGTATGCCTGTCCCTGTAAGTTAGTGCCACTTTGGGTTCACGACTAGCCATGTCAGCCCGGGTTCTTTGTCATATGGATGCTAGCGGCACTATCATATACATGAGCCAAAAGGCGCAAACGGTCCCGGGCCAGGTAAGGTGGCACCCGTGGGAATACCATGCGTGAGGCCGCAAAGTGATATGATGTGTTACATGCTAGATCAGTGTGACTCAGGATCGGGGTCCTGACAGTTACGGTGGATGCCACATGTCGGTCACCCTTGACGAAAACACTTCTGTGACGCACGATTTATAGTCATGGAAGTGGACACCTTCCGTGATGATAATTTTGGTAATGTCATGGAACACTTCTACGACAGCACAGGTATGACTATCTTGATTCTGTCATAAAATCGTCATGGATGTACATGCATGACAAAAAACGCGACATACTGTGACAAACACGTATCATCACGGAAGTGTATTTGTTTTGTAGTGCTAGCACGTCTCTGAAGGGTGAGTGCTGAAAGATATCCGCGACGGTGAACTCCATAACCGGAGCCTAGTTAGATTCGATGGGCACGGATGCGTGCGGTCCGGAACATACGGCCGGAGACAAGTCCGCGAGTCCGGAGATACATATTTTCTTAGGAGAGGAGTCTGTGTTCGGCTCCAACACCGATGAGTGTGCGGCCTCCGGGGAGGGGTCCATCCACCCGTCCTCGGAAGCCACGACCTGCTCTAGAACGAAGTCCGGAGCTGTAGCAGGTACGATGCTCCGAATACTGTCCGGCTATAGATCTAGGTCATGCACGTCGTGATCGTTTGGCGCTCCTGACATGGGTCCTAATCCGTCGAAGATCAAGTCTCCGCGGATGTCGGAAGTGTAGTTTAGGTTTCCAAACCTGACCTGATGGCCCGGGGCATAGCTATCGATCTGCTCTAGATGGCCAAGCCAGTTGGCCCATAGTGTGAAGCCGCCGAACACGAAGATCTGTCCGGGGAGAAAAATCTCACCCAAAGCGGCGTTGTTGAAGGTTGGAGAAGCCATCGAGCCTTACAGCGACGACATAGAGGAACTCTCAATGAAAGCACCAATGTCGGTGTCAAAACCGGCGGATCTCGGGTAGGGGGTACCGAACTGTGCGTCTAAGGCTAATGGTAATAGGAGGCTGGGGACACGATGTTTACCCAGGTTCGGGCCCTCTCGATGGAGGTAATACCCTACTTCCTGCTTGATTGATATTGATGATATGAGTATTACAAGAGCTGATCTACCACGAGATCAGAGAGGCTAAACCCTAGAAGCTAGCCTATGGTATGATTGTTGTTGTTGAGTCCTACGAACTAAACCCTCCGGTTTATATAGACACTTGAGGGGCTAGGGTTACACAGTGTCGGTTATAGAGAAGGAGATCTACATATGAATCACCAAGCTTTCCTTCCACGCCAAGGAGAGTCCCATCCGGACACGGGACGAAGTCATCAATCTTGTATCTTCATAGTCCAACAGTTCAGCCAAAGCATATAGTCCGGTTGTCCGGATACCCCCTTATCCAGGACTCCCTCAATAGCGACAGGTGGCGCTCCTCAGGGGGCGGTCAACCCGCGGCTGCGGTGGGTAGGCGGCGGTGGGGAGGCTCGGGAGGGGGCTAGGGAGGCAGGGAGGGGGCGGCGATGGCACGGGGAGGGTGCGGCGGCGAGGGCATGGGAAGGGTGCGGCGGCAATGGCGTGGGGTGGCACAAGGGAGGAATAAAGAGGAGAGGAGAGGGCGACGGTGGGGGCACGGCCGTTAAGTCAATTTTGAAGCTTTGTCGTCCGCCCCACCTTTGCCATCTGCTAGCGGACGACAAAGAAAGATTTGTCGTCTGCTAGCAGACAGTAAAGAGGGGCCCCGTTAGGAGTTGATAGCCAGTGGGCCAAACCCCCTCTTTGCCATCTGCTAGCTGATGACAAATCTTTCTTGGCCATCCGCTAGCAAACGGCAAAGAGATGGCTTATGGCAAAGCCAGCCTTTGCCGTCCGCTGCCTCTTTGTTGTCCGCTTTATGCTGGCTTATGGCCAAGCCTACCTTTGTCGTCAGCTAGCAGACGGCAAAGAGTGGGCAGACGACAAATCTGCTGATTCCAGTAGTGGGTGGACTTTTACCTCACCGACTCGGGTGTAGAGGAAGTAGAGGTAGCTCGGATGACGATCACTCCAAGGAGACACGACTAAGCCTGCATATTCCACCGAGTAAAATTTTAATTAGATCATCAAATCTCATATAGCATTCTTTGATGATAAAGTGATAATGACATAAAAACAAACTAGTTTTATTAATTTTCTTACTAAAAATAAACTAGTTCTATAGTAAAATTTTAATTAGATCATCAAATCTCATATACTTAAATTTTCTTACTAAAAATAAACTAGTTATATTAATTCAACTAATTCAACTTAACACTTACTATAAATAAAAATAAACTAGTTCTTACTAAAAATAAATTAGTTCTTACTAAAAATAAAGTAGTTCTATTAATTTGACTAGTTCAACTAAGCAATTACTATAAATAAAAATAAACTAGTTCAACTAGTTCTATTAATTTAACTAGTTCAACTAAGCAATTACTATAAATAAAAATAAACTAATTCTTACTAAGAATAGTGGGTGGCCGGAGGAGGAGGGAGGTGGGGGCGGCCGGAGGAGGAGGTCGGTGGAGGAGGGAGGAGGGGCGCCCGATGGAGGAGGGAGGAGGGAGTACCTCAGTGGAGGAGGAACAACGGCTTCGGGCAACAGCGGTTGTCGGGGAACGGCAGCGGCGGTGGACGATGGGGGCGCGGGGGAGAGAGTACTGAGTGACAGGGAGAGTGAGGGGGTCTCCGTCGCGCGGGGCACGATAAGGTAGGGATAGTAGTAGCGTGTGTCGAAGAAAAGCGCTACTACTCCGGAGAATATCAGTAGCACGCTATATGTATATGCGCTGCTACTAAGTGGGGTTAGCCATTATGCCCTAGTTCAAACTTAGCAGCATCGCGTTTTGCTAAAACGCGCTGCTAATGAAAGGATAGCAGTAGTGCATCTTACTGTCACGCGCTACTACTAAGTTGCAGCAGCGCCTCATTTTACCCAGCGCTACTACTAAGATTCTGTGTATAAGCTTTTCCCTAGTAGTGATCCAGCATGCATCTAGTGTATTAAGTTCATGGAGAAATAGAGTAATACAATAAGAACGATGACATGATGTAGACGAGATCTATTCATGTAGCAATAGCCCCCATCTTGTTATCCTTAATAGCAACGATACATACGTGTCTTGCTGCCCCTTCTGTCACTCAGAAAGAACACCGTACGGTCGAACCCATCACACAACACCTCTTCCCATGGCAAGAAAAATCGATCTAGCCGTCCTTACTAAACCAAAGATTTGAAGAAGAAATACGAGGAAATAAGTAATCATGCATATAAGAGATCAAAGAAAATCAAATAACTTTCATGGAGAAATAGATCTGATCATAAACTCAAAGTTCATCGGATCCCAACAAACGCACCATGATAACCGACAAGTATAGGGGGTCAATTGTAGCCTCTTTCGATAAGTAAGAGTGTCGAACCCAACGAGGAGCTAAATGTAGAACAAATATTCCCTCAAGTTCTATCGACCACCGATACAACTCTACGCATGCTTAACATTCGCTTTACCTAAAACAAGTATGAAACTAGAAGGACTTTGTAAGTGTTGTTGGATAGGTTTCTAAGAATATAAAGAGCACATAAATAAAAACTAGGGGCTGTTTAGATAAAGAAGCAATAAAGTTAGTATGGCGAGTGTGGAAAATTGGTGGTAGAAGTTGCGAAATTGTCCTTGAGCAATTGACTACTTTACTAGAACGATAGCAAGTTTTATGTGGGAGAGGCCACTGCAAGCATGTCATCCCTAACTTGGAATTCTATGCACTTATGATTGGAACTATTAGCAAGCATCCGCAACTACTAATGTTCATTAAGGTAAAACCCAACCATAGGATTAAGATATTGGTCCCCCTTCAATCCCGTATGCATCAATTTCTATGCTAGGTTGAAGCTTCTGTCAGTCTTGCCCTCCGATACATAGTCCTATCAACATACAACTAACCCTATGGTGTGATCCACGCGCGCGCTCATATGATGGGCACTAAAAGACAACAACATAACCACAAGAAAATTAAACCAATCATAGCAATTCACCAATTACCAATAGGACAACGAAAATCTACTCAGACATCATAGGATGGCAACACATCATTGGATAATAATATGAAAAATAAAGCACCATGTTCAAGTAGAGGGTACAACGGGTTGCGGCGGGAGAGTGGACCGCTGTAGATAGATGGGGGAAGGTGATGGAGATGTTGGTGAAGATGATGGTGGTGTTGGTGTAGATCACGGTGATGATGATGGCCCCGGCGGTGTTCTGGCGCCACCGGGAGAGAGGGGGAGAGAGCCCCCTTCTTCTTCTTCTTCCTTGACCTTCTCCCTAGATGGGAGAAGGGTTTCCCCTCTGTTCCATGGTCTCCATGGCATGGGAGGGGCGAGAGCCCCTCCGAGATTGGATTTGTCTCTCTGTCTCTCTCTGTTTCTGTGTTCCTGATTCTGCCCTTTCACTGTTTCTTATATTCCCAGAGATCCGTAACTCTGATTGGATTGAAACTTTGAACACGATTTTTCTCCTGATATTAGCTTAATTGCAGCAAAATAAGGGTAACAACCGCCTTATGGGGAGTCCACGAGGGTCAGGGGCGCGCCCCCTGCCTCGTCGGCCCCTCGAGCATTGTCTCGCATTGATTCCACTTCTCAAAATCCATATATATTCCAAAAAAAATTCTCCGTCCGTTTTTATCCCATTTGGACTCCGTTTGATATGGATTTTCTGCGAAACAAAAAACAGGCAACAAACAGGAACTGTCATTGGGCACTGGATCAATATGTTAGTCCCAAAAATAGTATAAATAGTTGCCAAAAGTATGTAAGAGTGGTAGAATATTAGCATGGAACAATCAAAAATGTAAGATTTGTAGAATATTCATGCTCGTCCTCGAGTAGGTAAATGATAAAAAAGATAATTTTTGATGTGGAATGCTACCTAGCATAATCTTGATCACATAATCTAATCATGGCATGAGTATTAAGAGATAAGTGATTCAAAGCAATAGTCTATCATTTGACATTGAAACAATAATACTTCAAGCATACTAACCAAGCAATTATGTCTTATCAAAATAACATAGCCAAAGAGTGCTTATCCCTAAAAAATCATATAGTTTGTCCATGCTTCATTTTTGTCACACAAAATGCTCCCATCATGCACAACCCCGATGACAAGCCAAGCAATTGGTTCATACTTTTTAACGCGCTTCAGCCTTTTCAACCCTCACACAATACATGAGCGTAATCCATGGATATAGCACTATAGGTTGAATAGCATATGATGATGTGGGTTATGTGGAGAAGACAAAAAAGGAAAAAGTCTCACATCGACGCGGCTAATCAACGGGCTATGGAGATGCCCATCAATTGATGTCAATGCGAGGAGTAGGGATTTCCGTGCAACGGATGCACTAGAGCTATAAGTGTATGAAAGCTCAAACTGAAAGTAGGTGTTCATCCAACTTGCTTGCTCATGAAGACCTCATGCATTTGAGGAAGCCCATCATCAGAATATACATGCCAAGTTCTATAATGAAAATTCCCACTAGTATATGAAAGTGATAACTCAAGAGACTCTCTATATGAAGAACATGGTGCTAATTTGAAGCACAAGTGTGGTAAAAGGATAGTAACATTGTCCCTTCTCTCATTTCTCTCATTTTTTTTGTTTTCTCTTTTTTTCCTTTTTTTGTTTTTTGGTGGGCTTCTTTGGCCTCTTTTTTTTATTTGGGCTTGTTTGGCCTATTTTATTTTGATAACTTCACATGGGACAATGTTCTAATAATGATGATCATCACACTTTTATTTACTTACAACTCAATATTACAACTCGATGTCTAGAACAAAGTATGACTCTATATGAATGCCTCTGGCAGTGTAGCAGGATGTGCAATGATCTAGCATAGCAATGACATCAAAAAATGGGCAAGCCAGGAAAACATCATGATCGCTATCTTACGATCATGCAAAGAAATATGACAATGAATGCTCAAGTCATGTATATGATGATGATGGAAGTTGCATGGAAATATATCTTTGAATGGCTATGGAAATGCCATGATAGTTAGGTATGTTGGCTGTTTTGAGGAAGATATAAGGAGGCTTATGTGTGATAGAGCGTTCGTATCATAGGGTTTGGATGCACCGGCGAAGTTTGCACCAACTCTCGAGGGGAGAAAGGCAACTGAAAATGCAACTATCCCTAGGTGGTTTTGGTAATTCATATCAACATATAGCTCATTGAGCTAATACTATTCCAAGACAACTATTTTAGGAAAGCTCAATGAATGGCATGGCATGGATGATGAAAAGTGGATCCCTCAAAATATTAAGGAAAAAAGGATTGGCTCAAGCTCAAAAGCTCAAGACTCTACATTTTATATTTTAGTGATCCAAGATCACATTGAGTCTATAGGAAAAGCCAATACTATCAAGGACGGATGAGGTGTTGCTTAATGAGCTTCTTGCTTCAAGTGCTTAGTGATATGCTCTAAAAACCCTCAACTACTTTCTCATATCCACATATGACCTAAACCTAAAGTCAAAATCGGTCCCACCGATTCTTTCTATCCGGCGCCACCGAGTTCAGATGTCATAACCACTGCCACAAACCCTAGGCAAATCGGTCTCACTGATAGGGATCTCGGTCTCACAGAGATGGGATTATAATCTCTCTTTTTCCCTTCGTAATGTTTTGGTCTAACCGAAGTGAGCGATCGGTCCCACCGAGATTGCAACGTAAACTCTCTGTTTCCATTTTGTAACATTTCGGTCTCACCAAAAAGAGCAAATCGGTCCCACCGAGTTTACCTGACCAACTCAGTGGTTAGCTAATTACCAAAATCGGTCCCACCGAGTTTGTGTAATTGGTCTCACCGAGATTATGTTATGCCTTAACCCTAACCATATCGGTCCCACAGAGTTGCATGTCGGTCCCACCGAAATCACTAACGGTCACTAGGTTTACTGAATCGGTCCGACCGAGTTTGTTGATTCGATCCCACCGAGATTGTTACATTGTGTGTAATGGTTAGATTTTGTGTGGAGGCTATATATACCCCTCCACCTCCTCTTCATTCGTGGAGAGAGCCATCAGAACAAACCTACACTTCCAACTTACCATTTCCGAGAGAGAACTACCTACTCATGTATTGAGGCCAAGATATTCCATTCCTACAATATGAATCTTGATCTCTAGCCTTCCCCAAGTTGCTTTCCACTCAAATCTTCTTTCCACCAGGTCCAAATCCTATGAGAGAGAGTTGAGTGTTGGGGAGACTATCATTTGAAGCACAAGAGCAAGGAGTTCATCATCAATGCACCATTTGTTACTTCTTGGAGAGTGGTGTCTCCTAGATTGGCTAGGCGTCACTTGGGAGCCTCCGACAAGATTGTGGAGTTGAACCAAGGAGTTTGTAAGGGCAAGGAGATCGCCTACTTCGTGAAGATCTACCGCTAGTGAGGCAAGTCCTTCCTGGGCGGCGACCATGGTGGGATAGACAAGGTTGCTTCTTTGTGGACCCTTCTTGGGTGGAGCCCTCCGTGGACTCGTGCAACCATTACCCTTCATGGGTTGAAGTCTCCATCAACGTGGATGTACGATAGCACCACCTATCAGAACCACGACAAAAACATCTGTATCTCCAATTGCGTTTGAAATCTCCAAACCCTTCCCTTTACATTCTTGCAAGTTGCATGCTTTAATTTCCGCTGCTCATATACTCTTTGCATGCTTGCTTGAATTGTGTGAATATTTCTTGACTTGTGCAAAGATAGCTAAAATCTGCCAAAGTCTAAAATTGGGAAAAGGTTAAGTTTTTAATTGGTCAAGTAGTCTAATCACCCCCCTCTAGACATACTTCAAGGTCCTACAAGTGGTATCAGAGCCTTGGTCTCCATTTGCTTTGATTTCCATAGCTTTTGGTGGTCATAGCCTTTGTTTCACAACCTATGAGAGTATGGCGTCTAGCGAGGGAAATTATCACCATAGAGGTCCTTACTTTGATGGTACTAATTTTGCTAGTTGGAAGCATAATATGAAAATGCATATTCTTGGACATAACCCCGCCGTTTGGGCTATTGTGTGTATTGGCTTGCCAGGTGAATTCTTTGATGGGAGGGAACCAAACCGTGAAGCTAGCGTGGATGAATTAAAGATGCTGGAATACAATGCTCAAGCTTGCGATATCCTCTTCAATGGATTATGCCTTGAAGAATTCAACAAAATCAGCCGTCTTGAGAATGCAAAGGAAATTTGGGATACTTTGATTCATATGCATGAAGGTACCGAATCCATCAAGGAATCCAAGTTGGATGTGCTCCAAAGTCAGCTTGACAAGTTCAAAATGAAGGATGGTGAAGGTGTCGCTGAAATGTACTCTAGGCTTGCTCTTATCACAAATGAGATTGCTGGCTTAGGAAGTGAAGACATGACAGACAGATTCATCATCAAGAAAATCCTAAGAGCATTGGATGGAAAGTATGATACCGTGTGCACATTGATTCAAATGATGCCCAATTACAAGAATCTCAAGCCAACGGAAGTCATTGGTAGAATCGTTTCTCATGACATGTCACTCAGGGATAAAGAGGAACTTCACAACAAGTCAAGTGGTGCTTTCAAAGCCTCATGTGAAGCTCCTACATCATCAAGTGATAAACAAACCTTCAATGAAGAATTGAGCTTAATGGTGAAGAATTTCAACAAATTCTACAAGAGTAGAAGCAAAGAAAGAAGCTCTAAGTCAAGGTCCTACAATGACAAAAGATCTTCCAATCGAGAGCGCAATTGCTACAATTGTGGGAGACCCAGACTACGACACCCTACAAGAGAAGAGAAGATTCTCCCAAGAGAAGAAGTAGAAGAGAAGAATCACCACCAAGAGAGAGAAGGAGTAGAGATGATCGTTATGAACGAAGAACATCCCGGAGAAGCAAGGATTCAGAAAGGAAGGACAAGTCATCAAAGAGCTACACAAAACAAAGACATCAAGCTCATGTTGGTGAATGGGTATCCAGTTCCGACTGTGAACATCACTCCGAGAGAAGCTATCACTCCGACTCCGAACATACTCAAGATGAAGGTGTTGCCGGTCTAGCACTTGTGTCGACCAACTCCTACGACATACTTGATTCACCAAATGAAGGAATTGGAAGATGCTTCATGGCTAAAGGCCCCAAGGTAACTCATCCCGAGTATGTTGATTTCAATAGTGATGAAGATGACTTGTTAGGTGATGATGATTTACTTATTCACAACTTTAGTAATGAATACTATGATGAAACGTCAATTAATCATGCTAAACAAGATAAAATGAATGACAGTGATAAGGAGAAGTTTGAGCTTTTAACTAAAGAACTAAACACTCTTAAGTTAGCTCATGAAACTATCTTAGGGGATCATCGAGAACTTTTGAGGACTCATGAGAAGTTACGCTTGGAAAATCTCAATCTTGAGCAAGAGCATGAGTTCTTAAAGGCAATCAATGATGATCTTCGCAAGAAAAGTTCTTCTTACATTGCCAAGCGTTTACTCTTATCTACTTACATGCCTCAAGTCAAGTCTAGTAACAAGAACAAGAAGGATTCTTCCTCTAGTAGTAGTAACAATAATAATGCTAAATCCAATATTGTTGCTTCTAGTAGTCCTCTTGATTCCACTAATGATTCTCTTAGCCAAGTTACACTTGAGCAAGAAAATAGCTTATTGAAGGGAATTATAGAGAAAGGTGTTTACAAAAGCCTTGCCGGGAGTAATCAATTCGTGGAAATTGTACGCAAGCAAGGAAGGCACCGGAAGAATCAAGGTGTTGGTTTTGAACGAAAGTTCAATGCCAATGGAGTTGAGTGGGAAGAAGATCAATACCCCAAGATGAAGTTTGTTCCTCAACAAGAGAAGTATGATCCTACTTCCTTCAAGGGAACACAAGCACAAGATGATCTTCCACCACAAGACCACAAGAACAAAGGCAAGGACAAGATTCAAGAGGAGATTGATGCATTTGAAGAAGCACCTAAGGCCTTCGTCAAGTGGGTTCCCAAGACTACGTCAAGTTCTACTTCATCAAATACAACTGCAACTCCAAGGATTCCCATCAAGATGATGTGGATCCCTAAGAAGAAGAACTAGAGAGTTCTTGAGGGTGACTCCACCAACATTCTTAACTCATATCATTATGGCAAGGACAAGTGCAATAAACCTCCATATCTTGCAATAGTTCAAGGAGTCACAAACCCTCATGTTGGTAAGGCAAGGGACAGGTAACCTAATGCTTTCATGGACATCATCTTGTGTGTGCGTCACTATGTCTATGGATATTCTTGTTTGTTCCTTATGGGACTAACCCATGTAGGTATTGAAAGTGCAACTCACTCCAAAGGATTGCTCCAAATGATCTACATCAACATTAAGCATCCACATCTTCAACACCTACATGAAGTCATCATCGACAAAACCCAAGGTTAGTTCATCCCTCTAAGGGGGGATCTCACATCTAGGGGGGAGCTTAACTTTAAGAATTGAGTCAAAGAAACTCTAATGATGTGAACACATCAATGCATTATGTAAAAGTGGTAACCCCACTTGAGCTTAAACGATGACTATGACCCATGATCAAATGTTCTCATTTGACTCCTAAGGCAATATACTCATATATAGATGACCTAGTCATCGCCAATTGATTGATAGATGCTAGAATTGGTTGTGCATGCTTCGCCACATATTTCATTTGCCATCTTATTGTGTGAGCATGTTGGTTGCATATTTGACTCATTCGAGGACATCCACTTGTTGCTTTGATTGATTGGTTTCTTTTTCTTTTGCCAAGTGGATGGACAAGAATGCCTAAGAACCTTCTCTAGCTATCTATGCTTTTCTTGTCTCAAACTCTATTCATGCTACATCACAAAATTTGATCAAATCAGATTCGAACCACTCTGTGTGAGGAGCACTCGGAGTCCCCGATTCATCATAGACTTAAACTTCCAAAACTTCTTTGTGTGTTTCGATCTGACCAATTCTTCCATTTTGGTCATACCGAGATCACTAAGTCGATCTAGGTTTTCAATCTCGCTGCAACCGATTCAAACTTTTCGGTCTCACCGAGTTGCTGTGACTGTCAACAGTTATGCATCTCGGTGCCACCGAGTTGTTCAACTCGGTCACACCGACAGTGATGGGCTATGTATACACACGGGCAAAATTTTGGAAAACTTTCTCCAAACCACTTCACCCGCGCATAGCTCGCTCTGCCTTCTAGGTCTCCGGATCGTTGACTTCGTCGCCAGCCGCCTCCTGTCGCTGGTCTTCGCCGCCGTCAACAGAATTCATCCCCGCCATTGCCGCCGTAGCGAGTTCATCGCCGAATTAGGGTATGAACTCGATCACAGTGCTATCCTCGTCTGTTTCTGAGCACATTGTGTACATTATGATTCTTGCCACGATTGAAACACATCTATCCAGTCAAAACAATCCGTAGAATAGATGCAATTTGAAAATTTAGGGTTAGGTTTCCGCCGAAACCATCTTAGACCCACCGAGTTGAAAAACTCGGTCCCACCGATTCGGCTAATGCCATTGCAATAGTAACTCTCGGTCTGACCGAGAATTGCTAATCGGTGTGACCGATTTTAGGACTCAGTGAAACCCTAGCAGTCTCGGTGCCACCGAACTGTGACTCGGTCTGACCAAGAGCACTAGTTTAGGTTCCAAAACTGCTTCGGTATCACCGAGTTTGAAAATCGGTTGATCCGAAATGCTTTCTGTGGAAACTAAAACTAAGTTTTAGAATCATTCTTTTGCAAAAATCTCTGCATTTTGTGATGCTCATCCATTCTATCTCATCCATAACTATTCATAGGCTCAGCAGTCAGAGTTCTCAACATGTCAGACCAAAGTGATAGCCAGAACAGGGAAGAAGAGCAGATTCACATGAGTGAGGGCACTAGTCCTTCCAGTTCCTCAGATGAAGGCAACAAAAATACTCCTAGCAATTTGCCCAAAGCAACCACAAGAGCAAGAAGGAAGAGAACCTCAGACTCAGAGGATGAAGACTATGTGGCAGCTGAAGATGAGGCTACTTCCAAGAAAGTAGTGCTCAAAAAGGAGTATGGCTCAGCTAAGACCACAAAGCCTGGACTGAACAGGAAGGTCCCTACCAAGAGGACACCTATGTTGAAGGTCAGAGGATCAACACAAGAACCAGAGAAACCTGATCCCAAGGAGCCAGCTGCAGAAGGAAAGAAGGGAAAGGAAAGGGTCAGAAAGACCATGGCCAGAGTTGTTGGACAACCTTCCATGATGGAAGATGAGGAGGAAGAAGAGGTTGCTGCACCAGCACCCAAGGCACAGAAGCCGATGGGTGATGCCATAAAGACAGGGTCTACATCATTAAAGCCCAAAGAAGCAACCAAAGCTGCCTCCAAGGCCAAATCTGCACCTAAGAGGAATACCAGGAGTATACCAGCTGCTGAGAAGAACAAGGCCCCATTGCCTGAAGTTGCAGCTGAGGAAGATGATGAAGGACAAGTCCTAAGGAAGCTCAAACCCAAGATTCCAGACCACAACGATGCTCATCCAGTGGCTGAGAATATGAAGCTGAGGAAGGATGCAGGGCCCAGGCAGTGGAGATTGTCTAATCCATAAACAATCAGGAGAAGAACTGTTGTAGATTACACGTTCCACACTAAGGAACAGCAGGACTTCTATGAGACTGCGTTGTTGGATAAGAAGCCCATAGTCTATGACATGAGGTGGGTAGACTGGAAATTCATAAAGGAAAATGAGGATCACTACCCAGGAGTATATGACAGCTTTAAGGCTTGTGGAGTTGATGAGTTTGTTGGACAGAAGTTCACAAACTGGAATGATGAGCTAGTTATGCAATTCTACCCCACAGCTAATTTTTATCCTGATGGCAGAATTGTCTAGATGTCTGAAGGTACAAGGTACCAATCAACTATTGAGGAATGGGCCAATACGATTAATGCCCTAGAGGAGAAGCAAGATGACTTGGATGTCTACTCCAAGAAGAAGATGGATCACAATTCCATGTCCCATATGTATAAGGAGATCCCAGACAAGGCCCTTGAAACTTTCAAGTTTGGGTCTGTCCACTTTCTTCTGTCAGCGCTGCCAATAACCAACTGGATTCTTAGGCACACTTTGTTTCCCAAGTCAGGTGACCACAACATGATTAGAGGGCATGCAATTAATATGCTACACATTTTTGATGTGCCACAGAGATTCAGCCTAATAGTTGAGACTATCAAGCGGACAGCAGCAGACCAAAAGAGAAGTTGTGGGTCTGCCCCACAAATCCAGGAGCTGATCAACTCAAAGATGGGCACATGCAATTATCTGTTGGATAAGGAACACTTTGTTCTCTATCCAGATTTTGAGGACAATCAAGTTGTCATGAATGAGAATGAACCATCATCAGTGCAAGCTCAAGAGAAGAAGGAGAAAGCTAAGAAGGAGAAGGCTGCCAAGATGCCAACTCTAGAGGAGGCATCTGAATACTTTTTGAAGAGCAAGCAAGACCAACTTGGATACTTGATAGCATCAACTCTGACGATTGAGAAGGGGTTGGCCACCCAAACTCAAAACCAGGAGAGCCTAGAAAGAATCATGGAACAAAAATTCTATGATTTAGATGTCAAAGTAACTGAGATTCAGTTAGTTGTGAAGCAGCTACAGGATGACATGCAGGAGAGGAAGGGTAGGACAACTACTGCTTCATTTGCCAGACTGCCTCGAGCTCAGAGATCAGCTGCAGAGCCAGTGATAGACACCCGAGCCACTTCATCTGCACCAGGTACAGCTCCAGTGCAACCAGCTCCAGCACCAACTCCTTCAGCCCCATCCACATCAAGTGAAGTCTTCGTCCAAGGAGCCATCTCTACACCACCAACTGAAGACCAAGCGTGAGAGACGAAATAGTACTATGCATTTTCTAGGAACTTTTTGGTAACTTGTTGCCAAATGGGGAGAAAAATGTATAGATCATAGGCTTCGAGAGAGAGAGAGTTTGCTTTTGTTCTCTCTTGTCTTCTTGGTTGAACTTTATTTGCTTTTGCTTGCTTGAGATACTATGCTATTATCTGTGAGACATTGATGATCATGTGCTTGATCATAAGCTACACTTATGCTTGTTAGATGATATTATCTTATTTATCCTTATATGACCATTCACTTTGCTTGGTGATGAGTGCATATATTCAATCTTTATTATTTTGAGCGCTCCACCGAGATGTATGTGACATGGAAGAGTAACCCATGAGCCTAATTCCTTGTGCATTTGCAGTCCAAAGAAAATCTAAAACTATGCACAAATTTAGGGGGAGCTCTTGCTTATCACATACTTCTCAAAGCTACGATGTTTTTCAATCCTATTATCATTTGTCGAAGCTTTGATCTATATGTTGTCATCAATTACCAAAAAGGGGGAGATTGAAAGTGCAACTATCCCTAGGTGGTTTTGGTAATTCATATCAACATATAGCTCATTGAGCTAATACTATTCCAAGACAAATATTTCAGGAAAGCTCAATGAATGGCATGGCATGGGTGATGAAAGTGGATCCCTCAAAATATTAAGGACAAAAGGATTGGCTCAAGCTCAAAAGCTCAAGACTCTACATTTTATATGTTAGTGATCCAAGATCACATTGAGTCTATTGGAAAAGACAATACTATGAAGGAGGGATGAGGTATTGCTTAATGAGCTTCTTGCTTCAAGTGCTTAGTGATATGCTTCAAAAACCCTCAACTACTTTCTCATATCCACATATGACCTAAACCTAAAGTCAAAATAGGTCCCACCGATTCTTTCTATCTGGCGCCACCGAGTTCAGATGTCATAGCCACTGCCACAGACCCTAGGCAAATCGGTCTCACCGATAGGGATCTTGGTCTCACTGAGATGGGATTGTAATCTCTCTGTTTCCCTTCGTAATATTTCGGTCTAACCGAAGTGATCGATCGGTCCCACCGAGATTGCAATGTAAACTCTTTGTTTCCCTTTCGTAACATTTTGGTCTCACCGAAAAGAGCGAATAGGTCCCACCGAGTTTACCTGACCAACTCTCTGGTTAGCTAATTACCAAAATCGGTCTCACCGAGTTTGTGTAATCGGTCTCACCGAGATTACGTTATGCCTTAAGCCTAATCATATCTGTCCCACCGAGTTGCATGTCGGTCCCACCGAAATCACTAACAGTCACTAGGTTTACTAAATCGGTCCGACCGAGTTTGTTGATTCGGTCCCACCAAGATTGGTAAATTGTGTGTAACAGTTAGATTTTGTGTGGAGGCTATATATACCCCTCCACCTCCTCTTCATTCATGGAGAGAGCCATCAGAACAAACCTACACTTCCAACTTACCATTTCTGAGAGAGAACTACCTACTCATGTGTTGAGGCAAAGATATTCCATTCCTACCATATGAATCTTGATCTCTAGCCTTCCCCAAGTTGCTTTCCACTCAAATCTTCTTTCCACCAGATCCAAATCCTATGAGAGAGAGTTGAGTGTTGGGGAGACTATCATTTGAAGCACAAGAGCAAGGAGTTCATCATCAACGCGCCATTTGTTACTTCTTTGAGAGTGGTGTCTCCTAGATTGGCTAGGCATCACTTGGGAGCCTCCGATAAGATTGTGGAGTTGATCCAAGGAGTTTGTAAGGCAAGGAGATCGCCTACTTCATGAAGATCTACCGCTAGTGAGGCAAGTCCTTCGTGGGCGACGGCCATGCTGGGATAGACAAGGTTGCTTCTTCATGGACCCTTCTTGGGTGGAGCCCTCTGTGGACTCGTGCAACCGTTACCCTTTGTGGTTTGAAGTCTCCATCAATGTGGATGTACGATAGCACCACCTATCGGAACCATGACAAAAACATCTGTGTCTCCAATTGCGTTTGAAATCTCCAAACCCTTCCCTTTACATTCTTGCAAGTTGCATGCTTTAATTTCCGCTGCTCATATACTCTTTGCATGCTTGCTTGAATTGTGTGAAGATTGCTTGACTTGTGCAAAGATAGCTAAAATCTGCCAAAGTCTAAAATTGGGAAAAGGTTAAGTTTTTAATTGGTCAAGTAGTCTAATCACCCCCCCTCTACACATACTTCAAGGTCCTACAGCAATGCACGGTACCGTAGAGGCTAGCGAATTGCGAAAAGGTAAGAGTGCGTATAATCCATGGACTCACATTAGTCATAAAGAACTCATGTACTTATTGCAAAAGTTTATTAGCCCTCGAAGCAAAGTACTACTAGGCATGCCCCTAGGGGTATAGATTGGTAGGAAAATACCATCGCTCGTCCTCGACTGCCACTCATAAGGAAGACAATCAAAGAAACACAACATGCTTCAAATTTGTCACAAAACGGTTACCATACGTGCATGCTACGGGACTTGCAAACCTCAACACAAGTATTTCTCAGTTTCACAAATACTCAACTAGCACGACTCTTATATCACCACCTTTGTATCGCAAAACAATTGCAAGGAATCAAACATATCATATTCAGTGATCTACAAGTTTTATGTAGGATTTTATGACTAACCACGTGAATGACCAATTCATGTCATCTCTCCAAATAGATATAAGTGAAGCAAGAGAGTATAATTCTTTTTACAAAAGATATGCACATGCTCTAACAAATATAAGTGAAGCAAAAGAGCATTCTACAAATGGCGGTTTTCTGTGTGAAGAGAAACAGGCAATCCAAACTTCAAATGATAAAAGTGAAGCACATGAAGCACTCTATAAAGCCATACTCAAAAGATTTAAGTGAAGTGCAATGAGCATTTATAAATCAACCATGGACTATCTCATACTAGCATGGTGCATAAAATAAAAGTGAAAATTAAATGCAAAAGACGCTCCAAGATTTGCACATATCGCATGAATGAAACGAATCTGAAAACATATCGATACTTGTTGAAGAAATGGGATGCCTTCTGGGGCATCCCCAAGCTTAGACGCTTGAGTATCCTTGAATATTTACTTGCAGTGCCTTGGGCATCCCCAAGCTTGAGCTCTTGCCTCTTCTTCTTCTTCTTGCATCGAGACCTCCTCGATCTTCGAACGCTTCATCCTCACAAAACTCAACAGAAAGCTCGGTAAGATCAGTTAGTATAATAAAGAAAATCACTACTTTAAGTACTATTGCAAACCAATTCATATTTTGTTTTTGCATTGTAGCTACTGTAATATAACTTTTCCATGGCTTAATTCACTGATAGAAATCGATAGTTTCATCAAAACAAGCAAATTATGCATCAAAAACAAAATCTGTCTTAAACAAGGCAGTCTGTAGTAATATGAACATTCACCATATTTCTGGTACTCCAACAATTAGAAAAAATGGACAATTTGTATAGAAAGACAGTGCAAAAAGTTTCAGAACCGTTAGATGTTCGAGTAAAAAATGTAAAATCGCGCACTACATCCTAAAGGCAAACCTTGGCACATTATTTTTATGATATTTGTTTTTAAACTTTATAAAAGCACATAGAAGAAATTAATGACAACATCAACAAGATCCCAATGGCCACGCTCCTCAAGGTACGGGTGGGGGAATTACTTTAGCTGCACCCCCTCTCCTCGCTGAAGGGCACAACCACAGTGGTGGCACTCGTTCTGAGGCAAATCACAACCCTTCGGTCGTCCCCGCCATGGGTACGACCGCGAGGCACGCGCCGCCTCCACAACAAGCCAGCTGAGCTACTATGCCAATGGAGCCACCCGCCCTCAAGAACCTCTGCTGCGTGGCCACGCAATCCAAGCGGCTGGCTCACGGCAACGAGGGCACGACGCGGTCGCCACTGGCGCCATCAGGAACCGAGCGACGCAGCGCCAACCCAATGGGTGTGACGACCCCAACATCAAAGAGTCCGCGCTCAGAGATAGCAGGTGATCCCCATGGTGAAGAGCTGGGACGGATATATCCTTTCTGGAGCATTTCGTCAACTGTTTCTTTAGCTCCACTAATTTTGATGAGGGCATCCGGTAATACTTCTTGTGTAACGGTGTGGTTCCGGGCACAAGATCTATTGCAAACTCAAGCTCTCGATTGGGTGGCATGCCTGGCAATTCTTCTGGAAATACATCCGGAAACTCACTGACCACGGGAATTAATTCCAATTCAGCCACAGCACTGAAGACCATTTCTTGCTTGGGTATGCTTCTGCGAGCATAGAATTTTGTAGTCTGCCCTTCCTGACTGGTCAGAGTGACTCTCGGTTCGCACAATTTATGCATACTTGATACCGAGTCAGCCAATTCATACCCGAGATAACATCCAACTTAGCAGACTCAATAATTATCAAAGAAGTTCGAAAACAGACTCCGTTGATATTGACTTACAGATAACGGCAGACCAGATTGCTCCAGATTAAGGATCCCGGGGTTTGTACTAGCATATTCTTGCCCAAAAGCGAACAAGGAAATTTGTTTTGGGCAACAAAACTCCAAGAAATAAAAGAGTGGGAAGCCCCAGAGTCAAAGAAAATCACTTCAAGTATGTTATTAACACAAAACATACCAATGACGACTTCGGGATTCTCTTGGGCATCATCGGCGGAGAGGTGATGAACGTGCCCAGTGATGTTTTGCTGGTTCGGTCATGATTCCATAAAATTGACTTGTGGCCTGAATATAACATTCGCCTTGCTGTTCCTGGGACACTGTCGGGCATAATGTCCGGTTTTCCCACAACTGAAGCAAGAATTGTTGCGCTGACGCTCCTCTTGCATTGGGTTGGTCACGACATTCTTGACTTGAGTGGTGGTCTTGTTAACATTCTGTTGCCAATTGGGCTTGTATTCCACCTAAGTCTACTGCCAGGTATGAGCCTTCTGCATTGGTTGTGCTTCCTTCCTTGGCTCAAACTTGCGTTTGTGATTGTTGTTAGCAGCCCTATTATCTGATACATGCTTGTGCTCCCTTCAGCAATGAAAGCCTTGTTCACCAGAGTTTGGAAATCTGGGAAATCAAACATACTGAGAGTACACCGGAGTTGCGGGTTTAATCTACCAAGAAATTTGCCAATCTTTCTTTCTTCAGTGGCCACGTCATCAAGGGAGTATTGTGACAGATGATTGAATTTTTGCAAATATTCACCCACAGACTGATTTCCTTGGAGGAGCGCGAGAAATTCATGCTGCTTAGTCTTCATAATTCTAGTAGGGATATGATATTTCCGGAATCGTTCCTTGAATGTTGACCAGGTGATTTCTTCATTAGCAGGCCACATGAATTTTTCATTTTCCCACCATATGGCAGCAGCGCTTTCAAGATAATGAGTTGCAAATGGAACCTTATCTCCTTCTTAAGTACGAGCAATCTCAAGCTTCTTCTCAATAGTTCGCAACCAATCGTCTGCATCCAAGGGGTCAACAACCTGACTGAAACTGGGAGGCTTGGTCCTTTGAAAATCTGACAGCTTAGAATGATGACCGTTCTGATTTCCATTCTGTCCAACCACAGCTTGAACACTTCTTAATATTTCAATCAGATCATTATTCCGTATTTCCTCAAACATATGCAGAATTTGCTCGGTGGTGAGCGGATTTGGCGGTGGAGGCGGTGGTGGAATGTACGGCTCGGGGGAGTGTCCTGCCTGTTATGCGGAACGACGAATAGGAGAACCCTCGCAAACATTGCTACTGCTGCCTCCCCGCGTCATCCTATTGTGATTTTTCCCAATACAACGCAACCGAGATGAGAAAGATTCAAAATATATTGGGGAAAGCCAGCAACAAATGCCCGAGAAAGGCCGAAAAGACGAAGGAAATACGGCGAATAAAATAGAGTTCCAACATAATTATACATAGACTCGTACATGAAAGATAAACAACATGCCAGGTTGAACTACTCTCATACATGAAACCAAACCTCATGACTCGTACGACTACACTCGTACACCATCCTGACGACTGTGAATACTCAGAAGCTCTACTGCTATGCTGGTGTTGTGGGGTCCTCTCCTGAAGCGGACTCGGGTCCTGAACTGACATGGTTAAAGGTAACACGACGATGCTGCCTCAAGGGCTCTCCCTCCAGGGCAGGTGTAGGGTGAAGCATCGGGGCTACAGGAGTAGCGAGAAGTGAAACCCACTCAACAGGAGATCTGAGAGGACTCACAGTCACAGTGCCCGAGCTACTCGGAGGAGTAACCGATGAAACAGGGGAACTAGAGCCGGCAGGAATATATGGAGTAAATCCCATAGATGCCGGAACAGTGACAGATCTAGTAGAGGCTAAAGCAGTACGGGCACGAGTCAGCTCTCGACCCAGCTCATGGATCATAAGGTAGCTAGGAGTGATATAACGAGAAAGGTGGCTAGTAACACTATCAGACTCCGGATCAATGATAGGGAAACGAACACGACCATTGTCGTGCAGAGAAGGGTAGTAGTAGAAACCTGGGTGGTTCTGCATATGGACCTTGTTGTAACGAAGCTCGACAAGGACCTCAAATGAAGCAAACTGGATAGCCTGAGAAGCGGTAGAAGCGTAACCGCTCCGAGAGGTACGAGTGTAAGTGCTGGAATCAGAACTAGTGGAAAGAGTAACCACCGCGTGATACTCATACACTGAGTCAGCTAGACGCTCCCAGTACACACGATAGGTTGGGTTGTCACTGAGGGGGTACAACCGATGCCACACGTTACGAAGGAGATGCGGCGACATGTACGACATCAACTGCAACTGGCACGGGTACGACACCGGAGCCATCTACACTCACAACCATTAGTAGTTTAGCATAAAAAAACAAGTGCATACAGTGCAACAACCAGCTACAAATGCTACCGGCACTCAATTAAAACTCGTATCTAACATCCAGTTAACATGTCGTAGTCTAGCATGGACTATAGTCGGTGCGACTCTGATACCAAGCGTTGTGGCACCCCGGCTCAGAGCAACCGGTTTACCATGCATTGCCAGCCCAGAGACCATGTCCTCTGGCAACACACAACAACTTGGTACAGAAAAACAACCGCTTTATTGATCCTAGCGGATCAAAGTTTACTTTAGAACAGGTGGCGAGGCCAAGCTCCACACTCGGTGTGGCTGAACAATATGTACATTATTTAGTTAACATAAAGGGGTCTCGATCATCACAACTACGAGGCAGTGGAACAACATCGTAGCGGAACTCCATAGCACAGGGACACAAACATGGACACGATCTAGACTCGAACAGAACTCCTTTCCAATGAGACTTTCCTGAAATCTGGCATGACATGCCATGTCAGTACATTGAATGTACTTGCAAGCTCACAACAAGCATAAACATAATGACAAACAATATCATGACAAGTAACCATTTCATATTAATGCAACAATATATATATCCCACATGCTGTGATCATGCTCTTGTGATAAAAGTCCCTCGGACTAGCTTACCAACCGTTATCGCTCTTGGATCACAAACGTACCAACCACAAGGTACTCTCCAGAGACATCTCATGATCATTCCGGCGATCACAACCACAACCAATATTTGTTCTTAAACCATGATCCTTCCTGCGATCACCACCACGACCAACTTCTTGGTCTAAACAACACAATGGCCTTCCCGCCATCATCAACAGTGCAAAGATTCATAACTTAGGTGTGCAAGATTTATTTAATGTTGACCCATGGTGTGACCTACTTTCGAGCGTGTCTGTAACCGTGGACTCGGCTATCGATAGATTAATACACACTGCAGAGGTAGCGCACTGTACCCACACCACGGAACCCATGGCCTCGCACTCCCATTTGGGTGGACCAACAGCATTCTGACGAAACCCCTCCATTGCCATGACACTCTCCCGGCCACTCCGACTCACTCCCCACTGGGCTAGTCCTGGGTGGCCCCGTGTCTACCAAAGACACAACACTACCGTTGTGGCCAAAACATAAACGATCCCACACGGGGACCCGGTACCATAAACTCAACAACGGGCACACAAAGTTATGTCTGCTTACCGGGCCAGGGTACCGCATGCCCATAACCTTCCTAGTTGGAGGCACCGACCAGAGGCATGACAACGGAACGAATAAGGGCCTTCCCATACCGGCAAATGTGGTTGCACTGGGAAAAACTCGATTCAGCGGCACCATGACCCGGTCAACAATATATTCAAGTTGAGTTATTATCAGGTTCAACTTAAAGTGAAAATAACCGGTGTCATAATGCCATGACATGCAACACTAACATAGGCATCACATATCAACAGAAATGACCGAGTCAACTTTATCCACACTAAGCATAGGCATCAACAATCCATGACACTTATCTGGTTAAGATTAAACCTCACTTTAAATTGAATCTTGTCTAGCAAATTTTACCATTTTTACCCATGCAAGAAAATAACTCCACTAATTACTTATATCCACAACCATATCATTCTTTAATCACCCACAAACATATCCTAGTTTCTTTACCAACTAAACTACTTCAAACTTTCTGTAACTCAAGCATATTAGCCAAAACAAGCAATTAACAGAATATAATTAACATAATAATGATTTAAATGCATGGAATAAATCATTTGTTCAAGTAGAAAATCACAAATATTGTACACCATGAAAATGTTGTTTTGGCTTGCCTTAGTGCAGATGAGGTTCACAAGCCTGCTGGCGATCCTCAAGACAAGCCTCACCTTCTGAAAATAAATTAAAACACAAGAAGGAAATAGCAAGAAACCTTCTGAAATTCACCAGAAAATCTAAACAGCATGGAAAAATCCCATCTTTGGTGAGCTGCTAGATTTCTGAACAAAGAACAAAATGCAAAAAGAATCAAGACATTTGGACTTATGGTTAAAAAGTTTTGACCATTTGAAGCTCTCTGGATTAAATTAAAATTTGAAATTTAAATAAACAGACTGGGGGGTGACGTCGAAGGCTTTAAAGCCTCGGGGCGCCACCACTCATACCGCTTCGTGCACGTACTAAGTTGCTGACTAGCAGGCCCTGCTAGTCAGGTGAGGGGGAGAGAGAGAGGGAAACAGAGAGCGGCGAGGCTTCGCCGGAGCGCACGCTGGAGGCGTGGGCTCCTTGGCTAAAACAAGAGGGAGGGATCGAGAGAGGAGACGGAGGCGCACCTGCCCATATCCGTAGAGTAGCTAGGGGTGGTCGGACGGCGCTGGAATCAGCCTCTCCAGCGGAGGCAAAGAGCGGATGTCGCCGGAGACGAAGACAGTGGCGACCGGAGGAGACTCCAAGGGCTCCAACCAGGCGGAAGGGCGCCACCGAAGAGTAGCGGAGTCCCTGGAAGGGTTGCCCTAGCCTGGGAGGGGCTGGAGCTGTGGAGACGACCCGAGGGGAGCGCCAGCGAACTCGAGCTCAGGGACAGCGGCCCACAGCCTACCTGGCCGGGCTACGGCTTTCTATGCGCTTGCGTAGTGTGTGGGAGTGGTGGATGGTGCTTGAGGAGTCTAGGGATGGCCCTATTTATAGTCGAGCATCGGAGGGGGTCCGGACTCCACCGATGGACACCTGGCCACGGCGCCCGGCGAGGAACAGCGTCAGTGAGATGGGGAGAAGAAGAAGCAGCTCACGCAGGGACTGTTGGCGAACGGGGACAAGCACAAGGGTGAGAGGAAGGCGATGATTACAGTGCGCACCGCACTGTTGCATTGGCTGGACCATGCCCGTGCTCGGTGCGCGAGCTCCGACGTCGGTGAGCGCCAGGGCGGAGTTAAGGGAGTCGAGACGATGATGGTGGCGCTGTTTGGCATGCTCAGGCAGGTGGGGCAGCGAGCACGCGTGCAACAGAGCGCTCGGCGGCACCCAGAGCGCGTCGTTTGCATGCCAGCACGCCTGGACGAACGCGGTCACCATGTGAACTATGACCTCAGACCGACCTAAGCCCAAACTTCATGTCTGGCGTGTTGTTGTGGTAGTTTTGATTATTACCACGCTTAGTTTTGGTTTCAGGTGCAGAAGAAATGATTTTATACTCCTCATAAGTTTCTGGACAGTAACTTTGAGAGTTTACTGAGGTCAAACCACTGGGAGTTGAGGGCTGGGCTTGTGAGGCTAGCAATCATCTACTAAGGTGATGATGCACAAGAAAAACCAGCTACAATGGAGCAAGTAATATGGTAGTTGCTGTAGAAACTACCATTTCTGTCTAGAACAGAAAATATTTTCTGTAGCCATTTCCAAAAAGTGATGAAATGTTTTTTCTCAGAAAGGTGCCCTAGGGTTCAAAGAATAATTGGGATTTTTCTTAGAATTTTATGGGCAAGAAAAATTGGGGTTGCTTTGGAGCACATTGAGCTAGCTAGGGTTTAAGAGGGGGAAATGAATATTTTTCATTAATGAAAAATATTCCAAATATTATTTTTAGTTGAACTAGAGAGGGAATGACGGTTAGAGAAGGAAAGGAGGCACTTGGGTGAAAGCTAAGGGGTACCCAAGTGGTTAAGTCCATATGAAAAGATTCAAAACTCAAAAAATTCAAATTCAAATCAACTAAGAATCAGGCAAAGAAGAGAGGGCAAAAACTAGGCTGTCACATACACCATCGTTGTTCAGGCTGCCGGAGGAAGAGATGAGAAGGTATTCACCAATTATTTCCCTTCAGCAATTAAGTCTAATGTGAGGTCTTGGATGATGCACTTGCCGAAGAACTCCATTTCGTCCTGGGATGACCTGTGCCATGAGTTCATTGGCGCCTTTACGGGAGGCCATCAAGAACCAAGGCGGCCTAGCGATTTGCAGCTCCTCCAGCAGAATGAAGGAGAAACTCTACTGAAGTACTTGCAAAGGTTCATCAGAGTACACAGGAATATCCCAGATATCCACCCAGCGGCTGAGATAGACGCCTTTCAGTCTAATGTGCGCAACCGAAGGATACGTTCCAAGATGAATGTCAAGCTGCCCAAGACTATGAAGGCGATGTACACCTTGGTGGACAAATGTGCTCGGTTGGGGTAAGGGAGGAAACTTCTCGGAGAGGAGGATTGCGTCGACATCGACTCGAAAGAGGATGACGAGACAACTAGCTGGAAGAAGAAGAACAATAAGCGTAACAAGAAGCGTAAGGATAAGGCAGTGATGACTATTGAGGGATTGGGCACACCTAGTATCGGCAAGAAGGCAAAAGCCAAACCCCCGGCAAGGAAGTTGCTGCGTGTGCTGACTGTCGGGAGGCCGCGGCCGCCGAAAAAGCTGGGAAGAGTGATGGGCCGTACTGCAAGATCCATCGGACCAAGGGCCACGATCTCCAGGAGTGTCATCAAGTTGAGTAGTTCGTCAAGAAGCAAAGGGCTGAGTATGAGAAACGAGATAAGGAAAGAGATCAGAGCGGTACTGGTGGTAAGGACCGGGGCGGTGAAGCAAATCACCCCGGCAAAGATCCTTGGAACCAAGGGAAACCCGCCAGGGCAGAGAGAAAGAGGATTGTGATGCTGCAAGTGATGAACGGGATGAAGAGGAAACCAGTGAGCAGGAATTCCAGAAAGCTACCGATGCCATGTGCATTGATGGGGGTGTATCTTTGCACCCCTCTCACCGCCAACTTAAACAGTGGGAACGAGAAGTCAATGCCATGGAGCCAGAAGAAACTTCACGGAAACCACTCAAATGGTCACGCATACCCATCATCTTTGATGAGGAGGATCATCCTGACTGCACCACTGCAGTAGGGTGCCTGCCATTGTTAGTCTCCCCAACGATCCGCAACCTCAAGGTCACAAATATGTTGGTTGATGGTGGGGCTGGGTTGAATCTGATATCCCCACATGTTCTCAGCAAGCTTCAGATAGCACAGGAAGAGCTTAAGTCCACTGGCACGTTTCAAGGAGTTAATCCCGGCAGGAGCCATCCTAATGGAAAGATCACGTTGCAAGTGACGTTTGGGGGTGAGTTGAACTACCGTACTGATAAGATTGTGTTTGATGTGGTCGATGTTGGTGTCAAAACCGGCGGATCTCGGGTAGGGGGTCCCGATCTGTGCGTCTTAGGCTGATGGTAACAGGAAGCAAGGGACACAATGTTTACCCAGGTTCGGGCCCTCTCGATGGAGGTAAAACCCTACTTCCTGCTTGATTAATATTGAAGATATGGGTAGTACAAGAGTAGATCTACCACGAGATCGTAGAGGCTAAACCCTAAGAGATAGCCTATGATGGTATGATTGTAATTGTGATCGGCCTTCTAAGGACCATCCTCTTTGGTTTATATAGACACCGGAGAGGGCTAGGGTTTACATGGAGTTGGTTACAAGGAAGGAAATATAATATCCGGATCGCCAAGCTTGTCTTCCACGCAAAGGAAAGTTCCATTCGGACACGGGCCGAAGTATTGAGTCTTGTCTCTTCACGCTTTAATAGTCCGGACGATTTATATAGTCCGGCTGTCCGGATACCCCCTAATCTAGGACTCCCTCAGTAGCCCCTGAACCAGGCTAGAATGACGATGAGTCCGGCGCGCAGTCTTGTTTTCGGCATTGCAAGGCGGGTTCCTCCTTCCGAATACTCCAAGGTTATTGTCGAACACGTAGACCGTGTCCGGATATGCAAAATGATCTTCACACACCATTGTAGGGAACATAGCACGAATCCGTTCTGCTGGCAATCTTCGTACGTCGTGCTCTTGCATCATGGCCTAGTCCAACACGAACGGGCGTTTCCTGCCCCACCACGACTCGCGTTGCGAGGTGGTTTTATTGGCACGTCCTGCCAAAGCAGAGATCATGTTCCTCTTATTACGGGATCTTTCATCAATATGGGCGTGTGTGACCCCACAGCGACCGTTGGTATGACTCTGCGTATTTTAGATAAGTCCCAAGCGGTCACGCTGAGGACTCTTGATATTCATCCTCTTTATAAAGGGGTCAAGGCCTATGCCTCTTTTCCACCTGTCATGCTCCTTCTCGCACCTTGAGCTCCAGCACTCAAAACCTAAGCTCCAACACCCCAGATCCTCCAGTATGTCCAGATCCGACGCAAAAGGCTGGTGGGTGGCCTCCTCGATCTAGGAGGAGGATATTACTAAGCTTAGGGAGGTCGGATACCTGACCGCCGATATCTAGCATAGGCTTCCTGCTCTAGGGTAAGTTATCCCCACGCCGGAGCCCAACGAGAGCTTTGTGTTTGTACCACACTTCCTTCGAGGCCTAGGCCTCACCCTCAACCCTGTTGTGAGGGGGCTCATGTTCTACTATGGGTTAGATGTTCATGATCTGGCTCTAGACGCCATCCTCCGTATCTTGTTGTTCATTATTGTGTGTGACGCTTTTCTCCACGTCAACCCACACTTCGGCTTATGGCTCAAGACCTTCAATGTGAAGCCTAAGATGATCGAGGGGCAACATGCGGAGTGCGGAGGTGCCATAATAAGCAGGAACGCTGACGCCCCATGGCCAGAGGGTTCTTTCTCGGAAGTATTCGATGTATGGCAACTGAGGTGGTTTTATGTAACAGCTCCCAGAGGCACAAAGTGAGTAGCCGCACCCGAGTTCCGCTCGGGCCCTCCATTACAGTTGGCATCTTCGACCGACGTAGGATGGAATTATGGGCCTGCTGGCGATGTACCAGAACTGCAGAATCGTATCCGGGAGCTTATTGAGAGGGACATAAGTCTTGTCAGCATAATGCAAGTGATCTAATCCAACGGATGTTGTCGTGCAAACGTCGGCCTCTACGGATGTGGGAATTTAATCCAGAGGATCCGCGGACAATTAAGCACTTCTTGGGCCTGAAGTTTGAAGGAATGTGTAAATTATTCTTCGAACCACAAGTAAAGTGTCCGGACACCACCGAGGATGCGGGCCTAAGCTGCAATCGCCTAGATGCGCAAGTAAGTAACCTTAAAGCTGGACACTTCATTTATATTTATCATAACTATTATTCTGAAAATCCTTCCGTGTCCAGGAATGGATCAACAAAGCGGAGAGAATCAGGTGTACGGTGCCACTTCCTGAAAGCTCGCCTAGTCCAACCATTGCAAAGATGCTTGGTCGGGCGCTCAGCAAAATCTCCTCGGGGAAAGGCGAAGGAAAGGGCAGTGAAATCGAACTTCACGCACTACGCATCCAGCCGGGGGAATCGCTACCTCTCCTATGGAGGCTAGCCGGGAAGGGGAGGTTAAAGCCTCCTCCCGCGCGGGAAGAAGAGGGCATCCTCCGAAAATTTGGAGGTGGAGACGCCCAAGCAAGGGAAGAAGGTATCACCAGGGGGCTCTGCCGCGACGGGCACCCTCACCGCGTCATGCCCACCAATGGGCCAACCCTCCATCGAGCCATAATTTATTCATTAATTCGAAGGTATGGTGTTACTCCGAGATCCATAACTGGGACTTCCTCTTTTGCAGTCCGGCGAGCAGCTCTTCTCAACAGAGTTCGTCTTTGGGGGATCTTCGTCCGGAAATGATGGAGAGTGAGACCCCACCCACCTCTCCGCCTCATGAAGCGGGCAACACGGAGGTGTCATCATGGAGGAGTCCGGATCTACCGAAGCCGGAAGTTAACACGCCAGTCACCCTAAGCCCGGAGCGTTTGGCTCCCATGGGGGGCGATCAGAAGGGTCCGGCACAGTTCAGTGTCCGGGCCGGACATACTGACAGGCCTTTTGGAGAGAGCCGCGCTGTCGGAGGAGCACCGCTCTTTAATGAGCATGGTGCTAAAGAAGATTTCATCTGCTACCAGCGGTTTGAATGAGGCATTTACAAGCCTTCTCAAAGGCTTTGAGGTATGTAGTGAAAAATGCACTATTTTTTTGTTATGAAGCATGCGCTAGGTGTGCTCCCTATGGATAGTAGCCCCTGAGACTCTGGTTGCCTGCCATAGGCGGCAAACGGGGGATCATATAGTAATGTCTGCGCTGTACATGTGCGCCGGTACATAAGGACCTGGCAGCCGACCAGTCTGTTGAAGTTGCCGAACTAAGGAGGCAGATCGGATCTATTGATGCCGACATCACGCTGATGAACAAACGGCTAGAGGAATCATAGGGTATGTGCTCTGCTTCCCTTATTATGTTGTATAGGAAAATGCGAGAGTGGCATAATGTTAATGCCATGTGTTTGCACTACAGATGGTGCTGCTGCCGTGGAGGCCCTGAGGGCGGAACTTGCTCAGGCCAAGGAACAAGCTCGGGCTAGCAATGCGTCTGCCCTAAAGGCGGCCGAAGAATTGAGAGCCAAACAGGCTGCTCATCGCCGAAGTGAGGAAAAGATAGCCGAAATGGCTGAGGAGTTGAAGAATGCCGCCGACCGGTATGTACTCCTTGAAAAGGAGAATAAAGCTAGTTCGGCCGAGCTGGACAAGGCACTTAATGCCGCCAAGGAGATGCGGACCGAGATCCGAGGTATGCGGGAGGAGCTCCAACAGGCCGACAAAATCATGGCTGGAGGCTCCTACCTACCGTGGACGAAGTTTTTGGATCCAAAGTATGCTCCCCTGGCTGGGCACTGGAGTCCTGCAGACGCATATGCGGACTTGATGAATAGTACAGCTGACACTGCCAAGTTCTTCGAGGATCAAGGTGATAAAGAAGTGGAGAAGCTTTTCTGGTCGTAGTTCAATGCTCCCACTCGCCCGCTGCCGCTAAATGAGAAGGTGGCTGCTGTGGCGGAGCTCCACAGGCTGTCCAGGCTTGCAATGCGGTCTGTAATAGACCATCTTTGGCCGAAGAGGCCTAAGCTAGATAGTTACTTTGGTTTGGTGCAGCAATTTCTTGGGGTCGTATCTTGGATTGACGCCATGAGGAGGTCGGCGTGCATAGAGGGTGCGTGGATGGCTCTTTCCTGTGTTAAAGCCTATTGGACGGATATGGAGGCCACTACTATAGCAACCCAGGATCCGGCGGGCGGCCAGTCTCCCCAACGATCCGCAACCTCAAGGTCATAAATATGTTGGTTGATGGTGGGGCTGGGTTGAATTTGATATCCCCACATGTTCTCAGCAAGCTTCAGATAGCAGAGGAAGAGCTTAAGGCCACTGGCACGTTTCAAGGAGTTAATCCCGAGGAGCCGTCCTAATGGAAAGATCATGTTGCCAGTGACATTTGGGGGTGAGTTGAACTACCGGACTGATAAGATTGTGTTTGATGTGGTCGATGTCGGTGTCAAAACCGGCGGATCTCGGGTAGGGGGTCCCGATCTGTGCATCTTAGGCTGATGGTAACAGGAACCAAGGGACACAATGTTTACCCAGGTTCGGGCCCTCTCGATGGAGGTAAAACCCTACTTCCTGCTTGATTAATATTGAAGATATGGGTAGTACAAGAGTAGATCTACCACGAGATCGTAGAGGCTATACCCTAAGAGCTAGCCTATGATGGTATGATTGTAATTGTGATCGGCCTTCTAAGGACCATCCTCTCCGGTTTATATAGACACCGGAGAGGGCTAGGGTTTACATGGAGTCGGTTACAAGGAAGGAAATATAATATCCGGATCGCCAAGTTTGTCTTCCACGCAAAGGAGAGTCCCATGCGGACACGGGCCGAAGTCTTGAGTCTTGTATCTTCACGCTTCGATAGTCGGATGATGTATATAGTCTGCTTTCCGGATACCCCCTAATCCAGGACTCCCTTAGTCGACCTCCTCCTTCCGCATAATGGGATTCTTGGGTGCCCTACCCTAGCCAAGTTCATGGCGGCATCCCACTATGCCTAAAATACCTTGAAGATGCCAGGCCCAATGGGCGTCATTTCCATTCCATCGGATAAGAAAGACGCGATGATAAGCGTGGATATGATGTATTGAGACGCTGTCGCGGCAGAGGCCATCAAGGCAGCAGTGCCCGCCAAGGAAAGCAAAGGAAACAAGAAGGATTGTAGGGACTCCGGCAAGGAATTTGGCAAGCGTGCCCCTACCGAGTGCACGACACCCGTTGGTGACGTGCCGGGGTGTTCCAACAGCAAGAGGGCCAAGGTTTCTGCACCACATGTGAAGTAGGTCCCCCCAGGGCTGGCTGATGTTGATGGTACCTTTACTATCAGTGCCACCCTTGATGCAAAATAGGAAAGCGCGCTTGTTGCCTTCCTGCGGGCGAATATCGATGTGTTTTCCTAGCAACCATCTGATATCCCCGGTGTTCCCAGGGAGGTAATCGAGCACCACCTTACTGTCTGCGCACATGCCCGACCCGTCAGCAGTAGGTGCAGTAGTAAGCCTTGGAGCAGCAGCAGTTCATTGCCGAGGAGATTAAGAAGCTTGAGGAAGCTGGTTTGGTCAGAGGAGTGTTGCATCCAAGGTGGTTAGCAAACCCAGTGGTTGTGCGCAAAGCTAATGGGATGTGGAGACTTTGCATCGACTTTACAGACCTCAACAAGGCCTGCCCAAAGGATCCATTTCCCTTGCCACGCATAGACCAGATCATGGATTCCACTTCAGACTATGATTTACTGTCTTTCCTAGATGCATACTATCGGTATCATCAGATCTTCATGTCCAAGGAAGATGAAGAAAAGACCTCCTTCATCACCCCATGCAGGACGTACTACTTTGTTCGCATGCCTTTTGCATTAAAAAGTGTCGAGTCTACTTTTGCAAGGGCATTCGAAATTGGTTTTGAACCATAGTTGCACAGAAATATTGAGGCTTATATGGATGATATTGTGGTCAAGACCAAGGAAAAATCCACCCTCATCCAGGATTTGGAAGAAACATTCGCTAATCTACACAAGATCAACTTGAAGCTAAACCCAGAAAAGTGTGTGTTTGAGATTCCCTCCGGCAAGCTACTTGGTTTCTTTGTGTCCCTACACAGGATCGAGGCCAATCCAGATAAGATCAATGCTATAGAGCAGATCCAGGCACCCAGGACAGTTAAAGATGTGAGGCATTTGACAGGGTGTGTTGCCGCACTCAGCAGATTGATCTCCAAGTCTGCCGAGCGCGCCCTATCGTTCTTCAAAATTTTGAAGAAGGCAGGACCCATGAAGTGGAGCCCAGAGGCAGATGCAGCACTGCAGGAGCTGAAGACCTACTTGTCCTCTTTTCCCACGTTGGTAGCCCCTAAACCACAAGAGTTGTTGTTGCTATACTTAGCGGCAACCAATCAAGTGGTTAGTGCAGCCCTAGTGGCACAATGGGAAGTACAGGAAACAGAGGATATGCAAAGCCCGGCAGGACGACCAGATGAGGATCAAGAAAGGCAGGAGCACAACAGCAGGGGTGACCCCAAGGACGCGGCAAGGAAGAAAGTGGTGCAGCGCGCAGTGTACTTCATCGACTCCTTGCTACTGGGAGCTAGATCGAGGTACTCTGGCATGCAAAAGTTGATTTTTTCTCCTCAAACAGCATCACTACCTCCAAGCCCATGAAATTACAGTGGTCACCCGCTTCCTGTTGCAAAGGATACTCCAGAACCCTGAGGCTACCGGCAGAATAGTAGAATGGGCTTTGGAGTTGTCCATCTTTGGCCTGAAGTTTGAGAGCACCTCGACAATCCAGAGCAGGGCATTGGCAGAGTTTATTGTAGAATGGACGCCAACCTCTGAGGAAGAGGTGATGGAGAAAGTTATTCCCGGCAAGGAAGCGCCCCAAGAATGGATCATGTACTTTTACGGTGCTTTCTTCCTGCAAGGTGCAGGGGCTGGCATGCTTCTCTTTGCTCCCACTGGCGAGCACCTGAAGTACGTCGTCCAGATGCATTTTCCCTGGGAGAAAGTCACCAACAATACAACAGAGTATGAAGGGCTCCTTGCCAGGCTAAGAATCATCGTTGAATTGGGAATTAAGAAGCTGATCATTCAAGGAGATTCGCAACTTGTGGTGAGACAAGTCAACAAGGATTACCAAAGGCCATTGATGGAGGCATACGTTGAGGAAGTGAGAAGATTGGAGGAGCACTTTGACAGATGATATGTCTATTTTGCATCATGTTTTCCTACTGTTATTTATGTTGTTTTATTGTATAATAATGTTTTTTGGAGTAATTCTAATGCCTTTTCTCTCATAATATGCAAGGTATACACAAAGGGGGAGAATTCTGGCAGATGGAAATTTGGACCTGAAAAAGCTATGTCAAGCTACCTATTCTGCACAACTCCAAATGAGCTGAAACTCCTCGAGGATTTTTATGTAATATTTAATAAATATTGGAGCAAATAAGTACCAGAGGGGGGCCACCAGGTGGTCACAACCCACCTGGGCGTGCCTGGAGGCCCAGGCGTGCCCTGGTGGGTGTTGCCCTCCTCGACCCACCTGCGGTGCCCATCTTCTGGTATATAAGTCATTTTGACCTAAAATAATCGAGGAGAGGACTTTCGGGAGAAGCGTTTCTGTCTCGAGACGGAACTTGGGAAGGAGAACTTTTGCCCTTCTACGGAGCGATTCCGCCGGGGGAGCTTCCCTCCCAGAGGGGGAAATCATCGTCATCATCATCACCAGCAACTCTCCCATCTTGGGGAGGGCTATCTTCAACAACACCAACTCCTCTCAAACCCTAGTTCATCTCTTGTGTTCAATCTTTGTACCGGAACTATGGATTGGTGCTTGTGGGTGACTGGTAGTGTTGATTACATCTTGTAGCTGATTACTATATTGTTTATTTGGTTGAAGATTATATGTTCAGGTCCATTATGCTATTTAATACCCCTCTTATCTTGAGCATGATTATCATTTGTGAGTATTTACTTTCGTTCTTGAGGTCACGGGAGAAATCATGTTGCAAGTAATCACATAAACTTGATATGTGTTTGATATTTTGATGATATGTATGTTGTCATTCTCTTAGTGGTGTCATGTGAACGTCAACTACATGACACTTCACCATATTTGGGTCGAAGGGATGCATTGTGGTATTGTTATTAGATGATGGGTTGCGAGAGTGACAGAAGCTTAAAACCCACTTTATGTGCTATTCCGTAAGGGACCGATTTGATCCAAAAGTTTAATGCTATGGTTAGAATTTATTCTTAATACTTTTCTCGTAGTTGCGGATGCTTGCGAGAGGGTTAATCATAAGTAGGAGGTTTTTCCCAGTAAGAACAGAACCTAAGCACCGGTCCACCCACATATCAAATTATCAAAGTAGTGAACATGAATTAAGCCAACATCATGAAAGTGACTAGATGAAATTCCCGTGTACCCTCAAGAACGATTTGCTTCTCATAAGAGACTGTTTTGGCCTGTTCTTTGCCTCCAAATGATTGGGCTACCTTCCTGCACTTTTTTTACTACTATTGTTACTTGCTCGTTACAAATTATCTTGCTATCAAACTACTCCGCTACTTACAATTTTAGCACTTACAGACATTACCTTGCTGAAAACCACTTGTCATTTCCTTCTGCTCCTCGTTGGGTACGACACTCGTACTTATCAAAAAGGCTAAAATTGACCCCATATACTTGTTGGTCATCAAGGCTATTTTCTAGCGCCGTTGCCGGGGAGTGAAGTGCTCTTGGTAAGTGGAAATTGGTAAGGAAACATTATTACTATGTGCTGAAATTTATTGTCACTTGCTACTACTGAAAAAAATCCTTTGAGGGGCCTGTTCGGGGTATCTTCACCTTGACCAGAACCACAATTAATTGCTCCTCAACCTACTGCACCTTATGAAAATATTGAATATGATATTCCTTCGGGTATGGTAGAACAACTGCTAGCTAATCCTTATGCAGGAGATGGAACCGAACATCCTGATATGCACTTGATATATGTGGATGAAATTGGTGGATTGTTTATGCTTGCAGGTTTGCTCAGAGATGAAGCTAAGAAGAAGGTTTGACCTTTATCTTTGAAGGGAAAAGCATTGACATGGTATAGTCTATGCGATGATATTGGATCTTGGAACTGGAATCGATCGAAATTGGAATTTCATCAAAAAAAATATCCTATGCATCTAGTTCATCGAAAAAAATTCCTCGTGAAGGAGAAAGTATTGCTCTAGCTTGGGGGAGGCTTAAGTCAATGTTATATTCATGCCCCAGTCATGAGCTCTCATGAGAAATTATTATTCATAATTTTTATTCTAGGCTTTCTCGCAATGATCAATCAATGCTCGATACTTCTTGTACTGGTTCTTTTATGAAGAAGACTATTGAATTCCGATGGGATCTTTTAGAACGAATTAAATGCAACTCTGAAGATTCGGAACTCGGCAAAGGTGAAGAGTCAGGTATTGAACCTAAGTTTGATTGTGTTAAATCTTTTATGATACTGATGGTTTTCAAAAGTTTAGTACTAAATATGGACTTGACTCTGAGATAGTAGCTTCCTTTTGTGAATCTTTTGCTACTCATGTTGATCTCCCTAAGGAGAAGTTGTTTAAATATCATCCACCTATTAAAGAAGAAGTTAAAGGACTGGTAAAATCCAAAGAATAAACTATCATTTACAATGTTGATCCAGTTGTTCCCACTACTTATATTCAAAAACCACCTTTCCCTGTTAGGATTAAGGAACATGATAGATCTTCAACTATGGTTAACAAAATTTATGTTAGAACACCCAAACCAGCTGAAAAATTTGGAGTTGAACCTAGTGTTGCTATGATTAAAGATCCTTTAGTCCATAATATTAATGGGAATGTTATTTACTTCCGTGATGAAGCTTCTAGAATCACCAAACCTGATAAAAAGGATAAACATAGACATGTTGTTCGCATGCCTGTTGTCTCAGTTAAGATAGGAGATCACGATTATCATGGGTTATGTGACCTAGGTGCTAGTGTGAGTGATATTCCTTTTTCCTTATATGAAGAAATTAAGAATGAAATAGCAGCTGCTGAAATAGAAGACATAGATGTCACTATTAAGCTTGCCAATAGAGATACTATATCACCAATTGGGATTCTTAAAGATGTTGAAGTCTTGTGTGGGAAAATAAAATACCCTATTGATTTTCTTATTCTTGGCTCCCCACAAGATGACTTTTGTCCCATTATATTTGGTAGACCTTTCTTGAACACCGTCAATGCAAAAATAGATTGTAAGAAACAAACTGTCGGTGTTATCTTTGGTGATGAATCTCATGAATTTAATTTTTTTCAAGTTTAGTAGACAACCTCATAAGAAAGATTTGCCTAGTAAGGATGAATTATTGGTCTTGCTTCTATTGCTGTACCTCCTACTGATCGTTTGGAACAATATTTGCTAGATCATGAAAATGATTTGCATATGCATGAAAGAAATGAAATAGATAGAATCTTTTTTGAACAACAACCTCTGCTTAAACACAATTTGCCTATTGAAAGTCTAGGAGGAACTCCTCCACTAAAGGTGATCCTGTGTTTGAATTAAAACAATTGCCAGACACTTTGAAATATGCTTATCTTGATGAGAAAAAGATATATCCTGTTATTATTAGTGCTAACCTTTCAGAACATGAAGAAGGAAGATTATTGAAAGTTCTAAGGAATCATAGAGCTGCTACCGGATATACTCTTGATGATCTTAAGGGCATTTGTCCCACTCTAATTCAGCACAAGATTAATATGGAACCTGATGCTCAACCCGTTGTTGATCACCAATGTCGGTTAAACCCTAAGATGAAAGAAGTGGTAAGAATAGAAATATTGAAACTTCTGGAAGCAGGTATAATCGATCCTATAGCTAATAGTAGATGGGTAAGTCATGTTCATTGTGTCCCTAAGAAGGGAGGTATTACTGTTGTTCCTAATGATAAGAATGATCTTATTCCACAAAGAATTGTCACATGCTATTGGATGGTACTTGATTACAGAAAATTTTACAAAGCAACAAGAAAAGATCATTACCCTATGTTTTTTATTGATCAAATGTTAGAAAGAATATCTAAGCACACACATTTTTGCTTCCTTGATGGATATTTTGGTATTTCACAAATGCCAGTTTCACAATCTGATCAAGAAAAACCACTTTTACTTATCCTTTTATAACTTATGGTTATAGATGTATGCCTTTTGGTTTATGTAATGCACCTGCTACCTTTCAAAGATGTATGACTGCTATATTCTCTGATTTTTGTGAAAAGATTGTTGAGGTTTTCATGGATGACTTTTCCATTTATGGGAAGTCTTTTGATGATTGTTTAGGCAATCTTGATCGAGTTTTGTAGAGATGTGAACAAACAAATCTTGTCTTGAATTGGGAGAAGTGCCACTTTATGGTTAACCAAGGTATTGTTTTGGGTCATAAAATTTCTGAAAGATGCATTGAAGTGGACCAGGCCAAGGTTGATGCAATTGAGAAAATGCCATGTCCTAAAGATATCAAAGGTATTTGTAGTTTCTTTGGTCATGTTGGTTTCTATAGGAGGTTTGTCAAAGACTTTTCTAAAATTTCTAAGCCTCTTACGAATCTTTTGCAAAAGGATATTCCCTTTCTGTTTGATGATGATTGTTTGGAAGCCTTTGAAACACTAAAGAAAGCCTAAATTACTGCACCTATTGTTCAACCACCTGATTGGAACTTGCCTTTTGAGATTATGTGTGATGCTAGTGATTATGCTGTTGGTGCGGTTCTAGGACAAAGAGTTGATAAGAAACAGAATGTTATTCATTATGCTAGTAAAACTCTAGACAGTGCTCAACGAAATTATGCTACTACTGAAAAAGAATTCTTAGGAGTTGTCAGAATAAATGACCACAGGTAGCCTCATCAGCTCCCCCTGGCTTTTCAAGACATCAGGCCGACTGCGCCCCTCAAGCATCTGAGACGAAGGGCCGCCTTCCCATGGCTAGCTACTAGAAGGCGGCAAGGCTCAATGAGCGATCCCAAAGTGTGCCGACTCCTAGTAGGCGGCCACCAGAGTGGCCGACCTCTAGCAGGAGGCCCACCCCGTACCCCTCAAAGTTTGCACCCACATAACGGCGATTGGACGGGGCATGGCTACAGTGCAGCCTGCCACCCCCGAATCCCAGAGCAGGTGTGGCCACAGTGCGCCATACCGGGCGGCCATCCCCCGCCCGGCGCGGCACTGTTACCACATTGACTATGACATCATCCATTGCAGAGCTGCCAAGCTCCCACGACGGGCTGTCGGTACTACCCGCGGGCGATGGGCACTACCTGGCACTGAGTTACCCAGAGGCGGCGCGACCAGACCAGTCGGCATGTGGGGAGGCTGGCTCTCAACAGTCGGCCCTCCCCTCCCCTGGGAGTTTGTGCGCCATCAACCAGATAAGACGAGGAGTGGCAACAGTGAATGCCCGCCAGGCGGTGGCACTGTAGCCATGTCCGCCCCGACCAAGACATCGTCATCAGGGGCAAGGCTATAGTAATGAGCTGTTGTCAGGTCCCACAGGCGATGGGCCCAGCTTGTTGGCCTAGAGCCCGGCAGTCGGCAGGCCCCAGCGACCGGCGGAGAACCCGGCGACTATAGACACTGACGGCCTGGGTCCACACCCAGCTGGATTACCATTGTACACCAAGGGGGTAGGCCTATATAAACCCCCAGGAACCCATGCAAAGGGTTAATTTCTTAGAGTTTCCCACACGATATAGACAGAGGATGTAACGCCTCGGATACAACTTTCCATATTTGTAACTCCAACTCTTGCCTTTTCCGGAGATGGGATATGATATTTCCTTCGTGGTTTCGTTTTCGTCTTTTGTTTTGCATTTTTTTCATGTCATGCATGTCATCTCATGTCATCATTTGCATTGCATCGGCATCGTTTTCATAAAACTTGCATTCGCTCGTAGTTGTCGCTTCTTCCTTGCCCCTGTTGACCCCTCTCAGTTCAACCGGACCGCTCTCTTCTCTCTCTTTCCTGAGCCCATCAAAACCCGTTGCCTCCATGGCCTTTTGTCAAACCTCCGCAACCTAGTCCGAGAAACTTCTCCCGGACCCGACCCGGGGCTGCCATGACCAATGGGTCCGGATCATCCCCAAACATCTATAAAACATCTCTGTTTTCTTATTTGGACTCCCTAACCTACTTATCTGGAACCGTCCTATTAAGATCGGAGGGACCAAATGCCCCTACCCTAATCCCACTTGATATATATATATATTAGTCAAACCCTAGCCCTAACAATCTGTCCCATCCATCCATTCCTTTCTGCCACCATTTCCTCCACCCGGTCTCCCTCTCCCTCGGGATCTTCCCAGATCCATCTCACAGCCAGCCGACCAGCCTCCTTCCTCCTTGGATCAGCCGCAACCGCCACCCATCAAATCCATCCATCCACAGTGCCACCCCACCTCCCTCGTTTTTCTTCACCACCCCAACCGGCAGCCTCCTCCCGATCCCCTCACACCCGAGCGCCCGAGGAGAGGAGCTCCTAGAGTGCATGAACCCACCACCAGCAACCGAAGCCTCCACCGCCACCTCCTCTTCTCCCGAGGCCCGAGCGTCCTCTCGTCCAGGAGCACAAGCCCCTCGTCACTTCGCCGCCCCAGCAAGCGTGCCAGCCGGCGACCTCGACCCCAGGACCGGTCCCATCCTGCTCCTCTCTTCCTCCTGTTTTTCCCTCTCTCTCTCAAGGTGGCCTCTCTCTCTCCTTCCCATGAACGAGAAGGAGCTCGGACATGCTCCATGCCGCCGCCGCCGTCGTCATGCTTCGTCCAGTGACCTCCGAGCAGCGCCACCCACCGGATCTGCTCGAGCTCGCCTCGCCCCTGCGCCTCAAGTCTCGTGTCGCCAAGCCGCCTCCCTGCCCTCGAGTCCGTCCAGATCCGCTCTATGGCGCCCCATTCTGTCGTTGCCCGTCAGGCCGCTTCCTGCTCTACTTCTGCTTCGAGCAGGAGGTCGACACCCCCGCCTCGAGCGCGACCACGCGTGGCCTGCGAGCGTTGACCACGCCTCCAGTGTCGTGTGGCCCAACAGCCTCTTGCCCCAGCGCCTCCTCAGCCGGCCTGCTGCACCAACCAGGCCTTGGCCCATGGGTGAGCAGCCCCAACAGTTCCTCTCCTATGCACTATTGGCCCTGCCAGATTCGGCACATGTCATGTTTTTTTCCTGTTCTGCGAATTTGTCCATTTATCCAGAGAGTGCAGTTTTACAGAAAAACCCTCCATGTTCATGCTTTAATAACTCCACAACCATGCATTGGATTAAAATGTTTCAAACATGTAAAATGCTCAGATTTTCATGTACTTTCATAATCTGCCACTTTCATCCATGTTTGAAATGCTAAAAATGTTGTTTTTTTAAATTTGTATAAATGCCATGTTAAAATGATTTATTTCATAACTAATTAACCATAGCTCGGTATTAAATAAACTATATATGTAAATTGTCTTGAAAAATGCATAGATTAACTTGATGCACTTTATTTTCCTGTTTAACAATATTAAAATATGGTTTAGGGCAGAACAGTAGCAAATTCGAAATGTGGACATGAGGATTTTCCGGAATTGTTGTTTATTATTTCCAGCCTCATTTAAATTCCCTAAATAGTTAGTTTACTTATGTTTCACCTCTTGCCATGTTTAACAACATTTAATATTGTCGTGTACCTAAACGAGAGCTAACTAAATAACTCGAGTGTGGTGTTTCGTCAATATGCAACTCATTGCATATTGAGCTCCACTTAACTTGTAGTATTGTTTGTTGCACTTTGCCATGCCATGCCTCTTTAAACCGGACATGCATCATACTTGATTGTGCATCATGCCATGTTTATGCTTGTGTGTTTACCGTGTTGTTTGTTTCTTCCCTGTGTTGCTTCTTAGTTCCGGTAATGTTGCGATTGTGAGGATTCGTTCGACTACTCCCATTCGTCTTCTACATGGACTCGTTCTTCTTCCTTGCGAGATCTCAGGCAAGATGACCGCCACCTTGGATCTCATTACTATCATTGCTATGCTAGTTGCTTCGTTCTATCGCTTTGCCGCGCTACATATCACTTGTTCTTCAAACCTCCCAATTTGCCATGTCAGCCTCTAACCTTTTTCACCCTTCCTAGCAAACCGTTGCTTGGCTATGTTACTGCTTTGCTCAGCCTCTCTTATAGCGTTGTTAGTTGCAGGTGAAGTTGAAGATTGCTCCATGATGGACAGGATTATGTTGGGATACCATAATATCTCTTATTTAGTTAATGCATCTATATACTTGGTAAAGGGTGGAATGCACGGCCTTATGCCAGGTGTTTTGTTCCACTCTTGTCGCCCTAGTTTCCGTCGTACCGGTGTTATGTTCCTTGATTTTGCATTCCTTACACGGTGGGGTGATTTATGGGACCCCCTTGACAGTTCGCTTTGAATAAAACTCCTCCAGCAAGGCCCAACCTTCGTTTTACCATTTGCCTTTTTCCCTTGGGTTTCCGGAGCCCGAGGGTCATCTTTATTTACCCCCCCCCCCCCCGGGGCCAGTGCTCCTTCGGGTGTTGGTCCAAGCTAGAGCACCGTGCGGGAGCGTCCCTTGGCAACTTGGGTTACATTGGTACCTATACACTTCGCTTATCTGGTGTGCCCTGAGAACGAGATATGTGCAGCTCCTATCGAGATTTGTCAGCACATTGGGCGGCTTTGCTGATCTTGTTTTACCATTGTCAAAATGTCTTGTAAACCAGGATTCTGAGACTGATCGGGTCTTCCTGGGACAAGGTATATCCTTTGTTGAGCGTGAGAGCTTGTGATGGGATAAGTTGGGACACCCCTGCAGGGTATAAACTTTCGAAAGTTGTGCTCGCGGTTGTGTGGCAGATGGGAATTTGTTAATGTCCGGTTGTAGATAACTTGACACTTGACTCAATTAAAATGCATCAACCCTGTGTGTAGCCGTGATGGTCCCTTTTCGGCGGAGTCCGGGAAGTGAACACGGTTTTGGGTTATGTTTGACGTAAGTAGGAGTTCAGGATCACTCTTTGATCATTGCTAGCTTCACGACCGTTCCGTTGCTTCTCTTCACGCTCTTATTTGCGTATGTTAGCCACCATATCATGCTTAGTCGCTGCTGCAACCTCACCACTTTACCCCTTCCTTACCCTTTAAGCTTTGCTAGTCTTGATACCCATGGTTATGCGATTGCTAAGTCCTCGTGGCTCACAGATTACTACAACAACAATTGCAGGTACATGATTATGCGATGATCATGAAGTGAGAGCAATGTTTGCTTGTTTTGGAGTTCTTCTTCTACTTCTTCTTCGATCAGGGGATAGGTTCCAGGTCGGCAGCCTGGGCTAGCAGGGTGGATGTCGTTTGGGTTTTTGTTTGTGTTTCATCCGTAGTCGGATGATGCTATTGTGTATGATGTATTGTTGTATTCGTGTGGCGTTGTGTGCCTCTTGTATGTATCCCCATCTATTATGTAATGTTGATGTAATGATATGCACCTTGCAAAAGTGTATCAATATGCGGTTCTATCCTTGGTGGGACCTTCGAGTCTCTTTAGGATAGTATCGCATATTGGGCGTGACAAGTTCGTCTTAGAGCCTCGACCGACCATAGGAGCCCCCTTGATTGTTGACCATTGTTAAGTCTAGAAGAAAACTATTTTGAGTCTTAGGATTATATATATCGGAGAGTAGGATTCTTTTCACTCCTCAGCCCCTTCGTCGCTCTCGTGAGGTCTCCTGACGTAGATGTTTTGTCTTTCCTCTCCTCAAATCTCACTAAATTTTTTTAGGATCACGCGGGTATCTTGGAATCGTTCCTATATTCTTATGACGAGAACATTGTTCTTGGTGCCTCCTGACATTTAGGGGTTGTGGCAGTGTCCCGGGGAGTTGAGCTCTGAGGTGTTGTCATCATAATTTTATCGTTGCAGTTCTAGAATACCTGAGTTTTGCCGACATCGAAAATCTCTCTTATGCAGTTGTTGGTGAGATAACCTCGATGCCACCCAGTACTGGGGCGGCAGTTCGGGAGTATTGCCATAGCTCGTATAACGGCTGCTTTTCGAAGGTTGAGGTACATGATTTCCAAAGGTTTCTTGGTTATGTGTTGACGGATGGATACATCTGGATGTAGGGATTGTTAGTTTGAGTGAGATATTATACTTCCCCTGTATCCCCAACACCTGATTGCATAACCAGAAAGTTTCAGGAGTTATATAGGTGGGGATTCAAGTAGCTCCTAGAATATCTTTTCGACAGATGCATGATATGGGATTGGGTAAATCTCTATCATATGTATTTGTTCCGGCCTATTTCTGCAAGCCAATCCCTTGTTTTGTTTTATTTGTGGTATTCGAGTTGTTTCGAAGTCAAATGTTGAATCCATACCATCATATTGGTGTTCTCATATCGCTATGTGAATACTAATCCTTCTTGATCAACAAGGTCGCCATGTCAATTCTTTCCAACCGGTGTGCTTCTCTTCAAGTGGATCCGATCATTTTCAACATTTGTGAGATCAATTCTAAGTTTTCTCAACGGTATCCGTTTCATCCGTCCCCAAGTTGCCTTTGTTTTTCCCACCCTCCCACCCTTTTCTTTAAGGACTCAAATTTCTTAATCGGGTATCCATTTTATTGATGGAAAGTCTCTTCATTCTTTTCATTCAATGTTCTTATCCGGTGATTATCCATGAAGATGCTCAACAGTTTCAAGTTCATCATCCTTCATTGTTCTTTCTTCTCCGGTGGATCCAATCCAAGCTTTCGATATTCATCATATTCCTTTCCTCGTTTCTAATGCTTTCTCATGCCGATGCACCTCTTAATCATTCGCTTCTTCCTATTCATTTGTTTCGGAGTGCGAAGATATCTCAAAAGATTAGTTTCCATTCAAAATCTGTTCAAGTTATTTCCAGGTTGTTATCTCATTCAAGTCATTTAATTCAACTGGTGCAATTTCCCTTTCAATTAATTTTTTGAAGGTGTATCTTTTGAGTGGGCCCTAACCCACATGTCTTTTTCCAGGATCTTACCTGACTCTTCTAACCTTCCCGGAGTTACTCTCAAATTCTTTTCCAAGTTTGACGTAAGAATGAATTATCATAAGTCATATGTCCTTCTCCAAGATCTTTCAAATTCTTTTCATCGTTGGTTCAAACTTTCTAATTCTCATCCCGGAGTATCTCAACAATTTATGGTGGTGTTTCCCATCATCATTCGCAACATTTGAAGACCAAAGAAGAGTTTTCCTCCAAATCTTATCCGTTCTCTCAAAGTTTCGTGATTCTAGCTTGATGCCATCCTATCATAATTATTTTTGATTATGAGTATTCTTTTCACCCATCCGGATCTATTCAAGAGTCTTTTCGGTTTGATTCTCCAGAGCACATCATCTCAGAAGCATTCATTCCAGCCTTCAACTCTCGTTATCCAAATCTTACAGGTGCATCGCTCAAGTATTCTCTAATCAGCTCGTGATCTCTTCGTTCTCTTGTATCAAATTCCCTCAAGTATATTCATTCGTTCTCTAATTCTTACCGGTGATTCACCCCTTTACTTCGTTCGTTTTCAATTCTTACGGTGGTTCGTTCAAGATTTCACTTCCTTCGTTATCATACCAATTCATTCGTTCTTTCCAAATCCTACCGGTGGATCTATCAAGACCTTCTCCAGTTTGAGCTATATCTCTATTAATTCTTTCTACGGGAATAAGTAGTATGCCAAATCCATTGCTTGTCATCAATTTAATTTGATAAAGGATAAGCATACAATAAATCTTATTCTTATTTCCTCGAGGTGATTCAATTCTTTTTCCGGAGATTATTAATGATGAATAAATTCTTGATTACAAGTGATTCATCTTTCTTTCTGGAGTTGGTCATCATATCACATTCTCGGTTCGAGATGCTTCACCTTTCTTTTCCGGAGTTCCAAGTTTTCCTCATTATGTCATTTTGTAGCTCCATCTAAATCATCGCAAGGCTTCACCTTGTGTTTTCAACTTCTCTTTCTTTTTATCATCCTTTTATTACCGGAGTTCTTCATGGAGGCTCTACATGGTGGTTCATCTAGGATTCTTTTCATTCTTCAATTGTTCTTCAAGATTTCTCTCGGAGTTATGATCTGCCAAGCTATACTCAAAATTAAACAGGGTGCTCTACACATGTTTTGTTTTGAGGAGTTCAAGTATTCTTCATCTTGCATTCCAAAGTGCAATTCTTTCTACCTTATCTTTTGAGGTGGTGTTATATCATTCTTGGCAATTTCCATTCACGTTTCGTGATTCTCATGTTGTCAAGAATGAGGTATTTTAAATCCATTAATCTCTTCGTTGGAGTTATCTTGTGTCATATTTCACCTAAAGCCTTCCATAAGGAATGTTGCTATTGTGGTGATTATCAATGGTCCAAGTTATCTCTCTATCATCTTGGTGGAAGAAGTTTTTCTTCTCATTGGTGTTATCAATTATATTATTTGTTTTCGTAGTGGCAGAATTTCGCCTCAATTTTGAGAAGTTTTCCATAAGCCCACTACAAGCTTATTCGTTTCGTTGTTGGTTTTCCAACAACCCCGTTGTAACCATCTTGGAAGGGTGCTTGCCAAGCTCATTTGTGGCACAAGTTGGCATTTTCTTCTCCGTTCTGTTATTCCAATGATCTATCTTCTATTCTTTCTTCCAGAGGCATTGTGATGTTGCTCTTTTTACTCATCATCTCGATTGTGAGGACCATGTTCTTTTCGTGCAGTTCCATTTAACTGGAGTGTTGTGTCATCTCTTCAAGTTCTTTTCATCTTATCAAGTTTTGCCTCTCTTTTCAACCTGAGTGCTATCTGAAATCCTTCTTACCCATTATGCCATTCTTTCAATAGTTCCGGAGGCAGTGTGTTGTTGATTTCATCAAGTATCATCCCACCTTCTCAAGTTCTTGTCCTATTCCTTCCATGTTCAACTGGAGTGCTGCCCGAATTCTTCCTCTCTCATCTTGCTTTAACCGGAGTGGTTTCGAATTCTATCTTGTCCATTAAACTCTTGATTCATGTCTTTGCAACCTTCAAGTTCTCGTAATGTTCCTTGTTCCTCTTTTCTAACGGATTGTTGGCAATCTCGTTCATCTCTGTTCTACTCTTTATTTTAAATTACTCAACCTCTCAAGGTTCTTTGGTTTCACTCATTTGTTGAAGAAGCAACTTAGTTTTACCTCTTATCTTCCTCTTTCTTTTCCCTCTGGTGCCATCCTAGATCTCGGGACGAGATCCTCTTGTAGTGGTGGAGTGTTGTAACGCCCTGGATACAACTTCCCATATTCGTAACTCCAACTCTTGCCTTTTCTGGAGATGTGATATGATATTTCCTTCGTGGTTGGGTTTTTGTCTTTTGTTTTGCATTTTGTTCATGTCATGCATGTCATCTCATGTCATCATTTGCATTGCATCGGCATCGTTTTCATAAAACTTGCATTCGCTTGTAGTTGCCACTTCTTCCTTGCCCCTGTTGACCCCTCTCAGTTCAACCGGACCGCTCTCTTCTCTCTCTTTTCTGAGCCCATCAAAACCCCTTGTCTCCATGGCCTTTTGTCAAACCTCCGCAACCTAGTCCGAAAAACTTCTCCCGGACCCGACCCGGGGCTGCCATGACCAATGGGTCCGGATCATCCCCAAACATCTATAAAACATCTCTGTTTTCTTATTTGGACTCCCTAACCTACTTATCTGGAACCGTCCTATTAAGATCGGAGGGACCAAATGCCCCTACCCTAATCCCACTTGATATATATATATATTAGTCAAACCCTAGCCCTAACAATCTGTCCCATCCATCCATTCCTTTCTGCCACCATTTCCTCCACCCGGTCTCCCTCTCCCTCGGGATCTTCCCAGATCCATCTCACAGCCAGCCGACCAGCCTCCTTCCTCCTTGGATCAGCCGCAACCGCCACCCATCAAATCCATCCATCCACAGTGCCACCCCACCTCCCTCGTTTTTCTTCACCACCCCAACCGGCAGCCTCCTCCCGATCCCCTCACACCCGAGCGCCCGAGGAGAGGAGCTCCTAGAGTGCATGAACCCACCACCAGCAACCGAAGCCTCCACCGCCACCTCCTCTTCTCCCGAGGCCCGAGCGTCCTCTCGTCCAGGAGCACGAGCCCCTCGTCACCGCGCCGCCCCGGCGAGCGTGACAGCCGGCGACCTCGACCCCAGGACCGGTCCCGTCCCGCTCCTCTTTTCCTCCTGTTTTTCCCTCTCTCTCTCAAGGTGGCATCTCTCTCTCCTTCCCAGGAACAAGCAGGAGCTCGCCAACGCTCCATGCCGCCGCCGCCGTCGTCCTGCTTCGTCCGATGACCTCCGAGCAGCGCCACCCGCCGGATCTGCTCGAGCTCACCTCTCCCCTGCGCCTCAAGTACCGTGTCGCCAAGCCGCCTCCCTGCCCTTGAGTCCATCCAGATACGCTCCGTGGCGCCCCGTTCTGCCGTTCCCCGTCAGCCACCTGTCGCCGGAGTTCCTTGTCGGCTCGCTCGTTGACCTGCAAGTCAGGCCACTTCCTCCTGTGCTTCTACTTCGAGCAGGAGGTCGACACCCCCGCCTCGAGCACGATCGCGCATGGCATGCGAGCGTTGACCGCGCCTCCAGCACCGTGTGGCCCAGCAGCCTCTTGCCCCAGCGCCTCCTCAGCCGGCCTGCTGCACCAACCGGGCCTTGGCCCATGTGTGAGCAGTCCCAACAGCTCCTCTCCTATGCACTATTTGCCCTGCCAGATTCGGCCCATCTCATGTTTTTTTCCTGTTCTGCGAATTTGTCCGTTTATCCAGAGAGTGCAGTTTTAGAGAAAAACCCTCCATGTTCATGCTTTGATAACTCCACAACCATGCATCGGATTAAAATGTTTCAAACATGTAAAATGCTCAGATTTTCATGTACTTTCATAATCTGCCACTTTCATCCATGTTTGAAATGTTAAAAATGTTGTTTGTTTCAATTTGTATAAATGCCATGTTAAAATGATTTATTTCATAACGAATTAACCGTAGCTCGGTATTAAATAAACTATATATGTAAATTGTCTTGAAAAATGCATAGATTAACTTGATGCACTTTATTTTCCTATTTAACAACATTAAAATATGGTTTAGGGCAGAACAGTAGCAAATTCGAAATGTGGACATGAGGATTTTCCGGAATTGTTGTTTGTTATTTCCGGCCTCATTTAAATTGCCTAAATAGTTAGTTTACTTTTGTTTCACCTCTTGCCATGTTTAACAACATTTAATATTGTTGTGTACGTAAACGAGAGCGAACTAAATAACTCGAATGTGGTGTTTCGTCAATATGCAACTAGTTGCATATTGAGCTCCACTTAACTTGTAGTATTGTTTGTTGCACTTTGCCATGCCATGCCTCTTTAAACCGGACATGCATCATACTTGATTGTGCATCATGCCATGTTTATGCTTGTGTGTTTACCATGTTGTTTGTTTCTTCCCGGTGTTGCTTCTTAGTTCCGGTAATGTTGCGATTGTGAGGATTCGTTCGACTACTCCCGTTCGTCTTCTACATGGACTCGTTCTTGTTCCTTGCAAGATCTCAGGCAAGATGACCGCCACCTTGGATCTCATTACTATCATTGCTATGCTAATTGCGTCGTTCTATCGCTTTGCCGCACTACCTATCACTTGTTCTTCAAACCTCCCAATTTGCCATGTTAGCCTCTAACCTTTTTCACCCTTCCTAGCAAACAGTTGCTTGGCTACGTTACCGCTTTGCTCAGCCTCTCTTATAGCATTGTTAGTTGCAGCTGAAGTTGAAGATTGCTCCATGATGGACAGGATTATGTTGGGATATCACAATATCTCTTATTTAATTAATGCATTTATATACTTGGTAAAGGGTGGAAGGCTCGACCTTATACCTGGTGTTTGGTTCCACTCTTGCCGCCCTAGTTTCCGTTGTACCGGTGTTATGTTCCTTGATTTTGCGTTCCTTACACGGTTGGGTGATTTATGGGACCCCCTTGACAGATCGCTTTTAATAAAACTCCTCCAACAAGGCCCAACCTTGGTTTTACCATTTGCCTCACCTAAGCCTTTTTCCCTTGGGTTTCCGGAGCCCGAGGGTCATCTTTATTTACCCCCCCCCCAGGCCTGTTGTAACGCCCCGGATTCAATGCGCGAGGTGTCTGCCAGTTATTCGCCGTCGTTGCCATGTAATTTGCTTGCGTGTTGAATTTTATCATGTCATCATGTGCATCTCATTTTGCATACATGTTCGTCTCATGCATCCGAGCATTTTCCCCGTTGTCCGTTTTGCAATCCGGCACTCCTATGCCCTCCCCACGACCCCGCGTCCGGCCCAGCCCCAGCCGGCCCGCCACGTCCTTCCCCCTCTTGGGCCAAGCCCTGTGGTGAGCAGCCGCATGCCCCTCGCACCGCGCGATATTTACTAATCTTTCGCTCACCCTGTTTTTTTCTCGAAAAACGACCAAGTCCTGTAATATTTTGCATAATTTCATGCCATGTTCATCGCATTATATCTCCATGCATACTGCTCCATTTCGTGCGTGTAATATGTCAAATTGTTCGTCTCAACGAGTACTTAATTTCCTTCCATTGCATCATGTTCGTTTGAGCTCATCTGGATGCCTGAATCATCGTTGCAAGAGTGCTATATAATGTTGTGTGTTGTCTGTTAATAGAAAATGCTCATTTGTCATTTTTGCCCTGTTTGATGTGTGCATCCTATGAGGTTGATGTCTACATGTGTTTTGAACTATGCCATGCCATCTTTACAGGGGTGCCATCCATGTATTTTTGTGAGTTGTGTAGTGAGTGCATCGAGCTTGTTAAGTAGTGTACTTGTTGTTGCTGTTTTGCTATGCTGAATCTGTTATTTGGTGATGCCATGTAAACCTGCTGCTACAAGTCATTCTATGCATATTATGGAGATGTTCACTAAGGGTGTTTTGTTATACATGTCATGGTCTATCCATCCATGCCCCTGGTTGCATTTATTGCCTGCTGTAGCTTGTTGTAATCTTGCTCCAAAGTTGCTAAATAATGTTGCTGTCAGCCTGTTAACATTATGTTCAGTTGTTGCCATGATTGTTGTTAGTGATCCACGCACCCTATGAACTTTCTCTTGCCATGCTTAGCTTCATCAACATTTTTTCTTACTGTTGGTTTCCCTATCATGCCATGTTTTGCTCTGTAGTGAGTTGCACAAGCTCACCAACATGCCTACTTATCGTTGTTCCTGCCATGTTGGAATATGTTAACGAAACTTGCTATGTTTACATGGGTGCCATCATATCTTCTGATCCTTTTTGGCTCATGGTCAGTAAGGGACTTTTGTTCTATGCAATTAGTAGATTCATTCCATGCCTTTGTTTGCCATGTTAAGTTCCTGTAACATGTTGTTTGATAGCTCTAAACATTGCAACCTGATGTTATTTTCTGCAAAGTCTGAACTGTTATTATTTGCAATCTTGCCATGTGTGTTTGAGCATGTTCTAGTGATTTCTAGAGATAGCTCAGTGTTCATGTTTTGTTATGCTTTACCTGTACATCATGCCCATTCCTTTTGTTTTCATATTGTGGTACTGTAGCATGTTGTTTTGATGCTTGCTAGATGCCAAGTTTCTGTTTTGGACAGCTTGTCCTTTAAACTTGTATAGTGTATGTGTTGCACCGTTGCTCCGTTTTGAGTGTGCTCTATATGAAACTTGCTTGATTTTCCATGTAGTTTCATATTATCATGTTGCATCCATGTTTGGGAGTGTTTGCTTGATGTTTGCATGCATTTTGCATCAATGCCATGCTTAACTTGTTTTGCTCATATCTTCTAGGCCGTAGCTCCGAATTAAATGAACTTTATATGTAACTTGACTAGAATCTCGTGTAGATCATCTTGGTGCATCTTAACTTTCTTTTTAACAACTTGAACATAAGGTTTATTCAGATCTGGACCAACTTCTAAATTTGCATATGAGGACTTACCGGATTTGTTATATGTTGTTCCCGGCCTCATTTAAACTTGCCTTGTTGTGTTGCTCTTGTTTGCATCATCTCTTGCCCTGAGTAGCCTCATCTAGATTTGTCATGCATCATGATTGTTGTGCATCATGTCTTGTCTATGTGTGGGGTGTTTACTATGTTGTGTGCTTTTTCTCGATAGTTCCCATTTCGTTGCGATCGTGAGGATTCGTTCGTCTACGCTTGGTTCGTCTTCGTGGCTTCATCTTCTTCATGGACTCGTTCTTCTTCCTTGCGGGATTTCAGGCAAGATGACTATTTCCCTGGATCTCACTACTATCATTGCTACGCTAGTTGCTTCGTTCTATCGCTATGCTGTGCTACCTATCACCTGTTTATCAAGCCATCCCAAATTGCCATGAACCTCTATCCTTTGACACCCTTCCTAGCAAACCGTTGTTTGGCTATGCTACCGCTTTCGCTCAGCCCCTCTTATAGCGTTGTTAGTTGCAGGTGAAGTTGAAGATTGCTCCTTGGTGAACAGGATTATGTTGGGATATCACAATATCTCTTATTTAATTAATGCATCTACATACTTGGTAAAGGGTGGAAGACTCGGCCTTATGCCCGGTGTTTTGTTCCACTCTTGCTGCCCTAGTTTCCGTCATACCGGTGTTATGTTCCCGGATTTTGCGTTCCTTACGCGGTTGGGTGATTTATGGGACCCCCTTGACAGTTCGCTTTGAATAAAACTCCTCCAGCAAGGCCCAACATTGGTTTTACCATTTGCCTCACCACCACCTACTTTTCCCTTGGGAGTCGCTCTCTCGAGGGTCATCTTTATTTTAGCCCCCCGGGCCAGTGCTTGTCTAAGTGTTGGTCCGAACCAGAGCCACTTGCAGCGCCACCTCGGGGAAACTCGAGGTCTGGTTTTAGTTGTACGTAGTGTTCATCCGGTGTTGCCCTGAGAACGAGATATGTGCAGCTCCTATCGGGATTTGTCGGCACAGCGGGAGGCTTTGCTGGTCTTGGTTTACCATTGTCGAAATGTCTTGTAAACTAGGATTTCGAGTCTGATTGGGTCTTCCTGGGAGAAGGTATATCCTTCGTTGATCGCGAGAGCTTATCATGGGCTAAGTTGGGACACCACTGCAGGGTATAATCTTTCGAAGGCCGTGCCTATGGTTATAGGCAGATGGGAATTTGTTAATGTCTGATTGTAGATAACTTGACACCAGATCCGAATTAAAACGCATCAACCGTGTTTGTAGCCGTGATGGTCTCTTTTTGGCGGAGTCCGGGAAGTGAACACGGTTTTTGGATTATGTTTGACGTAAATAGGAGTTCAGGATCACCTCTTGATCATTGCTAGCTTCATGACCATTCCGCTTGTTCTCTTCCCGCTCTTATTTGCGTATGTTAGCCACCATATCATGCTTAGTCACTGTTGCAACCTCACCACTTTACCACTTCCTTTCCCTTTAAACTTTGCTAGTCTTGATACCCATGGTAATGGGATTGCTGAGTCCTCGTGGCTCACAGATTACTACAACAATAGTTGCAGGTACAGGTTGTGCGATGATCATGACGCAAGAGCGATGCTTGCTTGCGTTGAGTTCTTCTTCTGCTTCTTCGATCAGGGGATAGGTTCCAGGTCGGCAGCCTGGGCTAGCAGGGTGGATGTCGTTTGAGTTTCTGTTTGTGTTCCATCCATAGTCGGATGATGCTCTTATGTATTGTGATATTGTATTCGTGTGGCATTGTATGCCTCTTGTATGTATCCCCATCTATTATGTAATGTTGATGTAATGATATCCACCTTGCAAAAGCATTTCAATATGCGGTTCTATCCTTGGTGGGACCTTCGAGTATCTTTATGATAGTATCGCATATTGGGCGTGACACCAGTGCTCCTCCGAGTGTTGGTCCAAAATAGAGCCCCGTGCGGGACCGTACCTTGGCAACTTGGGTTACGTTGGTACCTGTATGCTTCGCTTATCCGGTGTGCCCTGAGAACGAGATATGTGCAGCTCCTATCGGGATTTGTCGGCACATCGGGCGGCTTTGCTGGTCTTGTTTTACCATTGTTGAAATGTCTTGTAAACCGGGATTCCGAGACTGATCGGGTCTTCCTGGGAGAAGGTATATCCTTCGTTGACCATTAGGCTTGTGATGGGCTAAGTTGGGACACCCCTGCAGGGTATAAACTTTCAAAAGCCGTGCCTGCGGTTATGTGGCAGATGGGAATTTGTTAATGTCCGGTTGTAGATAACTTGACACTTGACTCAATTAGAATGCATCAGCCGTGTGTGTAGCCGTGATGGTCCCTTTTCGGCGGAGTCCGGGAAGTGAACACGGTTTTGGGTTATGTTTGACGTAAGTAGGAGTTCAGGATCACTTCTTGATCATTGCTAGCTTCACGACCGTTCCGTTGCTTCTCTTCTCGCTCTTATTTGCGTATGTTAGCCACCATATCATGCTTAGTCGCTACTGCAACCTCACCACTTTACCCCTTCCTTGCCCTTTAAGCTTTGCTAGTCTTGATACCCATGGTTATGGGATTTTGAGTCCTCGTGGCTCACAGATTACTACAACAATAGTTGCAGGTACAGTATTATGCGATGATCATGACACGAGAGCGATGTTTGCTTGTTTTGGAGTTCTTCTTCTGTTTCTTCTTTGATCAGGGGATAGGTTCCAGGTCGGCAGCCTGGGCTAGCAGGGTGGATGTCATTTGAGTTTCTATTTGTGTTTCATCCGTAGTCGGATGATGCTATTGTGTATGATGTATTGTTGTATTCGTGTGGCATTGTGTGCCTCTTGTATGTATCCCCATCTATTATGTAATGTTGATGTAATGATATCCACCTTGCAAAAGCGTATCAATATGTGGTTCTATCCTTGGTGGGACCTTTGAGTCTCTTTAGGATAGTATCGCATATTGGACGTGACAGAGGAGTAGTGCTAGCCTTGCCCTTCTTCCTCCTCTAGCCGAACAGCTCAAGGAGCCACTTGTAGCTACTTGTTGATTCAGTGATCATGCGGAGACCCCATAGAGCAGGACTATGGGTGTTATCTCCTAGGAGAGCCCCGAACTTGGGTAAGATTCACCGGCGTGCATGTCTTCGCCTCATGTCGTTTCCAGGCACCGGCGACGTCTTACTAGCTCCCACTATGATTAGCCATCCTTTGGCATATGTCGCACCTACCACCCAACATTTGGTGCCCACCGTGTGGCTAGGTGCACCGTTGTCCAGAGGCCTGCTCTGGACGGGAACCCCGTTCCTTCCCAGCGAGCATAGCCAGCCCGACACGCTCGATGGCGCTTGCCCCGACGCGCTACATGGCTTCGAAGCTGCCTGTGTGGCGAGCTGCCTCGCCGATCTCCTCGGCAAGATTTGCCTCTCTGATGAGCCCACACCAGGCATGGGCGCAGCTCCGAGAGCTACCTCATCGACCTCCTCGGCAAGCTCGACATCGCTAGCGAGCCCACCTCTGACTTGGAGTCAATCGGCTCCACCAACCCGATGCTTGTCGACTCCGACACGGCATACCTCGATGCCTTCCCCACCAACGTGGTGGTCATCGACGACCCCCTCCCTCGTTCCGACAGTGGCGGCAGCACCGTAACTGAGGTACTAGTCATCAGCCATGGTGTCGCGTCTGGCACGGACGCCCACGACATGCTGCGGGCGATGATACGCGACTTGTCTGCACCCATTTCGGACGACGCAGATGCCAAGACACTGGAGCGCCACCGCCTTGCGCTCATCGAGAGCGGCAAGAAGATAGCCTTCATGAGACGCCTCACTAAGGCCTATCAGCGCAAGGTCGATATTGCCGCCTGCGGCACGCCGGCTGCTGGCGGGCCTAGCCCGCTTGGTGTTGTGAAGCAGTGCGGCGCAGCCATCGCCAGCATGCTGGGGGCCGACCGTTCGGTCTATGCTACACCCCTCGAGAACCTGTGTGCCGCCCAAGCGGCAGCATATGAGGTCTAAGGCGCGTGATGAGCTATGTTGCATGACCAGGCGCGTCCAGCAGCTCATCGACGTGGTAGT
>NC_041381.1:386139251-386156870 GCF_002162155.2 Triticum dicoccoides
GACCTCCCAGACATCGACTGTAGGCGGCGCTCGCGAGCGAAAAGATAAGGAGCCGGCTCCTAGCCGCAGTCGGACGCGCCTCACCAATGAGGGCGACGAAGATGGCCGCCCACGAGCCATGGAGCGGCGAAGTGACTACCCACCTCCTCCTCCGCCCCGCAGGGAGAGATACCCCTCCCAGCCGCCTGTTGAGCACCCGACGCTCAGCGGCCGGCTGGGCCGACGCGAAGGATTCGGAGAAAACGACGCCCGCCATCGGATCGACCGCCTAGCGCAATCCCTTGTGCTAGAAGAGGAGGACGTGGTCGGCCTGCCTTGTTTTGGCCCCCGCATCCACAATGAGCCCTTCCCCAAAGGGTTCTCGCTCCCAAGAGACACGCCCAAGTACAACGGCTCGGTGAAGCCGGAAGGCTAGCTGATCGACTACTCCACTGCAGTCAGCATAGCAAAAGGCAACAGGAGCGTTGCCGTGAAGTACGTCCCCCTCATGCTTCAAGGCACGGCACGCACCTGGCTGAACGCCCTCAAGCCCTACAGCATCAACAGCTGGGTGGATTTCATGGAAGTCTTCATCCACATCTTCACCAACACTTACAAGCGGGCACCCAAACCTCGCCAACTCTCTCTGTGCGTCCAAGGCCCAACCGAGTCCAGTCGCGACTACCTGACACGTTGGGCCGAGCTCCACAACTCTTGCGAGGGGGGTGCACGAGGTGCAAGCTATAGAGTACTTCACCGCCCGGTGCAGAGAAGGCACCATCCTCAAGCATCGACTCCTCAGCGACGAGCCGGCTACACTCGACGAGCGGTCGATCATAGCGGACAAGTACACCACTAGGGACTCCTTAATGAAGTCGGAGCTTCGGGTGGACACCTCTGGGAAGGTGCTCCCTCTGGCTCCTAAAATGCCGGCTGGCGACACCAGTCGGCGCCCGCAACAGGATGACAACAAGCGCAAGGCCCCGATGCCGGCTTCCACCAGCCGGGAGGTGGCAACTGTTGAAGATCAGCAGCCAGAAGGACAGCCCATACCCGAGCGCCAGAAAGGCACCAAGCTGGCTTGGCAGCCCGCTTTCTCCTACAAGCAAACCCTTGATGCCCCCTGCAAGTTCCACAGCGGCGCGACCCGTCCAACCACATAACCCGGAAGTGCCACTGGCTCACCTGAATCTCCAAAGGCAAGGGGTTGCTGCCTCCTCCGCCTGCTGGTCAGCCGCCTCCGGCTCCTCAGCAGCCGGCAGCCCACCCAGTAGTCGGCGCTATCCAAGACGAGATCCCTGAAGAGCATGCAACCTACATCATCTTCACTAGCCAAGCTGACGACAGGCGCAGTCGGCGCCGACAACACCAAGAGGTCAATGATGTCACCTCCAAGGTCCCAGAGTTCATGCACTGGTCCGAGAAGCCCATCAGTTCGAGCCGAGCTGATCACCAGGAGGTGATGCCTTCTCCGGGCCCTTATGCCATGGTGTTGGATGCCACCTTTGCAACAGAGAGGCAAATTGCTCGTTTCTCCCGAGTCCTGATTGATGGCGGAAGTAGCATCAACATCTTGTACCGCGACACCATGGAGAAGCTGAACATCAAGACAAAGCAACTCTTGCCCGGTCGGACCGTCTTCCATGGCATTGTACCCGGCCTTTCGTGCTCACCAATCGGCAAGATCAAGATAGATGTCCTCTTCGGGGACAAAGATCACTTCTGCCGTGAAGTAGTTTGGTTTGAAGTGGTGGACCTGGAGATCCCCTATCATGCATTACTTGGCCGACCTACTCTGGCCAAGTTCATGGTTGTGCCCCACTATGCCTACCTCAAGATGAAGATGCCAAGCACCAAGGGCATCACCACCATAGTCAAAGACTATAAGAAATCATCCGCCTGTGTTGCAGCCAGCAGCCGGCTAGCCGAGTCCCTTGTGATCACTGCCGAGAAGAACATCCTTGACCGGGTTGTGTCCATGGCTGGCAAGCAGCCGGACCTATCGCCAGACCCAAAGGAGTCGGAAGCTCAGGGCTCCTTCCAGTCGGCCAAGGAAACCAAGAAGATACCTCTGGACCCAGAGCACCCGAAGAGGTTCTCCCTTGTGGGAACAAACCTGGATAGCAAATAGGAAAGTGAGCTCGTCGATTTCCTCCGTGAGAATCAGGATATCTTTGCATGGTCCCAAAGGACATGCCGGGAGTTCCGACGGATTTCGCCGAGCACAAGCTTCATGTACGAGCAGATGCAAAACCAGTCAAGCAACCCGTCCGCCGACTGTTGGAGGAGAAAAGAAGAATTGCTGGTGAAGATATAGCCCGGCTTCTAGCAGCCGGCTTCATTATGGAAGTGTTCTTTGAAGAATGGCTTGCCAACCCAGTCCTTGTACTGAAGAAGAACAACAAATGTCGCATATGTATAGATTATACCAGCCTCAACAATGCCTGTCCCAAAGACCCATTTGCTTTGCCTCGGATTGATCAAGTAATAGACTCCATAGCCGAATACAAGCTTTTGAGTTTCTTGGATGCCTACTAAGGGTACCACCAGATTAAGCTAGATCCAGCCGATCGGATGAAGACCGCCTTCATCACACCATTCGGAGCCTTCTTCTACCTGACTATGACATTCGGCTTGAGGAATGCCGGTGCCACTTTTCAGCGTTCCATGCAGAAGTGCCTCCTCAAACAGCTCGGCAGAAATGCCCACGTCTATGTAGACGATATTGTGGTGAAGACGAAGAAGCGCGGCACCCTTCTGGAAGACTCAAGGAAACATTCGACAACCTGCTCCGCTTTCAGATCAAGCTCAACCCTGAGAAACGCGTCTTTGGACTACCAGCCGGCCAGCTCCTTGGCTTCCTGGTCTCTGAACGCGGCATTGAGTGCAACCCTATGGAGATCAAGGCCATGGAGAGGATGGAGATTCCCACCCAGCTGCGAGAAGTCCATAAGTTCACCGGTTGTTTGGCTTCCCTTAGCCGCTTCATCAGTCAGTTGGGAAGAAGCCTTCCACAAGCTGAAGAAGATGTTGACCACGCCACCTGTCCTGGTGGCTCCGACTGACAAAGAGCCCATGCTCATTTACATCGCTGCAACCAGCCAGGTGGTCAGCACAGTCATCATGGTTCAGCGCCCAGAAGATGGCAACGCACAGCCAGTCCAAAGACCCGTGTATTATTTGATTGAAGTATTGTCGACCTCAAAACAGAACTACCCCCACTATCAGAAGATGTGTTATGGCATGTATTTTGCCGCCAAGAAGCTCAAGGCCTACTTTCAAGAGCACCCCATCACGGTCGTTTGCACTGCCCCACTTGCTGAGATCATGGGCAGCTGGGATGCATCAGGCCGGATGGCCAAGTGGGCCATTGCGCTGGCTCCTTAAACCATCTTCTACCAGCCTCACACCGCCATCAAGTCCCAAGTGGTGTCCGACTTCCTTGTCGACTGGGCTGAGACTCAATACCTACCGCCAGAACACGACACCACCCATTGGCGGATGCACTTTGACAGATCAAAGATGCGCACCGATTTGCGAGCCGGCATCATCCTCACCTCTCCCAAAGGCGACAAGCTCAGATACACGCTACAAATCCATTTCGCCGCCTCCAAAAATTTGACCGAGTATGGGGCGCTCATACATGGGCTCCGGCTGGCCAAAGAACTCATCACCCGCCGGATCCTTTGTTATGGAAACTCAGTCTTGGTGGTCCAACAGTCGTCCGGCGACTGGGATGCCAAGGATGCAAACATGGCGAGCTACCGCTTCCTCGTTAAGAAACTCAGCGGATATTTCGAAGGGTGCGAGTTCCTTCACATGCCATGGGACGACAATGAACAGGCAGATGTCCTCGCACGAATCGGCTCCACCCGGCAAGCCATACCAACCGGCGTCTCCCTTCAGTGCTTCCTCAAGTCGTCTATCAAGCCTTGACCGGAATCAAATTCCATCTTCGTGCCAGCTGACCCCAAAGCAGTCGGATCTGGCTTGGGGACCTCAGTAGTCAGCATGGGGACTTCGGCAGGTGGCTCGGGGACTGCAACAGCCACACCCGACCCGGGGACTTCAGAGCCCGGCCCAGGGACTACAGCAGTCAACCCGGGGACTTCAACGACACAACAAGCGGTGGCCGACTCCAACCCACCACCTCCCAACCCAACCGCCCTAGTTACAGTGGTCGTGCTGACAATAGAAGAAGTCGCAGCTCCATCATGGGTGCAGCTCCATCATGGGCGTAGCCCATCCTCAACTTCCTGGTGAATAGAGAGCTGCCGGCTGATGAGATCTCGGCCCGACAAGTTCAACGCCGAGAAGGAGCCTACACAATAGTAAACAGAGAGCTCGTCAGGCGTAGCGTGACTGGAGTCTTTCAGTGTTGTGTAGAGCCAGAGAAAGGCATGGCGATTCTCAAGGACATCCACCAAGGCGAGTGCGGCCACTATGCGGCTTCAAGATCACTTGTTGCCAAAGCTTTCCGCCACGGTTTCTTCTGGCCGACCGCTTTGGAGGACGCCAAAGAGCTGGTCAAACACTGCAAGGGGTGCCAAGTATTCAGCTCTAAACAACACCTGCCGGCTTCTGCACTCAAGACCACCCCCTCACCTGGCCTTTTGCCATCTGGGGGCTGGATATGGTAGTCCCATTCAAAACGGCACGCGGCGGCATGACTCATCTGCTTGTCGCTGTTGACAAATTCACCAAGTGGATTGAAGCAAAGCCAATCAAGAAGCTGAATGGGCCGACTGCTATGACCTTCATCACAGATATCACCATCCGGTATGGCATACCACACAGCATCATCACCGACAACGGCAAAATTTTTGCCAAGGGAGCATTGGCCCGTTTCTGCACGACGTAGGGCATCTGACTGGACTTAGCGTCCATTGCCCATCCGCAGTCAAACGTCGAAGTCGAGTGAGCAAATGGCCACATCCTCTCCGGCATCAAGCCCCGACTGGTCGAGCCGCTGGAGCGGTCGGCCGACTAATGGCTCAAGGAGCTGCCGGCCATCCTTTGGAGCCTGAGCACCACTCCAAACAAGTCAACCGGCTTCACTCCTTTCTTGCTCGTGTATGGTGCCGAGGCCGTCATCCCAACTGACATTGAGTTCGACTCACCTCGCGTCACCATGTACACGGAAGCGGAAGCAAAGGAGGCCCGAGAATACGTTGTAGATCTGCTAGAAGAGGGACAACTATTGGCACTCAGTCAGTCCGCCATCTACCAGCAGAGCCTGCGCCACTACCACAGTCGGAAAGTCAAGCCAAGATCTTTCTAAGAAGGCGACCTTTTTCTCTGGCTGATCCAGCGAACAGCTGGCCAGCACAAGCTCTCGGCCCCTTGGGAAGGCCCCTTCTTCATCAGCATGGCCTTGGGAAACGACTCCTACTACCTGATCAATGCACAGAAGCCCAAGGCACGCAATAGAGATGACTGCGGCAAGGAGTCGGAACGCCCATGGAACTCCAATCTCCTTTGATGATTTTACAGTTGATGCAGTATGTACCAAGCTATCTTTTGTATTAAATACAAGACATCAGGTCCCTCGAGGAGCACTCGGGGACTACCCTTTCTTATCTGTATCATAAGTATTATGCCTATGATGTGTCACTACATTCTTTTGTCCTGCACCGGGTTCGACCAGTCGGCTCGGGGACTTGCCGCCTTGTATTATGTTAGCGCTACCCGCAGCCGGACAAATAGTGTGCCGTCATCTAAGCCCTCTCTTGCCAAAAGCCGCAGCTTGCAGAGTGGTTGTTCGTCTGGCAAGAGTCAAAGGCAGGAAATGGTGCCCACACAAAAAATGGCTAAGGACCAACACCCTTACATAACATAAGACGACTCCCCGCCTTGCCGACCGGCTGCTAAGAAGCGGGCCGGTCGGCTTCCCACTTACCTTGCCATGACCTAAAAAGGTTGAAGTACTTGCCTTCGCAAACGGCTAAGCACACATCTCAGACACAGTCTGCAGAGCGGCTGTTTGGCTGGCAGGGCAGCAGCCAAGGGAGGGTGGCAAAGGAAAAAGCCAAAAGGATCAAAAAGCAAGCAAAGTCAGAATGCAACACAAGCATAGCACACGCGAGATAATATTTACATGAAGAAAGGCTCTCAAGCCGGAATTCAACATAGCTCGAATACACCGCCAGTGGGTGGAATTGCGCGAATTTAACAAGTATTGTTCAAAAGGCTTCTAAACAGGAAAACGTACAAGATAAGTTGGCCGCCTAGGCCAAGGGCGCAACTGGCATGTCCGGCAGGTCGGTGGAGTCGGCCGTGCCGGCTGGTGGAGTGGCTGGCTGGTAAGTCTCGGCTTGATCGTCTCCAGCTGCACCCGGCGCGCTCGCACGTGGCTCGTTGCTAGAAGCACGATTGGGTTGAGGCAGGCCGTCTGCACCATCATATGGCGTGGGGTCTTTGCCGTCCTTGCCCTCCTCGTCCTCGCCCTCGTCACTGGAGTCGATCTCCTCTGCCGAGTCCTCACCGTCCTCCAGGTTCATCCCAAACAGGTCTGCAGGCACCTCAACACCATCCTCGTTCAGCTCGGGGACAAAGTTGCTGGTGTCGGTGTAGTCGGCGATCGCCGCGCCGCGGTGAATGATAGCAGGCCTCACCGCCACCAACATCTCGTTGGCCTCCTGCCAGAATGTGGCCAACTGGTCTAGATCCAGGCCAGGGTACCACGCCCTGACAATCTCCAATGCCCGCCTGGCGCCAGGCCGAAGAAGCCTTCCATGCCTCGAGGCGGCCGACTGCCACTTCCAGCCAGTCGGTAGTCCGATTGGGGGTGTGCAGAACCGGGGTGTCAGTCCAAAGGGCGGAAATCACCTGGGCTCTGACACGCTACAGCTAGCGGAGCATCCGGTGAGCCGGCTGGAGACGGGCCTGGATGGTCAAGAGCTACTCCTCGAGCATCCGACGATCATTCCGCGCAATGTCTGCACCAGCCTTCCTCCGTGATTCACGGTGGGCCTCGATGGCCTGGCTGGCGGCGATGGAGTAGCCAGGGAAATATTCTGCACAAAGAAGCAAAAGGGAATGCGAAGTTAGAAGCCTGACGAGACAACAGGCGGCAGACGAAGGAAAGAGGAGGAAGGCCACTCACCATCGACCATGTTCTCAATTTGGCCGTAGCCGTCGCTCAGCGCCCGCTCCGATTCGGCCTAGTTCGCTGCCTTGGTATCGTACTCGGCTTGGAGAGCGGTCTTGCTGTCCTTCACCGCCTGGAGGACCGCCTTGTGAAGCTCCTTCTGCTCAGCCAGCTTCTTGGCCAGGCGGTCGTGCTCCTGGGACACCGTGCTGCACTCCGCCTCATTGACACGCAGCGTGGTTTGGGGCTCGCCCAACTGCTGCTGCAAGGCGGTGTTGGCCTCTACAAAGACAGCCAAGAAGAACGATCAATAAGCAAGAAAGAAAGCGAGTGGTCACCAAAAGAGATCCGGCCCGACTCCTCAGCAGTCGGCCCGAATCTCGGGGACTACACCAAATGGGTACGCTGACGCGCCCCCACGAGAGAAAGAAGGCAGAATACTTACTTTGGCTTTCGGACAAGTCAGCATTCCGCAGGGTCAGCTCCCGGACATGGGAGTTGAAGGCGGCCGCATGGAGATTATGATAATCCCGCAACAACGATAATAGACAAAATAGAACAAGTCAGCACCCGAGCCTACTTAAAAGTTCCAGGCCTCCTGCTCAACAGCCGGCCCGGAACTCGGGGACTACACCCAGTGGGTCCGCAGATGCGCCCCCATAGAAGAATACAAGCATGAGAAGCAAAAACGCAAGAAACATACCCGGATGGCCGTCCGCGTTGCTAGGAACTCCTGGTTGTAGTTTTTCAGGGCGTTGGCCTAAGATTGAAGCCGGGCTCAGACGTCCTGTGCTGCCTCGTTCAACACGGCCGTCCCGCCCCCAGGCGTCCTATCCGATGAGCTGATGCTGGCCGCCTCCAATTCCATGGTCGACGAGCCTGCGCCCCTGGCCTCCTGCGGATGAGGCACCGAGGCCACCTTCCCGGCGCGCTGGCGTGCTAGAGATCGGACCGCGGGGTCCGTTCCCGCCACAGGTCCGCCGCCAGTCGGCGGCACTGGTGGTGTGTTGGGTTCGCCGCCTTGGTCCACCACGATCAGCGCCGACAGAGTCACTTCTGTCTCCGGTTCGGTGCCGTCGCCCTCCTCCCTCTCCATGACCGGCTGGTCGCCACCGGCTCCTTCAGGCGGCACCACCGGGTCCTCGGGTGCGGGTGGCACGGCGCGAAGGGGGACGACGAGTTGTGGGGGTTGGCAACATGTGGCCTCCCCCACTTGCACTTCAGCCGCAGCGTCGGCCTGGGCCACGGCAATGGCGTCGGCTTGTGCCCTCGCTGCCTCGTCCGCTTCCTCCTACGCCGCCTTCGCTGCCGCCGCCTTCTGCCGCTCTGCCTCCTGCGCCTCGCGCGCCTCCCGCGCGTTCCTCTCTGTTGCTGCCAGGAGCTTGGCGCGCGGGTCCATGCGATAGGCGTTGGCGGAGCCCCCCGCCGTCCCCACCATGGAGGCGGCGTCCGACCGCTCAAGAGAGAGCGGGGCCCTGGTCAAGGAAGCAGGAGAAAGTTCAGAAGGGTGTTTGCAAGAAAAAAGAAGAAAGACTGCGATAAGGAGCCAGTACTTAGGCAGAAACCGTTGGGGGCTCCTTCACAACCTCCCAAAAGCGACTCGCCTTCGCGGCTGGCTCCTCCCGCTTGGTCGCCGTGGCCGAGCTCTTGGGCTTCTTCGGCCGGCTGCCCCACATTGATGGCGCGGCTCGACGTTTTTGCGCGCCACCTCGGGCGGCCGATGCGGCGAATGAGCTCGCGCCCGCTTGGCCGGACGCCGGCTGGCGGCACGGGACGACCTCTTCGTCATCATCATCAGGCCAGTCCTCGAGCCCACCTCCGGCTTCGGAGACGCCTACCTCGTTGCCACCGCCTGTGGTGGTATCTTCCAGGGCGGTTGCCTCCAAGTCAGGGTTGTCCACGTCGCTCTCCACCCGGTCGGGGAGAAACTCACGCTCTGGCCCCAAGGTACTGGCTGCCGGCTGGATGAGGGAGCCCTGTTTCACGGTCAATTGGTCAAGACGGGTAGGAAGAACCCGACAACTAAAAGCAAAGTAAAGAAATGAAGGCTTACCTTAGGTGGTGGATGCACGCGCAGTACGACTCTTTGCCGAACCGCCACTCCTCCTCCGAGAGCTTGTAGTTCAAGATGTAATTCACTAAGTGAGCCACCTCCGCGTGTGGCATCTCGTTGATGCACATCCGGCTCGGGTCTTGGTGCCAGCTTATGTGTGGCCGGCCTTGGAGGGGAAGCACCCGGTGAGGGAGTCCTGGATAAGGGGGTATCCGGACAGCTGGACTATATACATCGTCCGGACTATAGAAGCGTCAAGATACAAGACTCAAGACTTCGGCTCGTGTCCGGATGGGACTCTCCTTTGCGTGGAAGACAATCTTGGCGATCCGGATATTATGTTCCCTTCCTTGTAAACCGACTCCATGTAAACCATAACTCTCCGGTGTCTATATAAACCGCAGAGCATGGTCCTTAGAAGGCCGATCACAATTACAATCATACCATCATAGGATAGCTCTTAGGGTTTAGCCTCTACGATCTCGTGGTAGATCTACTCTTGTATTCCACATATATTCAATATTAATCAAGCAGGAAGTAGGGTTTTACCTCCATCAAGAGGGCCCGAACCTGGGTAAACATTGTGTCCCTTGCTTCCTGTTACCGTCAGCCTAAGACGCACAGATTGGGACCCCCTACCCGAGATCCACTGGTTTTGACACCAACATTGGTGCTTTCATTGAGAGTTCCTCTATGTCGTCGCTTCGAGGCTTGATGGTGACTTCAATCGTCAACAACACGGTCCAGGGTGAGACTTTTCTCCCCGGACAGATCTTTGTGTTCGGCGGCTTCGCACTGCGGGCCAATTCGCTTGGCCAGTTGGAGCAGATCAACAGCTTCACCCCTGGCCACCAGATCAGGTTCAGAAACTTGAACTACACGGCGGATATCCGCGGAGACTTGATCTTCGACGGGTTCGAGCTTGCGCCAGGAGCACCGGACAGCCACGACGAGCACAGCCTAGACCTGCTGTCAGATAGTGCCCGTGACATCAACCCCGAAGCAGCCTTGGATCTAAATCCAGGGCAGGTTGCGTTGCCTAGTGACGGAGGGCTGGACCCCGCTCCGCAGGGCGCACACTTATCGGCGGTAGAGCCGAACACGGGTCCCACCGCTGTGGAGGCCTTTAACCCTGGGCCCCCGGACTCATATCCGGTTGTTGGTCTTGGTCCGCTCACTCTCAAGCCAGTCGAGCCAGGCTGGGCTCCGATAATGGAGTTTACCACTGCGGACATCTTTCGGCACTCGCCTTTTGGGGACATGCTGAACTCATTAAAGTCTCTCTCTCTGTCAGGAGGCTCTGACCGAACTATGTCCGGCTTGAGTGGGGAGTAGGCGACGAAGGAATATGCTGCCCACCCACCACCCACTTTGTTGCCACGACCGATGATTTAACCAACGTGCTCGACTTTGACTTCGAAGACATCGATGGTGTGGACGACGATGCAGGAGACATACAGGAGCCACTGCTCACAGGGCGGTGGACAGCCACCTCTTCATATGATATATATATGGTGGACACTACGAAAGAAACCAATGGCGATGAGGCAACGGAGGATAACCCCTCCAAGAAGAAAGCATAGCATGGGCGTCGTCAGCGCCGCTCCAAGCCCTGCCAAGGCAATACCGGCACCGGAGACGATAATAATCCAGACGGTGTCGATGATGAATACAACCCCGAACGGCCCGCCTTCGAGCAGGCCAAACAGGAAGACGGGCATGACAGCCCAGATGAACAGGCGACATACGGGTATCCGGAGGAGGACAACTACATGCCCCTCTCTGAAGACGAGATTAGCCTCGGCGACGACGAGTTCGGCGTACTCGAAGACCCCGCAAAGCAGGAGCGCTTCAAGAGACGGCTTATTGCCAGTGCGAGAAGCCTGAAGAAGAAGCAACAGCAGCTCCAAGCTGATCAAGATCTGCTCACAAACAGATGGACAGAAGTCCTGGCAGCCGAGGAATACGGAAACGAGCACCCCATGGCTGACCGACCGCCTCGCGGTCGGGACAAAATGGCATATCTGCCGAAATACCAGCACGTACCCCCGCGCCGGTTTACTACGGCCCAGGGCTACTCATGACCTGCGCGATAAACTGGATAACATCGCAGGACAACCAAGATCGATCTACGGATCGCGGGGGCGTGCCGAAGCACATGAAGATGACCGTCATACCGGATACACCAACAGCAAATCCGTCCGGGCCGAATACAACCAGTGAGACGCAGCCGGACTGCGCTGTGACATAGCCCGACATAGAGGCGCCGCACACCCCCTATGCTTCACTGATGAAGTAATGGATCATGAATTCCCAGAAGGGTTTAAACCCGTAAACATCGAATCATACGATGGCACCACAGACCCCGTGGTATGGATCGAGGATTTCCTTCTCCACATTCACATGGCCCGCGGAGATGATCTACATGCCATCAAGTATCTTCCCCTTAAGCTCAAAGGGCCTGCCCGACACTGGGTAAACAGCCTGCCCACAAATTCCATTGGCAGTTGGGAAAATCTGGAAGACACATTCTTTGACAACTTCCAGGGCACATATGTGCGACCTCCGGATGATGGTGACTTGAGCCACATTACTCAACAGCCCGGAGAATCAGCCAGGAAATTTTGGACTCGGTTCCTAACTAAAAAGAACCAAATAGACGACTGTCCGGACGCTGAAGCCCTGGCGGCTTTCAAGCATAATATCCGTGACGAGTGGCTCGCCAGACACCTCGGCCAGGAGAAACCCAAGTCCATGGCATCCCTTACGACACTGATGACCCGCTTTTGCACGGGCGAGGACAGCTGGTTGGCTTGCAGTAGCACTACGCCACATTCTAGAACTTCAGATGTCCGGGACAATAATGGCAAGCCACGGCGCAACAGACACAAGCGAAGAAACAACGGCGACAACACCGAGGATACGGAGGTCAATGCCGGATTCAGCGGATCAAAATACGATCAGCGGAAGAAGCCATTCAAGCGTAACAATCAAGGACCGTCCAGTATGGACCGTATACTGGAGCGCTTGTGCCAAATTCATGGCACCTCGGACAAGCCAGCCAACCATACCAACAGAGACTGCTGGGTATTTAAACAGGCCGACAAAATAAACGCCGAAAACAAGGACAAAGGGCTGCACAGTGACGATGACGATGAGCCCCAGCGTCTGAACATGGGGGGCAGAAGAAATTTCCCCCCCAGGTGAAAACGATCAACATGATCTACGCCACCCACATCTCCAAGAAGGAACGGAAGCGAGCACTACGGGACGTATATGCGATGGAGCCAGTCGTCCCCAAATTCAACCCATGGTCAGCTTGTCCGATCACCTTTGAACGTAGGGACCATCCTACTAGCCTCCGTCATGGCGGCTCAGCCGCATTGGTCTTAGACCCAATTATAGACGGATTTCACCTCACAAGAGTCCTTATGGACAGAGGCAGTAGCCTGAACCTGCTTTATCAGGACACAGTGTGGAAGATGGGCATCGATCCTTCTAGGATCAAGCCCACCAAAACCACCTTTAAAGGTGTCATTCCTGGAGTAGAGGCCCGTTGCACGGGCTCTATAACATTGGAAGTGGTCTTCGGATCTCCGGATAACTTCCGAAGCGCAGAGCTAATCTTCGATATCGTCCCATTCCGAAGTGGTTACCATGCCCTGCTCGGACGAACCGCATTTGCTAGATTCAATGCGGTACCACACTATGCATACCTCAAGCTCAAGATGCCAGGCCCGTGCGGGGTCATAACAGTCAACGGGAATATGGACCGCTCTCTCCGTACAGAAGAACATACTGCGGCCCTTGCGGTAGAATTACAATGCGGCCTCCTCGGGCAAACCACCAATCCAGCAACGACATTTCCAAGTTTCGTCAAGCGAGGGCGGAACACCCCGCAGCAAGATAAGCAGGCACAACAAGAGCAGGACTAGCAATCCGGCCTCCGCTCAAATCCCATCAAGGCAGCATTCATGCCATGCGTACACAATTACACACTCAAAATACCATGGGTACAGGCGGAGGCGTATCAGGGGCTCAGCCAACAGTACGGTATCACTTCATAACCTTTTCATTCACCCTTAAGGACATTGCTTTAGTGCAGCTTCTCCAGAACAGCCAGATGGTCGGACTTACATGGGAGAGGAAACCCAGGAGGCAACAGGCTTTGGGCACAGCAGGAAACACCCAGGTGGAATCTAATTCCGATCATCATTCCTGCTTTATCTATCTATACGTAGCCTGCCCCTGGATAGGATATGTCAAATAATCCTATTTTGTCTCCGCTTAATGCATACATTGTAAACATATGCTTAAACATATTATTCATCAATGGAAGACCACAAATAGCATCAGCTTACTTATTTTTATTCGAGCATTTTTTATAAATGTCTATTTAATTTTGCATCCGTACACTTTGGTACGTGTAGTTTGCCAGGGGCTTCTTATGTTACCCCATAATATGGCAAGTCATGTCCAAACACTTTCAACAGTGCGGTACCCCGAACTTATAGCATTATATGCATCAGCTCCGAATCATGTCTTGGGTTACGGTTGGGATAGCCCGGCTCCCTTGCTTTGGTGCCTTACGTTCCGTTAATTCGGCTAAGGTACCGCAGGGAGAACTACTGCGATTGTGCCCTGGTTCTTCCGGACGAGCACCTCAGTAGAGAAAGCACAAAACTGTCCGACATGACATGGCGAGAGACTGGTCGCTTTTCGAGAGGTATTAAAATCCTTAAAGATTTTTCCGCTTTAGGAGTTAATTCGGCTTTCTCCGATATAGGCGTGTATAGCGCCCCAATTCGGCCTTCCAGATTCTAGGGGCTTCGCCGAAATTTAAAATCATATACTTCTATGGCTAAGTGAAGTTTATAAAGTTGTTTAGTCCGATTGCTTGGTTCGCTGCGCTGGACACCTCCTTAAGGGACCAAACATTTGGATAAAGAGTGTCCGGGTTTTCCACGAACACCCCAGTACTAGTTGCACGGGGGCGGAAGCCGACGACTAGCCTACTTTCAGAATTTGATAAACAGCCGCACAGAAGGTAATATTTTAAATTACGAAAGCGCTACATAGCGCAAGTACTTCGTCTTTAAATTACAATCTTTACATAAGTGAATTCATTCAAAAATTATGTCTTTGCTACATTCATCGGCCACGAGGCAAGAACCCTTCATAACGCCATCATAATACTTCTCGGGGACGCGACGCGGCTTGCCCTCCGGCGGCCCGTCCTTCACCAGCTTCTCCGCATCCAGCTTGCCCCAATGCACCTTGGCGCGGGCAAGGACCCGGCGGGCACCCTCAATGCAAATGGATCGCTTGATGACTTCCAGTCGCAAACAGGAATCCACCATCAGCTTGATCAGGTCGAAGTAGCTGGTGGGCAGAAGCTCACTAGGCCATATCCGGACTATGAGATCTTTCATAGCCACTTTGGCGGCCTTGTGGAGTTCGACCAACTGCTTCAGTTGGTCACTCAGAGGCATTGCATGCTCGGCCACAACATACTGGGACCAGAACAACTTCTCCGTTGAGCTCCCATCCTGGGCACGGTAGAACTCCGCGGCGTCTGATACGCTGCGTGGCAGGTCTGCGAATGCCCCTGGACAGCTCCGGATTCGAGTAAGTAAAAGAAACGCGTCCTCCACATGTTTGCTTTGCATAAAAAATTTCTTACCCACCGCTATTTTCTTGGCCTCATGGATCTCTTGCTGAGCCCTCTCAGCTTCGGCCTTGGCGTCTTTTGTATTTGTAAGGGCCTTCACAAGCTCGGCCTCCTTTGCTTTAAGCTCCCGCTCCGCAGACTCGAACTTCTTGCCAAGCTCCTAGAGCTCTTCTTGTACCTCGCACACTCGGGCCTCTTGCTTTTTGCGCTCCTTGAGTTCCAAGGCTGCTTTGTGTTCGGCCTCGGACAGCGCCTTCTTGAGGAACGCCACTTCGGTGGCGGCCTCTGTTACCACATCACGACGTCTCGTCATTAGCATAATCAAATTTTATTTACTATTTATTATATGAGAGAGGGGAATCATTCACCTTTGTTCTCTTCGAGCTGCCTCCTCGCGAGGCCGAGCTCTCCCTGTGCCCGCTCTAAATCCCGCGTCAGGCCGGCGATTTCGGCCGTGCGAGCAGCACCGGCCAGTAGCACAGCCTGTTTATTTACATTCACACTTATTGTTAGATTCCTGCGGATTATAATTGACCCTCCATTTGGTTTTTCTTTCCGAACACCAAACATAGTATCAGGGGCTACTACCTATCGGGTGGTGATTTTACATATTTTTACTGCTAACCTCAAAGCCTATTAGGAGGCTGGTGCGGGCTTCGGTTAGTCTGCTCTTGGCGGATGACACCTTCTGAAGCACCGCACTCATGAGAGTACGGTGCTCTTCATCTAGGGAAGCGCCTCGAAGCGCTTCCAGCAGACAATTCGGCGCCTGGGGCGCAACAGAAGTCCTTGATATAGATGGCCCTCCCTCCATAACGAGGGGTTGCCCGCCTAAGTCTGGAACCAATGAAGGCTCCAGAATAGTGCTCGGCTGAGAGCCCGGCTTGCCGTGGCTCTCATCGACATGACCCGTGGGGACCTTGAACCCCGCGAGTCCGACTCCTGGGACGCCACCCTAAGGCGCCTCCAGGGCCACCTCCGCCATTGTCGGGAGCCTTTGGGACAACACCTCCGTGTCGACCGCAGGGTGAGGAGACGTGGCCGTCGGGAGTGAGTTCATTGCTGACTCACTCAAGGACCCGTCCGAAGACGACACTCCCGGATGGGCCGTGGCCGGACTGTATACAAGCTCGGCATTATAAACAAAATTATGAAGCGAAAATTACGACTGAATGCGGATACTTACGACCGCACGAGGGGCTTCTTCCTGGGCAGCCACCCTTCCTCGCTATCGGCGGCGGTAGCGGAGTAGTCCGGAAGGGATTCTTTTCCCTTCTTGGACGTCCCAGTCTCCCCCACTGGGGCGGCCTTCCTCTTCTTCCCTCCCCGGACACGGGGAGGTGGTGTTTCTCCTTGTTCCTCCCCGCTTCCGCGGGATGAATATGCCTCGTCGACATCAGACGACAAGGGTATGACGACCTTATGCCGGGGGCCTCTCCTGGCCCCCTTATTCACCGTCTCAGGCCCCCCATCCTTTCCGGACGGGGCGGCCTCTTCTTCTTCTTCTTCCCCTTCGGGGGAGGAGTGCACCTCGTCATGTTCGGACGAGGCTTGCGCAACCTTACTTCGGAGACCCTTTCGGGTCCCCGGGGCCTTCTTGTTGGCCTTCTTCTCCGGCCCCTTATAGGGCAACGGGACCAGCATCTTCGTCAGAAGATCATTGGCTGGGCTTTCCGGTAACGGAGCCGGACTGTCGATCCACTCCACTGTCTCCACATACTCCTAAAACAAATATACACAATCACTTAGGAATTCCCCCATGAGTACATTGGGAAGAGTCAGACCCGGTGGCGGCCTGAGAACTCACCTAGGTAGGTTGCTGTGCGGCGTGGAGCCCGCGGTCCTCGGTTATGAGAGGAGGTACCTCGGTGGCCTTGAACAACGCCTTCCATGCATTCTTATGCTTCATGCCGTAGAGCCTCTGGAGCGTCCGGTGTTCGGCTGGGACGAATTCCCACAAATTGAATGCCCGCCTTTGGCACGGCAGAATCAGGCGAATGAGCATGACTTGGACCACGTTGACAAGCTTGATGTTCTTGTCCTTCATGCCTTTGACACAGTTGATGAGTCCGGTCAGCTCTGCAGATCCGCCCCATAACAGGCCCTTCTGTTCCCAGGAGGTGAGACGCAAAGGGGTTCTAGATCGGAACTCGGGGGCCGGTGCCAAGTTGGCGTTGCGTGGCTCCGTGATGTAGATCCACCCCGATTGCCACCCCTTCATGGTTTCCGGAAAGGAGCCTTCAGGCCAGGTGACATTAGGCATTTTTCCCACCATGGCTCCTCCGCACTCCGCTTGCTGGCCACTCATAATCTTCGGCTTCACGCAGAAGGTTTGGAGCCACAAGCCGAAATGAGGCTTGATGCAGAGGAAAGCCTTCCACACGACGATGAACGCCGAGATGTTGAGGACGAAGTTCGGAGCTAGATCATGAAAATCTAGCCCATAGTAGAACATAAGCCCGCGGACAAAGGTGTGGAGTGGAAACCCCAGTCCACGGACGAAGTGGGCAAGGAACACGACCCTCTCGTGGGGTCCTGGAGTTGGAATGATCTGCCCCTCATCTGGTAGTCGGTGCGCTATGTCTGCGGCCAAGTATCCGGCCGCCCAAAGATTCGCGATCTTCTTCTCCGTCATGGTGGAAGCCACCCACTTGCCTCCTGCTCTGGACATGACTAACCGTGCGGAGAAGACCTGGACTAGGGCGCTGGAGCTCGAGGGGGCAAGAGTATGCGATGGGAGGAAGAAGGCGTGGGTAAAAATGAGGAACTCGTATCCCTTTATAGAGGCGACGAAAGGGGTGCGCCTCCCCACTAGCCTGTTGAGAA
>NC_041381.1:386157139-386193101 GCF_002162155.2 Triticum dicoccoides
GTATTGATGAGAATCCCGCGATAAGGGGACATGATCTCTGCTTTGACAGGACGTGTCAAGGAAACCGCCTCGCAATACGTGTTGTGGCTGGTTGTGAAAAAACGGTTCGAGTAATGACCTCGCCCTAATGGCATGTCACGTTGTCTAAAAGTTCTCAGATGGAGTATCATTCTCTATACGGTGGTATGTGAAGATCATTTTGCAGATCCGGACACGGTCTATGTGTTCGATGATAACCTTGGAGTATTCGGAGGAGGAACCCGCCTTGCAATGCCGAAAACAAGACTGCGCGTTGGATTCATCGTCACTGAAGCCTGGTTCAGGGGCTACTGAGGGAGTCCTGGATAAGGGGTTATCTAGACAGCCGGACTATATACATCGTCCGGACTATAGAAGCGTCAAGATACAAGACTCAAGACTTTGGCTCGTGTCCGGATGGGACTCTCCTTTGCGTGTAAGACAAGCTTGGCGATCCGGATATTATGTTTCCTTCCTTGTAAACCGACTCCATGTAAACCCTAGCTCTCCGGTGTCTATATATACCGGAGATCATGGTCCTTAGAAGGCCGATCACAATTACAATCATACCATCATAGGCTAGCTCTTAGGGTTTAGCCTCTATGATCTCGTGGTAGATCTACTCTTGTATTCCACATATCTTCAATATTAATCAAGCATGAAGTAGGGTTTTACCTCCATCGAGAGGGCCCGAACCTGGGTAAACATTGTGTTCCTTGCTTCCTGTTACCATCAGCCTAAGATGCACAGATTGGGAACCCCTACCCGAGATCCACCGGTTTTGACAGTGACACCCGGTGCGCCATGAAGGCGGACAGCAAGTCCGTCCCAGTGAGGCCCTCTGACTTCACCATCACCTTGAGTTGTGCGACGGTGGCGGCACCGGCGACCAACAGCGTCTTGGGCTAGTATGACCAGTCGGCGCACATTCCAGTCAGCGGGCGGCTGCGTAGGTCGGCAGGTTGACCCAGTCGGCCTCCTGGTTGACGCTCTTCACATAGAAGTACGATTGTTGCCACATCTTCACCGACTATATCAGCGTGATGGACGGGAAGGGGTTGTCAGCAGCCGGCCTCCGCACCGTGATGAAGGCGCCGCACTGCGCCGCTACCACCTTGGTGACGGTGCCGAGCTTCGTGTAGAAGAACTCGCCCCAGAGCTCGAGGGTGGGGAGGATGCCGAGGAAGCCTTCACAGAGGGTGACGAAGGCAGACAGCATCACCTTCTGGCGTGAGGAGGTGCGGCTAGAGGCCGTAGAAGTTGAGGAAGGAATGGAGGAAGCCGCTTGCCGACAGGATGAGGCCACGCAGGCAGTGTGACTCGAAGATGACGCGCTCACCTTCCTCCGGTGCCAGCGAGATCTCCCTTTCGGGCGCTAGGCGAACCTTCACATAGTCCTCGCCGGGCAACCGCCGCATCCGGCGATGGAAGTCGATGTGGTCCTCATGGACATTGGAGCCGTCCCACGCTCCAGAGCACGCCATGAGCACGAAAAGCTCGATGGAAGGGCGGCGTGATGGCGAGTACGCGTCCCTGCTGCGGCGAGCAACAACACAGCAGGGTGGCCGGAGGAGTGGGGCGGCGGCGGACAGCAGCAGCAGAAGCAGAAGGAGAAAGGAGGACGAAGAGAATGGCAAAGGGGGAGGTGGGCGCGCATGCGTCTGGCACTCCCCCTCTCCCCCTACTTATAGCCCCAGACGGCGAAGCCAAGGGGGCGCAAAGTGGGGGACGTGGGATTAACTGCGCCCCCACAACCCCGCATTTATCGTGCCTTAACAGCGTGCATTAAACCATGCCCGGAATGCCAACCGCCCACCTTGGCCGCAGCATTTCCGCACATGGGCTGAGGCGCGGTAGTGGCAGGCCCAGCCTGCTGCGACATCCCATCGTGCGCGTGGGCTGGCAGGTTGGTCCAGCCAGCTGGTGCCGCATGGCACGCAAACAGCGGCCCGGCGCATGTGCCACCTGGTTCCCCCCTTCGCACTTAGAAATCTTCCATACGGTGCGCCTGGTCGTGGCCGACTCCTAGTTGTCGGCTCTTCAGATTAGGAAGCTGCTAGGGCCTCACGCTCTTCTTTCAGCCGCGAAGCCCCACCAGCTTCGGGGACTACTATGGGAGTAAATGACCACGAGTAGCCTCATCAGCTCCCCCTGGCTTTTCCGAGACGACGGGCCGCCTTCTCGTGGCCGGCTGCTGGAAGGCGGCAAGGCTCAATGAGCGGTCCCAAAGTGTGCCGACTCCTAGTAGGCGGCCACAAGAGTGGCGGACCTCTAGCAGGTGGCCCACCCCGTGCCCCTCAAAGTTTGCACCCACATAACGGTGATAGAACGGGGCGTGGCTACAGTGCAGCCTGCCACCCCCGGAATCCCAGAGCAGGCATGGCCACAGTGGGCCGTACCGGGAAGCCACCCCAAATCCCGGAGCAGGCATGTTGACTGTGACATCATCCATGGCAGCGCTGTCATGCTCCCACGACGGGATATCGGTACGGCCCGCAGGCGGCGGGCATGATACGTCTCGAACAACGTATCTAACTGTGACATCCCGGAGCTTTCCAAACACTTTTGCCCTTGTTTTGGACTCTAACTTGCATGATTTGAATGAAACTAACCCAGACTGACGCTGTTTTCAGTAGAACTGCCATGGTGTTGTTTATTGTGCAGAAAATAAAAGTTCTCGGAATGACCTGAAAATCCACGAAGATAACTTTTGGAAAATATAAAAAATACTAGATAAAGAATCAAGGTGAGGGGGCCCACACCCTGTCCACAAGGGTGGGGGCGTGCCCCCTCCCCTTGGGCGTGCCCCCTATCTCGTAGGCCCCCTGATGCTCCACCAACCTCAACTCCAACTCCATATATTCCGTTTCGCAGAGAAAAATATCGGAGAGGAAGTTTCATCGCGTTTTACGACACGGAGCCGCCGCCAATCCCTAATCTCTCTCGGGAGGGATGATCTGGAGTCCGTTCGGGGCTCCGGAGAGGGGGATTCGTCGCTGTCGTCATTATCAACCATCCTCCATCATCAATTTCATGATGCTCACCGTCATGCGTGAGTAATTCTATCGTAGGCTTGCTGGACGATGATGGGTTGGATGAGATTTACCATGTAATCAAGTTAGTTTTGTTAGGGTTTGATCCCTAGTATCCACTATGTTCTGAGATTGATGTTGCTATGACTTTGCTATGCTTAATGCTTGTCACTAGGGCCCGAGTGCCATGATTTCAAATCTGAACCTATTGTGTTTTCATGAATATATGTGAGTTCTTGATCCTATCTTGCAAGTCTATAGTCACCTATTATGTTTTATGATCCGACAACCCCGAAGCGACAATAATCGGGATACTTCTCGGTGATGACCGTAGTTTGAGGAGTTCATGTATTCACTATGTGTTAATGCTTTGGTCCGGTACTCTATTAAAAGGAGGCCTTAATATCCCTTAGTTTCCACTAGGACCCCGCTGCCACGGGAGGGTAGGACAAAAGATGGCATGCAAGTTCTTTTCCATAAGCACATATGACTATATTCGGAATACATGTGTACTTACATTGATGAGTTGGAGCTAGTTCTGTGCCACCCTATGTTATAACTATTACATGAGGAATCGCATCCGACATAATTATCCATCACTGATCCAATGTATATGAGCTTTTCACATATTATGCTTCGCTTATTTACTTTTCCGTTGCTACTGTTACAATCACTACAAAACTGTTATCTTTACTTTTGCCACTGTTACCATTATTATCATACTACTTTGCTACTAAATACTTTGCTGCAGATACTAAGTTATCCAAGTGTGGTTGAATTGACAACTTAATTGCTAATACTTGAGAATATTCTTTGGCTCCCCTTGTGTCGAATAAATAAATTTGGGTTGAATACTCTACCCTCGAAAGTTGTTGCGATCCCCTATACTTGTGGGTACGGTTAAAACACACCAGGGGCTTATGTCTCCCGCGTCATGGTGTGATAAGTCCGAACACTTTCACAAGTGTGGCACCCTGAACTTATAGCACTATATGCATCGGCTCCGAATCATGTCTTGGGTCAATAGTTGGGTTTGCCCGGCTCCCATGTTTTGGTACCTTACGTTCCGTTATATCGGCTAAGGTAGCACTGGGAGAACCACTGCGATTGCACCCCAGTTGAGCTGGGTTAACGCCTCAGTGGAGAAAGCTAAAACTGACCGTCATGATGAGGCGAGAGCCGGTCGCTGTTCGAGAGGTTTTTGCGAGTCCTTAAAGACTTATGCCGCTTAGAGCGAGGAGCCGGATCTTGTCCGGCCTAGGCGTGGATAGCGCCCCAAATTCGGCCTTCCGAAGACTAGGGGCTTCGCCGAAATTTAAAATTATAGAATTCTATGGCTAAGTGAGAGTGTTCAAGCATTATAAGTCCGGTTGCCTTGTTCGCTGTGTTGAGCACCTCCCTAGATGGACCCAAAAATGGGAACAAGAGTTCTCAAGTTTATCCCGAACACCCCAGCACTTGTGGCATGGGGGCTGAAGCCGACGACTTGGCATCTCTCAGATTTGATAAACGGCCGCACAGAAGGTAATATTTTAAATTAACAAGCGTTGCTTAGCGCATATGAACTAAGTTTTCAGCGCACAGGATAACAAAATGCGAGTCTACTCAAAAATTACATCTTTGGAGCACTCCCCCGCAATAGTGCGGGCGCCCTTCAGCACACTCTTATAATACATCTCGGGCGTGCGATGCTCCTTGCCCTATGGTGGCGGGTCCGTCACAAGCTTCTGGGCATCCATCTTGCCCCAATGCACCTTCGCGCGGGCAAGGGCCCGACGGGCACCCTCAATATAGGCGGAGTGCCAGATGACTTCAACCCACGGGCACGCATCCACCAGCCGCCGCACCAGGCCGAAGTAGCTCCCAGACATGGCCTCCTTAGGCCACAGCCGAACTATGAGGCCCTTCATCGCATGTTCGGCCGCCTTGTGGAGCTCGACCAGCTACTTCAGCTGGTCGCTAAGGGGCACCGGATGTCCGGCCTCAGCATACTGAGACCAGAAGACCTTCTCCGTCGAGCTCCCCTCCTCGGCCTGGTAGAATGCGGCAGCATCGGACACGCTGCGAGGAAGATCTACGAACGCTCCTGGAGAGCACCGAATTCGGGTAAGCAACAGGTCATTAACACTCACATGCTTACTTTGCATGAAAAATGCCTTACCCGCTGCTATTTTCTTCACCGCCTCAATCTCCTAGAGGGCCTTGTAGGCTTCGGCCTTAGCGGCTTTGGCACTCTCAAGAGCCGTTGCAAGCTCAGACTCTTGAGTCTTCAAGTCACGCTCCAGGCTCTCATGTTTTGTCACGAGATCCTGGAGCTCTTGTTGTACCTCCGCCACCCGCGCCTCCTGTTTCTCTCGCTCGGTGCGCTCTGCGGCCGCATTTCATTCGGCCGCGGCCACCGCCTCTTTCAGGTTCGCCACCTCGTTAGTGGCCCCTTCAATACCCACGTTATCCTTGTCATTCTTTTTGCAACCAAAATTCTTTTCTGTAAGGTACAATTTTAATAAGGTGTTATTCACCTTCCTTGCCCTCGAGATGCCTCTTGGCACGGCCGAGCTCATTCTCGGACCACTCGAGGTTTTCCTTCAAAGTATTGACCTCCGCAGTCAGTGCGGCAGAGGTCAGCAGCGCAGCCTGCAATCCCATATTGACATATTTTTATAACTCCTGCGTATATCTTTTTAGATACTCAGTCCGGCTTTTCTTTCCGAACACCGAACCGAGCATCAGGGGCTACTGTCTATGCGGTACCATTTTATACATATTGAAATTCTTACCTCAAATCCTGTTAGAAGGCTGCTGCAGGCTTCGGTCAGCCTGCTCTTGGCGAGCTGCACCTTCTGAATCACCACACTCATAATAGTGCGGTGTTCCTCTTTGATGGAGGCGCCGTTGAGTGCCTCCAGCAAGTTATCCGGCACCTCCGGTTGGACGGAGGCAGCCGGCGTCATGGTCTTGCCCTTCTTGCGAAGGGGTCGCCCGCCGAACTTTGGAGCCACTGTGGGTTCCGGGGCCGAGTCCGGTGCAAAGTCCGGGAGGTTGTCCTGCGACACCTCTGGGGCCCTCTCCTCCTGGTGGGTCCCTTCCTGGGATCCCACCTCGGCATCGTCCGCATCACGGGGGGTGGAGGCCGTCGGAAGAGAATCCATATCCGACGCACCTAAGGACCCGCTCGACGAAGCGGGAAGATCATCCTTAGGCAGACTGCAGGGTTGTATGCGGCATTAGAAAGACATTATGTGGCAAAAGATAAAAACCTTGAAGTTATTCGGGAGTCCGGATACTTACGATCTCGCCAGGGGCTTGGCCCTTGGAGGCCAGTCCTTGTCATCGTCACTGGCGTTGGCGGAGCGGTCCGGGGGAAGAGTTTTTCCCTTCTTGGACCCTTCGGCCTCCCTTGTTGGGGAGGCCTTCCTTTTCTTCCCTCCCCCCACTGGGGGAGAGGCTTTCTTCTTCTCCTCCTCGCCTTGGTGGGAGGAGTCGGCCTCGGATTCATCATCCGATAGCACCTGAAAACGGGAACTCTTCCGAGTCCCCGTGGCCTTCTTCTTGGCCTTCTTCTCCGGCACCACGTGGGGTGCCGGAGCCAGCAGCCCCGTTAGGCGGGCGTCCGTTGGGTCCTCTGGCAATGGGGCCGGACAGATAGTCCGTTCGGCCTTCGCCAGCCATTCCTGTCAAACGTAAAGGGAGTTTAGATCCCGCATAGAGTCAAACTATGGGAAACAAGTGGTGAAATCACTCACCTCGTCAGCTGGACGCTGCGAGCGGAATCCGCGATCTTCGGGAGCGGATGCGGGAGCCTCGGCGCCCTTGAACAGCACCTTCCAGACATCTTCTTACGTAGTGTCGAAGAGCCCGCTCAGGGTCTGGTGCTGCGCCGGATCGAACTCCCACATGTTGAAGCCCCGTCGTTGGAACGGGAGAATCCGACGGATGAGCATGACCTGGACTACGTTGACAAGCTTGAGCTTCTTGTCCACCAGCTTCTGGATACAGGCTTGGAGTCCGGTCAGCTCCTCCGAATCCCCCCAGATCCGGCCACTCTCTTTCCAGGAGGTGAGCCGTGTAGGGATGCCAGATCTGAATTCGGGGGCCGCTGCCCAATCAGGGTCACGCGGCTCGGTGATGTAGAACCACCCTGATTGCCACCCCTTGATGGTTTCCACGAAAGTGCCCTCCAGCCACGTAACGTGGGACATCCTGCCCACCATGGCGCCTCCGCACTCCGCTTGGCTGCCCTTCACAACCTTCGGCTTGACACTGAAGGTCTTGAGCCACAAGCCGAAGTGGGGCTGGATGCAGAGGAAGGCCTCGCACACGACGATAAACGCCAAGATGTTGAGGATGAAATTCGGGGCCAGATCATGGAAATCTAGGCCGTAGTAGAACATGAGCCCCCGGACAAAGGGATGAAGTGGGAAGCCCAGTCCGCGGATGAAATGGGGAAGAAATACTACCCTCTCATGGGGCCTGGGGGTGGGGATGAGCTCTCCCTTGTCGGGGAGCCGGTGCGCGATGTCGCTGGACAAATATCCGGCGTCGCGCAGCTTCTGGATCTGCCCCTCCGTGACGGAGGAGGCCATCCACTTGCCTCCCGCTCCGAACATAGTTGGAGAAGGTTGAGGTGATAAGTGCGGACTTGGGCGCTGGAGCTCGAGTTCGCGGAGATGGATAAGCCAAGGAGGAAGAAGGCGCAGGTAAAAGGGTTGGATCTTTATCCCCTTATATGGGCGGACAAGAACATGTGTCCCCACCGGCCTGGTAAAACTCGCTTATCTCCCAAGCGTCACATTCAGTGGCGCGGTTGGGTTACCCACGTCCGTATTTATTGGAATCCCGGAATAAGGGGAACACGATCTCTGCTTCGACAAGACGTGCCAAGGAAACCGCCTCGCTAAACGCATAGAGGTGGAACAATAAAAACAATTTGAGTAAAGGCTTGGTAATGGCGTGACGTCACGCCACGAAATACGTCAGTAGATTGAACTTGTGTAATATTATTCTCTCTACAGTGGTACATGGAATTTATTTTTGCAGAGCTGGACACTATCCTGGTGTTCACAATCTTCTATAAATTATTCGAAGGAAGAATCCGCCTTGCAATGCCGAAGACAACATGCGCGCCGGACTCATCGTCATTGAAGCCTGGTTCAGGGGCTACTGAGGGAGTTCCAGACTAGGGGGTGTCCGGATAGCCGAACTATCATCATCGGCCGGACTCCAAGACTATGAAGATACAAGATTGAAGACTTCGTCCCGTGTCGGGATGGGACTTTCCTTGGCGTGGAAGGCAAGCTTGGCGATACGGATATGTAGATTTCCTACCATTGTAACCGACTCTGTGTAACCCTAGCCCTCTCCGGTGTCTATATAAACCGGATGGCTTTAGTCTGTAGGACGAACAACAATCATACCATAGGCTAGCTTCTAGGGTTTAGCCTCCTTGATCTCGTGGTAGATCCACTCTTGTAACACACATCATCAATATTAATCAAGCAGGACGTAGGGTTTTACCTCCATCAAGAGGGCCCGAACCTGGGTAAAACATCGTGTCCCTTGTCTCCTGTTACCATCCACCTAGACGCACAGTTCGGGACCCCCTACCCGAGATCTGCTGGTTTTGACACCGACAGAGATCTTTATAAGAAAAGCACCACGGGAGTCCTTCAAAGGTGTATCTCCGAAGAGGAAGGCCGAAATCTCCTGGCTGAAATTCATGCCGGACTCGGCGGGCACCACGCCGCAGCCCGGGCCCTTGTAAGCAAGGCCTTCCGTACAGGATTTTATTGGCCGACGGCCCGGGAAGATGCTCAGGACTTAGTCCAACGATGCGTCGGTTGCCAACTCTTTGCTAACCAAAGCCATATGCCACCCACCGCCCTCCAAACTATACCCATCACCTGGCCCTTCGCGGTCTGGGGGCTTGACATGGTTGGACCTCTTAAAGGAGGAACCCACAAGAAAAAATACTTACTAGTCATGGTGGACAAATTCACCAAATGGATAGAGGCCAAGCCTGTCAAGACGTCCGAATCCGGACCAGTGATAGACTTCATATCAGGGGTCGTACACCGTTGCAGCGTCCCCCACAGCATCATCACTGATAACGGCATGAACTTTATGGCCGACGAGGTCAAACTCTGGTGCAAAAACATGGGCATCAAGCTCGACTACGCTTCAGTCTATCACCCACAAACTAACGGTCAAGTCGAGCGAGCAAATGATCTAATCATGAGCGGCATCAAACCCAGGTTAGTGCGATCCCTTAAGGAATCTAATACGCACTGGGTAGAGGAGCTCGACTCCGTACTCTGGGGGCTGCGGACCACGCTGAATCATACCACTGGATTCACACCATTTTTTATGGTATATGGCGCAGAGGCAGTTCTGCCCTGCGACATAATTCATGACTCACCTCGCATGCGCATGTACAAAGAAAGAGAAGGCGAACTCGATAGGCAGGACAGCTTGGACGCCTTGGAGGAGGAGCGTGACGTGGCAAAAGCCTGTTCCGCATTCTATCAACAGCAAGCTCGAAGATATCAAAGCAGGGAAGTACGGGCCAAAACTTACAATGTTGGCGAGTTACTTCTACGCCTACCGGACAAAAAAAGGACAAACTCAAGCCCAAATGGGAAGGTCCCTTCATCATTGACCAAGTCCTGACTGGTGGAGCGTACCGTCTGCGAAATGCATCCGATAACCGACTTGAGCCGAACCCATGGAACGCAGCCCGTCTACGAAGATTCTACGCCTAGCGCCGGACTCTGTGTTCGTCTCCTTCCTCTGCCTATTTTTTACATATTAGATGCCAACTGTCGTGGAATTGTCACGGCAGATGTCCTAGTGTGAGGACTTAGTCATGGAGCCATCGCAACTAGGTTAACTTAAAGGGGTTAAACGGGACAAAGGACACTGGAATTTATACTAGTTTGGCCCCTTGCAGGGAAGGTAAAGGCCTAATCCAGTTTGAGGTGGTATTGCTTATGTCTCGATTACTAGGGAGTGATTCCTCTTGACCTAGCTTTCGATCTCTTGTTTATTGCCCTGAACCACCGCCAGGTCATCCCTTTATATACACAGGTTGATGCCCAGCGGCTCACGGAGTCCCGGCCTGCTCATAGACAATGTATCCGGCTCGGTGACAAAATATACTTGCATTACAATATAAGTCATACACATATGTCAGTTTACCCCTATGGGCCTTAAGTCGCCTTTGGCCTTTGGGCCCTTGATTCATGAACCGCCATCTTCAACATCCTCATGGGCTTTGTTTTGATGAACCGCCATAGGTATAACCCAGCCCCTCCTGGGCGGGTCATACCCAATAGTCATATCCCCAACAAATAGGGTAGGTCCCAAAATATAGATTTTACTTCCACATGGGTGCGCATCCCTCGGAGTCATTCGGAATAGATAGTTTGTCGGGACCCTTTCCAAAGATTACTTGTAAATCATTGACCATAGCAAGTGTGTGATCACCAATACGGATGGTGAGCTTCTTCTGGTGACCTGCCTCGCCTTTGGAATGCTTGCCTTTCTTTCGACATTGATGGTTGGTCGGAAGAAATCGACGATGTCCCAGGTACACATTCTTCCTACATTTGTCCAAATATATACTTTCAGTGTCATCTAAATAGTGAGTGCATGCGTGGTATCCCTTGTTTGTCTGTCCTGAAAGGTTACTAAGACTAGGCCAATCATTGATGGTTATAAACAGCAATGCATGTACGTAAAATGCTGTCAGGACCCCGACTCGATGTCACATCGATCTAGCTCGTAACACCTCATATCACTTTGCGGCCTCACGCACGGCATACCCACGGGTGTCGCCTTACCTTTGCCCGGGACCGTTTGCGCCTTTTGGCTCACGTATATGACAGTGTCGCTAGCATCCATATGATAAGGAGCCCGAGCTGACATGACTAGTCGTAAACCCAAAGTGGCACAGACTTACAGGGACAGGCATCCATGACCCAGCTTCGAACGTGTCGGTCATCAGCAAGTGGGTCCGGGCTGTAGCACTGGGCTAGCAGGACTCCGGTAAACCGGGCTGTAGCGGGCTAACAGGACTCCGGTACTCAACGCGTGACATTTCCCCGAAGGGACAGACACCGGAACGAAGAAGGACACATGCCGGCCGGCCTAAGTGTTCCAGAGCAGTAGCAAGCTACCATGGCTCAGCGGTAACACTAGGAGACATTTCCCGGTAAGAGAGGCTACTAAAGATAAACAACTAGATAGTCAGATCCCACACATACCAAGCATTTCAATCATACACACAATATGCCCGATATGTGCAAACACAACAAGGCATCACAACATGACTCTATGACACAAGCACTTTATTTAAGGCTCAGAGAGCCATACATAACATACACAAAGGTACGGGTCACACGACCCAGCATTCAAGTCATACAGTCATACAAACCAGCAGCGGAAGTAACTTGTCTGAGTACAGACAACTAGAAAGATAAAAGAGGCTTGGAAAGCCTAGCTATACTACGTGGTCCTTCACAAGCTCAGGATCACCACCTGGGCCTTTAGCCTACTCATTGATGTCAACGTCTACGTAGAACCCATCAGAAGGGGTTGCAGCGTCTTCTGTAAAAATGTAAATTATAGCAACATGAGTACAAAGGTACTCAGCAAGACTTACACCAGATCCTACATACATGCATATTATCAAGAAGGGTTGGTGGAGTTATTGCAGCAAGCTAGCTTTGAATCTTGGCTAGGCTAACCTACGAGACTCCATGTCAGGACCCCGACTCGATGTCACATCGATCTAGCCGGTAACACTTCATATCACTTTGCGGCCTCACGCACGGTATTCCCACGGGTGTCGCCTTACCTTTGCCCTGGACCGTTTGCGCCTTTTGGCTCACGTATATGATAGTGTCGCTAGCATCCATATGATAAAGAGCCCGGGCTGACATGACTAGTCGTAAACCCAAAGTGGCACAGACTTACAGGGACAGGCATCCATGACCCAGCTTCGAACGTGTCGGTCATCAGCAAGTGGGTCCGGGCTGTAGCACTGGGCTAGCAGGACTCCGGTAAACCGGGCTGTAGCGGGCTAACAGGACTCCGGTACTCAAAGCGTGACATTTCCCCGAAGGGACAGACACAGGAACGAAGAAGGACACATGCCGGCCAGCCTAAGTGTTCCAGAGCAGTAGCATGCTACCATGGCTCAGCGGTAACACTAGGAGACATTTCCCGGTAAGAGAGGCTACTAAAGATAAACAACTAGATAGTCAGATCCCACACATACCAAGCATTTCAATCATACACACAATATGCTCGATATGTGCAAATACAACGAAGCATCACAACATGACTCTACGACACAAGTACTTTATTTAAGGCTCAGTGAGCCATACATAACATACACACAAAGGTACGGGTCTCACGACCCAACATACAAGTCATACAGTCATACAAGCCAACAGCGGAAGTACTTTGTCTGGGTACAGACAACTAGCAAAATAAAAGAGGCTTGGAAGCCTAACTATACTACGTGGTCCATCACAAGCTCAGGGTCACCACCTGGGTCTTTAGCCTACTCGTTGATGTCAACGTCTACATAGAACCCATCAGAAGGGGTTGCAGCGTCTTCTGTAAAAATGTAGATTATAGCAACATGAGTACAAAGGTACTCAGCAAGACTTACATCAGACCCTACATACATGCATAGTATCAAGAAGGGTTGGTGGAGTTATTGCAGCAAGCCAGCTTTGACTCTTGGCTAGACTATCCTACGATACTCCATTTTGAAATGTTTTGCGCACACGAGTCCACTACTCACCACTTCAATACACTACCGAGGATCCACCTCCGTCTTCCTACGGAAGAGCCATCCTCGGCACTCACACTTATCTTGAGGCTTTTAACAGTTTCCATTTACTTGTCTATGAACTGTATAGGCAACCAAGTAGTCCTTTACCGCGGACGCGGCTATTCGAATAGATCATGTTAACCCTGCAGGGGTGTACTTCTTCATACACGCTCTCACCACTTATCGTCGTTTACACGACATGTACTCGGCAACCTTCAAGCGGAAGCCCAACGTGGGTGTCGGCCACGACCTACCTAATCACCTAAGCCTCCAGTCCAGCTTTATCGCCTATTCAGGTTCCATCCGCAGGGAGTCCGGCCGAGGTTTCCCATACGGTCCCGAACGATGTGAACAGGGTTCCCGAGATACCTAACGGGTATTCGGTACACCGTGCCACGTACCTACCGCATCACAGCCCACCCCTACGGTCAGCGCTGTCCACGGCCTCCAGTAGGCTACAAACACCAGAAACTACTTGCAACTCCTGGACGGAGAACTAGGGTGAATAAGAAGTCGAGAGGGTCCATTGGTTTCGGGCCCAATGCATGGTAGTAGCTGATTCTTAAATCACACATACAGATCTCAGTGCTTAAGGTCGGCTTCAATGAAACAACCCACCATGTACTCCTACATGGCCTCTCATCGATACCTTTACCAAATCGTGTTCACCACACCACTCTCATTACCGACATAATCATTTCACTCTAGCCCATCACCAGATGAACCAGACCTGACACGACTCTAAGCATAGCAGGCATAGCAAGGTAGGAACAACACATACATATGGCTCAATCAACTCCTACACATGCTAGTGGGTTTCATCTAGTTACTGTGGCAATGACAGGTCATGCAGAGGAAATGGGTTCAACTACCGTAGCACACAGCAGTTTGAATCGCGTTGTCTTAATGCAGTAAAAGAGAGCAGGAGCGAGAACATGGGATTGTATTGATATGATCAAATGGTTGGTTGCTTGCCTGATGGTTCGTTGCACGGATACGGTTCTTCGTTAGGGTAATCACGGTACTCCTCGGGAACAGATCCTGTCGCAAAGGACATCGATACACAAACATCACCAAACAATATGCAACAATATGATGCATGCATGAAACATGGCAATATGAGTGTGTTGGGCTAATGCAACTAAAACCAGAAGGGTTTGAACAAATTTGAATCAAAGATTCAAATTTCAAATTCAAATATGGCCTTTTAAAGTGCCTTTCCTTGTTCTGATTAAAACATCAACTTAACTTGTTTGATCATGCATGAAAATGGTACAGATGGATAGATTGGATTTTTCTGATCATTTTTCATATATTATTTGTCCAATTTGGAGTTACAGAATAAAAGTTATGAATTTTTGAAGTTTAAATAATATTCTGGAATTTCCTGATTTAATTTAAATCCAGAAATATCATTTACTGCGTCAGCCTGACATCATAGTGACATCAGCAGGTCAACAGGGCTGGCTCGGGTCAAACCTGACGTGTGGGGTCCACACGTCAGTGTCACAGGGGCTAATCCCGCGTTGACCCCGGGCTGGTTAGCTTTGACTAACCCCTGGGGCCCACTGTCAGCGTCTGTAGGTGGTGGGTTAGTGGCTAATTAACTAGGCCACGTCAGCTCGCCGGAGTTCTGGCCGACGGCGACCAACAGTGCGGCGGCGATAGTGGTTTTGGTCGTTTCGGCCACCAAATGGAACGTGGCGACCACCGGAGTGAAGCTGAGGACGACCCGCGGCTCTTGGCGGAGTCCGTTGGGGTCGGGGTGGCCGGAGTCGACGGCGGCGAGCTCAGCTGCGGCCGCCGGGGTTCGGTCGTGCACGGGAGTGGTGCTGGAGCTCGAAGTCGAGCAAAGTGAGGCGCTAGGGATGCTCTACTGGGTTCTGTGAACGCGTTGGACTCGCCGGGGTGACCAAATGGTCACCGGAGCTGCGTCGACGGCGAGCTCGGCGACGGCGGAGGTTCGGCCGAGGTGGGGATGCAGCTACGGTGAGGGAACGAGGGGAAGAAGAGGGGGAAACGGTGGCGTAGCTCACCGCGGTTGCAGTGGGCGTCGAAGCGGGCTCGGGGACGCGCTGGAGACGGCGAATTCGTCGGCGACGGTGGTCGGAGTCCGAAGAGGGGAACGGCGACGTGGCGGCGATGCAGGGCTTCCGGGGACTCGTGGAGCGGTGGGGAGGAAGAGGGAGTCGAGGCGGAGCTTCTGAGCTACTCGGGGGAGCGAGGGGTGGCCGGAGTCAGTGGCTACGGCGAACGGCGGCGACGGTGGTGTTCGGCCGAGAGCGAGAGAGAGCGAGGGAGAAACGGGGGAGAGTGAGAGGGAGCAGGGGGAATCGGGACGGGCTGCGGGCGTCGTCCACGCGGCCAGGGGGGCGTCGGCAAGCAGGAGGTGGCCGCGCGGCCGCGCGCGCGAGCACGCAGCAGCTTCGGGGCGTGGGGAGGAAGACGACGGGGAGCTACAGTGCTGGGCTGGCTAGCTGGGCCGGCCAGCTGGCTGGGCCGCACAGGTAAGTTTCTCCTCTCTTTTCTGTTTTCTGTTTTATTTAATAATTCTGCAACTTTGTTGAATTAAATAAAATACCTAGGCAACTCCAAAAATCACCAAACTACTCCTGGCTCATAGTTGGATTATTTCCAACATGAAACATTTTAGTTTGGAGATATTTGAGCATTTAAATATTTTATATTATTTTAAATGCCCAAATTCAAATAGCTATGATTTAATTCAAAACCCTAGGATGGCCTAGGAAAATGTGCACCACTTTTGGCAGAGGTTCTGAACCAAGGCAAAAATGATGGGCATTTTAGAAGGGCATTTCAGGTTCATTGAAAATTATTTTAGTAAACCCTAGTTGGTTATCAGAGGGGACTGGGGGTTCTGTCATCCCCATTTCAAGTTTCTGATGCAAAAGTAAACATGATGCAACACTCTAATGCATGACTAGCTAGGGTGTGACAACTCACCCCCACTCAAAAGAATCTCGTCCCGAGATTTGGGTTCCTCCGAGAAGAAGGCGGGGTATTCAAGTCGAAGACGATCCTCCCTTTCCCAAGTTGCTTCATCTTCAGAATGGTGCGACCATTGAACCTTGAGAAACTTGATATTATGACGTCGCGTGGTACGTTCGGTTTGATCGAGGATACGAATGGGGTACTCTCGATATGTAAGATTATCTTGGAGATCAAGCGTTTCGTGGTCCACTTCACGGATAGGATCCGAGAAGCAACGCCTGAGTTGAGAAACGTGGAAGACATCGTGAACTCTGGAGAGGTGCGGAGGTAGTTCCAATTGGTAGGCAACTTCTCCTCGTTTGGCAAGAATGCGAAAAGGTCCAATGTAACGAGGAGCCAATTTGCCTTTGATACCGAAGCGATGGGTTCCCTTCAGAGGGGTGACCCGAAGATAAGCCTTCTCGTCAACCTCGAAAGTCATAGCCTTATGTTTTCGGTCATATTGACTCTTTTGACGAGATTGGGCGGTTTTCAACTTTTCACGAACGATACGAACTTGTTCTTCTGCTTCCTGAATCATATCCGGGCCAAAGAATTGTCTTTCCCCGGTCTCTGACCAGTTAAGGGGTGTTCGACATCGTCGTCCATAGAGGACTTCAAAAGGGGCTTTACCCAAGCTAGATTGATAGCTGTTGTTGTAAGCGAATTCGGCAAATGGAAGGCACTTCTCCCAGTCCATAACCAAAATGATATTAATATCTGAAGATTTAAGGGCTATCAAAGATGCAAGAAAAACAAGTCTGTCGACTTGGATTTCATTTCCATGGCTTACTCTAGAAGTTTGCCATTTGGATCCCGGAGTTTGAATTACCATGGAGGATGGCAAGTCACAGAATGCAACGTTATGCAAACGAGCATAATTTTCAGATATAAAAGAATGAGAGGCTCCTGTATCGAAAAGAACAGATGCCGGGTGGCAATTAACAAGAAGCGTACCGAGAACGATGTTGGGATCTTCTTGAGCTTCTTCGGCAGAGATACAGTTGACATGGCCACGTGAAGCGGTGACCGGTTTGGCAAGGAACACCTTCCCTGTCGGCTTGCCACGGCCAACAGCTTTAGCAGATTGATTGGGGTTGGTCTGGGGACACTCACGCATATAATGACCAGATTCCCCACACTTGAAACAAGTCACGGAACTGGTACGTGGAGGAGCATTATTGGATGGACCCCCATAGGGCTTGGCTGGTGCAGACTGTTGGACAGGGCGAGGCGCCTGAAAAGATGGCCTCGGTGTGAACCTGGGTGGCAGGGCGGTATTGGGTACCCACACGCGGCGCTTCTGAGGACCAGCACCGGATGAGGAACCCATATCACGTCCATGCTTGCGTGTTGCGTCATAGTCAGTCTGACCAGTTTCAGCACTGATGGCTTTGTTGACAAGTTTCGAAAAAGATGTACACTCATGCAGACGGAGGTCGCGACGAAGCTCAGGACTAAGGCCCTTACGGAACCTTGCTTGCTTCTTGGCGTCAGTAGAAACTTCCTCGGTTGCATATCGTGCAAGGTTACCAAACTCCCTGCTATAGACATCCACAGAAAGTCGGCCTTGGGTGAAATTGCAAAATTCTTCACGCTTACGGTCCATGAGACCCTCCGGAATGTGGTGTTCACGGAAAGCCTCACTGAATTCAGCCCAAGTTGTGACATGGCCCGCTGGGCGCATGGCTCCATAATTCTCCCACCATAGACTGGCGGGGCCTTCAAGGTGATATGCAGCAAAGGTGACTTTGTCAGCCTCCGCTACCAGCGCGGAACGCAGTTTATGAGAGATACTGCGAAGCCAGTCATCAGCGTCGAGAGGCTCGACGGAGTGGTGGAACGTGGGTGGATGCAATTTGATAAAATCACTGAGTGACACCACGTTAGCCCTCTGATGGTGTGCTGTGTTCTGTTCAATACGCTCCAACAAACGGTTTGTCTCCCGCTTGTTTCTCTCAGCTTCCATCATAACCTCGGCTAGTGAAGGAGGTTGAGGCAGATGTTCATTTCTGGCTTCACTGCCTTCGGCCTGCTCTTGGGAAGCAGGGTTAGCGCGCGTGTTGACCATCCTAGGTAAACAAGACAATGATTTAGTCAGAATGATAAAATTCCGACATAGGATACATAATGTAAGGAATAATTCGGACTGCAAGATGATCATCCGTATGACATGGTAGATACAGAAACTGCTTCTTTATTCCATCGTCATATACACCATACAGGTTTAGTACAAGACCAAGCAAGTACTAATACGGTGAAAAGAGGATTACATCTCATCGGAGGCATCCCAAGCTCCTATACATTATTTTTCTACATCTCCGGAAAGAGTACAAACTAGGTCATATCCCACAAGACATGCAGGACAACAGACGACATAGCTAGTGCGAACTAGTGATACTACTACTAACTCAGACCGATCCGTAGTAGTCCTCGTAGAAGTCACCTCCATAGCCTGGAAGCTCAACATGTTCATCCGGAAACAGACGATCTCGCGGAGCTTGTGGACCATAGGGGCTAGGATGAGGCCTTGGACCAACAAACGGTGGCCTGCGGGGACCGCGAGGTGGGGTGATGCCTCCTACATCATGCCAAACCATCACGTCTGGCAGAGCAGATCTCACAGGATAGAGATCGCGCATATCTGAATATCCAGCTTGCACCGCCGGTGCGAACCGAGTCAAAGTGGCCCAGTGGTCAGCACGGGTATTGAAGAGCTCTAACCTTAAGGCCCGATTTTCACGGTCCTTATCCTCGAGCATCTCAGCAGTGGTGCGAGTCCGTGAATCCTCCTGAGTGGAGTCAGCATATATAGCCTGAAAATATCCTTGTGCTCCCGGAAGTGATCCTGGCATATACCGGAAATCAGAGTCCCGAAATAACCCAGATCTGACTCGCATAATGGTCATCATAGAGTAGGCGGCATCCTGCACAGCCATCTCGATAGAAACCCCGAGTCCATAGGAGCAGTGAAGAGGCTCAGTGGATCCAGGATAAGATGGAAATATCCTGACAGTGCAGAGATACTGGCTTTGATTAAAGTCTCGGAATTGTTCTTCGACCGTGTACTCAGGATACCAGCGGTATCCAGCCTCAGTCATTACCCTGACCAACTTAGCAGTATGGCCGGGTACATCTAGGCACCGAGTCAGGCGAACCACTTGATTGAGGTCGCGAGTGGCCATCTGAAAGCACAATTATAATGCAAAGGCATTAGAATTTCTAGCAAAATTTCGGCAGCATAACAGCTGTAAATGCTCAAAAAAGGATATTGAGACATTTGACAAAGGATTTCGTACACACTCAACATCATCATATCAAGTCTTGAAACCATTCTTACAACATAATGTGGTAGTAGAACTGAACTAGGCTTGTAACCATCAAACTTATAAGGTACTACTGATTAGTAACTCGTGATCCTGATAGAGAGAGCAGATCCTAATTCCTTAACACCCGATGGAAGAATGGACTGACTCAGATCAGAAAGTCATAAGATATAAGGAGTAAAAAGAGCCTTACGTTCCAACCCACAAACAATTCCCCTACATATAACTAAAGAATTTCTAGACTCAACATCGACCAGTTTGGCTTGAAGAACCTACAGGCAGTCCGGCTCTGATGCCAACGCTGTCAGGACCCCGACTCGATGTCACATCGATCTAGCCGGTAACACTTCATATCACTTTGCGGCCTCACGCACGGTATTCCCACGGGTGTCGCCTTACCTTTGCCCGGGACCGTTTGCGCCTTTTGGCTCACGTATATGATAGTGTCGCTAGCATCCATATGATAAAGAGCCCGGGCTGACATGACTAGTCGTAAACCCAAAGTGGCACAGACTTACAGGGATAGGCATCCATGACCCAGCTTCGAACGTGTCGGTCATCAGCAAGTGGGTCCGGGCTGTAGCACTGGGCTAGCAGGACTCCGGTAAACCGGGCTGTAGCGGGCTAACAGGACTCCGGTACTCAAAGCGTGACATTTCCCCGAAGGGACAGACACAGGAACGAAGAAGGACACATGCCGGCCAGCCTAAGTGTTCCAGAGCAGTAGCATGCTACCATGGCTCAGCGGTAACACTAGGAGACATTTCCCGGTAAGAGAGGCTACTAAAGATAAACAACTAGATAGTCAGATCCCACACATACCAAGCATTTCAATCATACACACAATATGCTCGATATGTGCAAATACAACGAAGCATCACAACATGACTCTACGACACAAGTACTTTATTTAAGGCTCAGTGAGCCATACATAACATACACACAAAGGTACGGGTCTCACGACCCAACATACAAGTCATACAGTCATACAAGCCAACAGCTGAAGTACTTTGTCTGGGTACAGACAACTAGCAAAATAAAAGAGGCTTGGAAGCCTAACTATACTACGTGGTCCATCACAAGCTCAGGGTCACCACCTGGGTCTTTAGCCTACTCGTTGATGTCAACGTCTACATAGAACCCATCAGAAGGGGTTGCAGCGTCTTCTGTAAAAATGTAGATTATAGCAACATGAGTACAAAGGTACTCAGCAAGACTTACATCAGACCCTACATACATGCATAGTATCAAGAAGGGTTGGTGGAGTTATTGCAGCAAGCCAGCTTTGACTCTTGGCTAGACTATCCTACGATACTCCATTTTGAAATGTTTTGCGCACACGAGTCCACTACTCACCACTTCAATACACTACCGAGGATCCACCTCCGTCTTCCTACGGAAGAGCCATCCTCGGCACTCACACTTATCTTGAGGCTTTTAACAGTTTCCATTTACTTGTCTATGAACTGTATAGGCAACCAAGTAGTCCTTTACCGCGGACGCGGCTATTCGAATAGATCATGTTAACCCTGCAGGGGTGTACTTCTTCATACACGCTCTCACCACTTATCGTCGTTTACACGACATGTACTCGGCAACCTTCAAGCGGAAGCCCAACGTGGGTGTCGGCCACGACCTACCTAATCACCTAAGCCTCCAGTCCAGGTTTATCGCCTATTCAGGTTCCATCCGCAGGGAGTCCGGCCGAGGTTTCCCATACGGTCCCGAACGATGTGAACAGGGTTCCCGAGATACCTAACGGGTATTCGGTACACCGTGCCACGTACCTACCGCATCACAGCCCACCCCTACGGTCAGCGCTGTCCACGGCCTCCAGTAGGCTACAAACACCAGAAACTACTTGCAACTCCTGGACGGAGAACTAGGGTGAATAAGAAGTCGAGAGGGTCCATTGGTTTCGGGCCCAATGCATGGTAGTAGCTGATTCTTAAATCACACATACAGATCTCAGTGCTTAAGGTCGGCTTCAATGAAACAACCCACCATGTACTCCTACATGGCCTCTCATCGATACCTTTACCAAATCGTGTTCACCACACTACTCTCATTACTGACATAATCATTTCACTCTAGCCCATCACCCAGATGAACCAGACCTGACACAACTCTAAGCATAGCAGGCATAGCAAGGTAGGAACAACACATACATATGGCTCAATCAACTCCTACACATGCTAGTGGGTTTCATCTAGTTACTGTGGCAATGACAGGTCATGCAGAGGAAATGGGTTCAACTACCGTAGCACACAGCAGTTTGAATCGCGTTGTCTTAATGCAGTAAAAGAGAGCAGGAGCGAGAACATGGGATTGTATCGATATGATCAAATGGTTGGTTGCTTGCCTGATGGTTCGTTGCACGGATACGGTTCTTCGTTAGGGTAATCACGGTACTCCTCGGGAACAGATCCTGTCGCAAAGGACATCGATACACAAACATCACCAAACAATATGCAACAATATGATGCATGCATGAAACATGGCAATATGAGTGTGTTGGGCTAATGCAACTAAAACCAGAAGGGTTTGAACAAATTTGAATCAAAGATTCAAATTTCAATTTCAAATATGGCCTTTTAAAGTGCCTTTCCTTGTTCTGATTAAAACATCAACTTAACTTGTTTGATCATGCATGAAAATGGTACAGATGGATAGATTGGATTTTTCTGATCATTTTTCATATATTATTTGTCCAATTTGGAGTTACAGAATAAAAGTTATGAATTTTTGAAGTTTAAATAATATTCTGGAATTTCCTGATTTAATTTAAATCCAGAAATATCATTTACTGCGTCAGCCTGACATCATAGTGACATCAGCAGGTCAACAGGGCTGGCTCGGGTCAAACCTGACGTGTGGGGTCCACATGTCAGTGTCACAGGGGCTAATCCCGCGTTGACCCCGGGCTGGTTAGCTTTGACTAAGCCCTGGGGCCCACTTGTCAGCGTCAGTAGGTGGTGGATTAGTGGTTAATTAGCTGGGCCACGTCAGCTCGCCGGAGTTCTGGCCGGCGGCGACCAACAGTGCGGCGGCGATAGTGGTTTTGGTCGTTTCGGCCACCAAATGGAACGTGGCGACCACCGGAGTGAAGCTGAGGACGACCCGCGGCTCTTGGCGGAGTCCGTTGGGGTCGGGGTGGCCGGAGTCGACGGCGGCGAGCTCAGCTGCGGCCGCCGGGGTTCGGTCGTGCACGGGAGTGGTGCTGGAGCTCGAAGTCGAGCAAAGTGAGGCGCTAGGGAGGCTCTACTGGGTTCTGTGAACGCGTTGGACTCGCCGGGGTGACCAAGTGGTCACCGGAGCTGCGTCGACGGCGAGCTCGGCGACGGCGGAGGTTCGGCCGAGGTGGGGATGCAGCTACGGTGAGGGAACGAGGGGAAGAAGAGGGGGAAACGGTGGCGTAGCTCACCGCGGTTGCAGTGGGCGTCGAAGCGGGCTCGGGGACGCGCTGGAGACGGCGAATTCATCGGCGACGGTGGTCGGAGTCCGAAGAGGGGAACGGCGACGTGGCGGCGATGCAGGGCTTCCGGGGACTCGTGGAGCGGTGGGGAGGAAGAGGGAGTCGAGGCGGAGCTTCTGAGCTACTCGGGGGAGCGAGGGGTGGCCGGAGTCAGTGGCTACGGCGAACGGCGGCGACGGTGGTGTTCGGCCGAGAGCGAGAGAGAGCGAGGGAGAAACGGGGGAGAGTGAGAGGGAGCAGGGGGAATCGGGACGGGCTGCGGGCGTCGTCCACGCGGCCAGGGGGCGTCGGCAAGCAGGAGGTGGCCGCGCGGCCGCGCGCGCGAGCACGCAGCAGCTTCGGGGCGTGGGGAGGAAGACGACGGGGACCTACAGTGCTGGGCTGGCTAGCTGGGCCGGCCAGCTGGCTGGGCCGCACAGGTAAGTTTCTCCTCTCTTTTCTGTTTTCTGTTTTATTTAATAATTCTGCAACTTTGTTGAATTAAATAAAATACCTAGGCAACTCCAAAAATCACCAAACTACTCCTGGCTCATAGTTGGATTATTTCCAACATGAAACATTTTAGTTTGGAGATATTTGAGCATTTAAATATTTTATATTATTTTAAATGCCCAAATTCAAATAGCTATGATTTAATTCAAAACCCTAGGATGGCCTAGGAAAATGTGCACCACTTTTGGCAGAGGTTCTGAACCAAGGCAAAAATGATGGGCATTTTAGAAGGGCATTTCAGGTTCATTGAAAATTATTTTAGTAAACCCTAGTTGGTTATCAGAGGGGACTGGGGGTTCTGTCATCCCCATTTCAAGTTTCTGATGCAAAAGTAAACATGATGCAACACTCTAATGCATGACTAGCTAGGGTGTGACACTCCAACTTGAAATGGTTCTGCGCACACGAGTCCACTACTCACCACTTCAATACACTACCGAGGATCCACCTCCGTCTTCCTACGGAAGAGCCATCCTCGGCACTCACACTTATCTTGAGGCTTTTAGCAGTTTCCATTTACTTGTCTATGAACTGTATAGGCAACCAAGTAGTCCTTTACCGCGGACGCGGCTATTCGAATAGATCATGATAACCCTGCAGGGGTGTACTTCTTCATACATGTTTCCACCACTTAGCGTCTGCACACGACATGTGCTCGGCAGACTTCAAGCGAAAGCCGACGTGGGTGTAGACCACGACCTACCTAAACACCTAAGTCTCTAGTCCAGGTTTATCGCCTATCCAGGTTCCATCCGCAGGGAGTCCGGCCGAGGTTTCCCATACGGCCCCGAACGATGTGAACAGGGTTCCCGAGATACCTAACGGGTATTCGGTACATCGTGCCACGTACCTACCGCATCACAGCCCACCCCTACGGTCAGCGCTATCCACGGCCTCCAGTAGGCTACAAACACCAGAAACTACATGCAACTCCTGGACAGAGAGCTAGGGTGAATAAGAAGTCGAGCAGGGTCATATTTCAGGGCCCAATGCATGGTAGTAGTTGTATCTTAAATCACACATACAGATCTCAGTGCTTAAGGTCGGCTTCAATGAAACAACCCACCATGTACTCCTACATGGCCTCTCATCGATACCTTTACCAAAACGTGTTCACCACACCACTCTCATTACCGACATAATCATTTCACTCTAGCCATCACCCAGATGAACCAGACCTGACACGACTCTAAGCATAGCAGGCATAGCAAGGTAGGAACAACACATACATATGGCTCAATCAACTCCTACACATGCTAGTGGGTTTCATCTAGTTACTGTGGCAATGACAGGTCATGCAGAGGAAATGGGTTCAACTACCGTAGCACACAGCAATTTGAAACGCGTTGTCTTAATGCAGAAAAAGAGAGCAGGAGCGAGAACATGGGATTGTATCGATATGATCAAATGGTTGGTTGCTTGCCTGATGGTTCGATGCACTGATACGGTTCTTCGTTAGAGTAATCATGGTACTCCTTGGGGGCAGATCCTGCCGCAAAGAACACCGATATACAACCATCACCAAACAATGTGCAACAATATGATGCATGCATGAAACATAGCAATATGAGTGTGTTGGGCTAATGCAACTAAGACCAGAAGGGTTTGAACCAATTTGAATCAAAGATTCAAATTTCAAACTCAAACATGGCCCTTTAAAGTGTTTTTCCTTATTCTGCATTAAACATCCAGTTAACTTGTTTAATCATGCATGAAAATAGTACAGATGGATAGATTGGATTTTTCTGATCATTTTTCATATATAATTTGTCTGATTTGGAGTTACAGAATAAAAGTTATGAATTTTTAAAGTTTAAACTATATTCTGGAATTTCCTATATTAGATTAATTCCAGAAAATCAATTATGGCGTCAGCCTGACGTCAGTGTGACGTCAGCAGGTCAACGGAACACGTCCAGGTCAAACCTGACAGTGGGTCCCGCGTGTCAGTGTGATTAGATTAATTAGAGTTTAAATAAAACTAAACATGTTTAATTAACAAGGCTGGGCCCCACCTGTCATTGACTCAGGGGAGTCAACCAGGGCCCACCCGTGGTCAAACCCGGGTCGGCTGCACCGGCGTTTAACCGCCGGCGAGCCCGACGCGGCGGCGGAAGTGGTTTTGGCTGTTTCAGCCACCAAATGGGTCGCGGAGACCACCGGAGTGGAGCTGAGGACGAGCCGCAGCTCTTGGTGGAGTCCGTTGGGGTCGGGGTGGCCGGAGTTGGCGCCGGCGACGACTTTGGCGGCCACCGGGGTTCGGCCGAAGACGAACTTGACGCTAGAGGGGTCGGTGAGGCTCGGGGAGTGGCTAGCTAGGTGCTAAGTGACACGGTGAGTATGATGGACACCAGTTTGTGGCCGGAGGGTGACCGGGAGCACGTCGGCGACGAGCTCCACGGCGGTGGGTGCGGTTGAGCTCCGGGAGGTTGCTACACGGCTCGGGAGCAAGAACGGAAGGGAGGGGAAGATGGCTAAGCTCACAGTGAGTGCGACGAAGCCCTTGGTGTGGCCGGAGATGAACCGGAGTGACGACGGTGTTGAAGGGGATCTCCGGCGACGGCGGTTCGGGCGAGGTCGTTGCGGTGGACTCGGGCGTTGCGAGCGCTCGGGGCTCGGCTGCTTGATGAAGTGGACAGCGGCGGAGCTCCTGGACACGATGAGAGGACGCACGGGTGGCGGGGAGCACGGCTACGACGAAGGCACGGCGATGGTGGCGTCGGCCATGGCGAGGGAGCGCGATGGGGAGGAGCTGGAGAGGAGCGGGGGTGTCTGGGGGGTTCGGGGGAGCGAGGGAGGCCGGTCCACGACGTCACCGGACGAGGGGAGCGGCGAGGCGGCGAGCAGGTGCGTGGCGCGCGCTGCGGTCGCCGTCGGGCACCTGCCTGCCTGCCTGGCCGGCAAGCAGCTCGCTGGAGCGGCGCTGGGCTGGGCCGGCAGGTGGGCCGGGTGCTGGGCGCCAGGTAAGATTTTTCCATTTTTTTCTGTTTCTGTTTTTTTAATACTTCTGCAACTTTGTTGAATTAAATAAAATACTTAGGCAACTCCTAAAATCACCAAACTACTCCTGGTCCATAGTTGGATTATTTCCAACATGAAACATTTTAGTTTGGAGATATTTGAGCATTTAAATATTTTATATAATTTTAAATGCCCAAATTCAAATATTTATGATTTAATTCAAAAACCCTAAGATGGCCTAGGAAAATGTGCATCACTTTTGGCAGAGGTTCTGAACCAAGACAAAAATGATGGGCATTTTAGAAGGGCATTTCAGGTTCATTGAAAAAGTTTTTAGTAAACCCTAGTTGGTTTCAGAGGGGACTGGGGGTTCTGTCCTCCCCATTTCAGGTTTCTGGTGAAAGAATAAACATGATGCAACACTCTAATGCATGACTAGCTAGGGTGTGACAACTCACCCCCACTCAAAAGAATCTCGTCCCGAGATTTGGGTTCCTCCGGAAGAAGGCGGGATACTCAAGTCGAAGACGATCCTCCCTTTCCCAAGTTGCTTCATCCTCAGAATGGTGCGACCATTGTACTTTAAGAAACTTGATATTATGACGTCGAGTCATACGCTCGGCCTGATCGAGGATATGAATGGGGTACTCTCGATATGTAAGATTATCTTGGAGATCAAGCGTTTCATAGTCCACTCCACGGATAGGATCCGAAAAGCAACGCCTGAGTTGAGAAACGTGGAAGACATCGTGGACTCTGGAGAGGTGCGGAGGTAGTTCCAATTGGTAGGCAACTTCTCCTCGTTTGGCGAGAATGCGAAAAGGTCCAATGTAACGAGGAGCCAATTTGCCTTTGATACCGAAACGATGGGTTCCCTTCAGAGGGGTAACCCGAAGGTAAGCCTTCTCGTCAATCTCGAAAGTCATAGCCTTATGTTTTCGGTCATATTGACTCTTCTGACGGGATTGGGCTATTTTCAACTTTTCACGAACGATGCGAACTTGCTCTTCTGCTTCCTGAATCATATCCGGGCCAAAGAATTGTCTTTCCCCGGTCTCTGACTAGTTAAGGGGTGTTCGACACTGTCGTCCATAGAGAACCTCAAAAGGGGCTTTACCCAAGCTAGATTGATAGCTGTTGTTGTAAGCGAATTCGGCAAATGGAAGGCACTTCTCCCAATCCATTCCGAATGAGATAACAGAGGCTCGAAGCATGTCTTCTAGGATCTGGTTGACGCGTTCTACTTGACCACTCGATTGAGGGTGAAAAGCGGTGCTAAAGGAAAGGCGGGTTCCCATAGCGTTTTGGAAACTTTCCCAAAATCGAGAGGTGAAAAGACTTCCTCGATCCGAGTTAATTTCCAAAGGAACACCATGGAGAGACACTATTCGGGAGATGTATAAGTCTGCCAGCTGACTAGCGGTTATACTCTCACGAACAGGTAAGAAATGGGCCACTTTGGAAAGACGATCGACAACGACAAAGATAGCATTATTCCCTCTCTTGGTCCTGGGAAAACCGGTAATGAAATCCATACCAATTTTATCCCATTTCCATTCAGGAATAGCTAGGGGTTGAAGGGTGCCAGCAGGCCGTTGATGCTCTGCTTTTACACGACGACAGACGTCGCAATTAGCAATATACTGAGCAATTTCTCTCTTCATCCTAGTCCACCAGAACCTCTGGCGTAGGTCCTGATACATCTTAGTACTACCGGGATTAATGGTGAAAGGAGATTCATGAGCCTCCTTAAGGATCAACTGTCGTAGATGCTGGTTCTTGGGAACCACTAAACGGTTCCCAAAGTACACAACACCATGATCATTTGTGGAGAAACAACTAGCACCTCCGCTAGCCATGTTCTCCTTGATTTTAGATATTCCCTTATCTCGCTTCTGGGTAGCGATGATTTGATCCGTAAGAGTAGGTTTCGCCACCAAGGTGGAAAGAAATCCTTGAGGAACAATGTGAAGGTTAAGCTTCCGAAATTCCTCATGGAGAAGCGGTTGACTTTGTTGTAACATCAGGTTGTTACAATAGGATTTACGACTTAGCGCATCAGCCATGACGTTGGCTTTCCCTGGGGTGTAAGTTATTCCTAAGTCGAAATCTGTGATCAACTCAACCCAACGTCTTTGCCTGAGATTCAAATCCGGTTGGGTGAAAATGTACTTCAGACTTTGGTGATCAGTGAATATTTCGCAACGGTTACCGAGGAGGTAATGGTCTTAAGTGCATAGACTACGGCTGCAAGCTCTAGATCATGAGTAGGATAATTCTCCTCATGTGGGTGCAATTGCCGTGAAGCGTAAGCAATTACGTGTCGATCTTGCATGAGGATGCAACCTAGTCCTTGTCACGAGGCGTCGCAGTAGATAACAAAGTCCTTAGAGAAGTCTGGCGGTACCAGAAAGGGAACAGAAGTCAGGCGTCTTTTCAGTTCCTGAAAGCTGTGCTCACATTGTGAAGTCCATTCGAACTTTTTATCTTTCTTGAGGAGTTCGGTTAGAGGTTTAGCAATTTTGGAGAAATTTTCGACAAAGCGACGGCAATAGCTCGCTAAGCCCAGAAAACTCCGAACTTGCTTGACCGATTCAGGTGGAGTCCAATTAAGGACGGCTTGAACTCGCTCAGGGTTAACAGCAATACCTTTACCAGATATTACATGACCCAGATAGGTCACTTCTGACAACCACAATTCACATTTGGAAAACTTGGCATAAAGGCGGTGCTCTCGAAGTTTCTTCAACACTAGCCTTAGATGTTCGGCATGTTCTTCCTCATTCTTGGAGTAGATGAGTATATCATATAGGTAAACCACGACGAATTTATCCAAATACTCCATGAAGATTGAGTTCATTAACCGAGAAAAGGTGGCTGGAGCGTTGGTTAAACCGAAGGACATGACGGTGTACTCGTATTGGCCATAACGAGTAACAAAGGCCATTTTAGGAATGTCCCCGTTTCTGATTTTGATTTGATGATAGCCCAACCTCAAATCCATCTTGGAGAAGACTGAGGATCCAGCGAGCTGATCATACAGGTCGTTGATCCTGGGGAGCGGATATTTGTTCTTGATTGTGACCAAATTAACAGGTCGGTAATCTACAACCATCCGGTCCGTACCATCCTTCTTCTTGACGAAGAGGACGGGGCAAGCCCACGGAGATGAACTAGGTCGGATGAAACCCTTTTTCAAGGACTCATCGAGTTGTTTCTTAAGCTCGGCTAGTTCTAGTGGTGCCATCTTATAGGGTCTTCTAGCAATCGGAATGGTTCCTGGAATGAGGTCTATTACGAACTCAACATCCCTGTCAGGTGGAACACCTGGCAATTCCTCTGGGAAAACATCCGGAAAGTCACGGACTACCGGGACGTCCTCAAGGTCTGGCAAAGGGCTGGCGTTAAGAGAATATAACTGTCGCTTGGCTATTCGGGTCAAGACATTGACTATCTTCCCCGAAGAATGGGTAAGTTGAACAGTCCTAGAGAAGCAATCAATTTGGGCATGATGAACTGACATCCAGTCCATACCCAGAATGATATTAATATCTGAAGATTTAAGGGCTATCAAAGACGCGAGGAAAACAAGTCTGTCGACTTGGATTTCATTTCCATGGCTTACTCTAGAAGTTTGCCATTTGGATCCCGGAGTTTGAATTACCATAGAGGTTGGCATGTCACAGAATGCGATGTTATGCAAATGAGCATAATTTTCGGATATAAAAGAATGAGATGCTCCTGTATCGAAAAGAACAGATGCCGGGTGGCAATTAACAAGAAGCGTACCAAGAACGACGTTGGGATCCTCTTGAGCTTCCTCGGCAGAGATACAGTTGACATGGCCACGTGTAGCGGTGGCCGGCTTGGCGTGGAACACTTTCCCTGTCGGCTTGCCATGGCCAACAGCTTTAGCAGATTGGTTGGGGTTGGTCTGGGGACACTCGCGCATATAGTGGCCAGATTCCCCACACTTAAAGCAAGTCACAGAACTGGTACGTGGAGGAGCGTTGTTGGTTGGACCACCATAGGGCTTGGCTGGTGCAGACTGTTGAACGGGGCGAGGCGCCTGGAAGGATGGCCTTGGTGTGAACCTGGGTGGCAGGGCAGTGTTAGGCACCCACACGCGACGCTTCTGAGGACCAGCACCGGATGAGGAACCCATGTCACGGCCATGCTTGCGTGTTGCGTCATAATCAGTCTGACCAGTTTCAGCATTGATGGCCTTGTTAACAAGTTTCTGAAAAGATGTGCACTCATGCAGACGGAGGTCGCGGCGAAACTCAGGACTAAGCCCCTTACGAAACCTTGCTTGCTTCTTGGCATCGGTAGAAACTTCCTCAGTTGCATATCGTGCGAGGTTACCGAACTACCTGTTGTAAGCATCCACAGAGAGTCGGCCCTGAGTGAAACTGCAAAATTCCTCACGTTTACGGTCCATGAGACCCTCCGGAATGTGATGTTCACGGAAAGCCTCGCTGAATTCAGCCCAAGTAGTGACATGGCCCGCTGGGCGCATAGCTCCATAATTCTCCCACCATAGACTGGCGGGGCCTTCAAGATGATATGCAGCAAAGGTGACCTTGTCAGCCTCAGCTACTAGCGCAGAACGCAGTTTGTGAGAAATACTGCGAAGCCAGTCATCAGCGTCGAGAGGCTCGACGGAGTGGTGGAACGTGGGTGGATGTAACTTAATGAAATCACTGAGCGACACCACGTTAGTCCTCTGATGGTGTGCTGTGTTCTGTTCAATACGCTCCAACAAACGGTTGGTCTCCCGTTTATTCCTCTCAGCTTCCATCATAACCTCGGCTAGGGAAGGAGGATGAGGCAGATTTGCATTCCTGACTTCACTGCCTTCGGCCTGCTCTTGAGGAGCAGGGTTAGTGCGCGTGTTGACCATCCTAGGTAAACAAGACAATGATTTAGTCAGAATGATAAAATTCCGACATAGGATACAGAATGTAAGGAATAACTCGAAATGCAAGATGATCATCCGTATGACATGGTAGATACAGAAACTGCTTGTTTATTCCATCGTCATACACACCATACAGGGTTTAGTACAAGACCAAACAAGGTACTGTTACGGTGAAAGGAAGATTACATCACATCGGAGGCATCCCAAGCTTCTATACATTATTTTTCTACACCTCCGGAAGCGGTACAAACTAGGTCATATCCGACGAGTCACGCAGGACGATAGACGACACAGCTAGTACAACTAGTGATACTACCACTAACTCAGACCGAACCGTAGTAGTCCTCGTAGAAATTACCTCCATAGCCTGGAAGCTCAACATGATCATCCGGAAACAGACGATCTCGCGGAGCTTGTGGACCATAGGGGCTAGGATGGGGTCTTGGACCAACAGACGGTGGCCTGCGGGGACCGCGAGGTGGGGTGATGCCTCCTACATCACGCCAACCCATCACGTCTGGCAGAGCAGATCTCACAGGATGGAGATCGCGCATATCCGAATATCCAGCTTGCACCGCCGGTGCAAACCGAGTCAATGTGGCCCAGTGGTCAGCACGGGTATTGAAGAGCTCTAACCTCAAGGCCCGATTTTCACGGTCCTTATCCTCGAGCATCTCAACAGTGGTGCGAGTCCGTGAATCCTCCTGGGTGGGGTCAGCAGAGATAGCCTGGAGATACCCTTGTGCTCCCGGAAGTGATCCTGGCATAGACCGGAAATCAGAGTCCCGAAATAGGCCGGACCTGATTCGCATGATGGTCATCATAGAGTAGGCGGCGTCCTGCACAGCCATCTCAATAGTAACCCCGAGTCCATAGGAGCAGTGAAGGGGCTCGGTGGACCCAGGATAAGATGGAAATATCCTGACAGTGCAGAGATACTGGCTTTGATTAAAGTCTCGGAATTGCTCTTCGACCGTGTACTCAGGATACCAACGGTATCCAGCCTCAGTCATTACCCTGACCGACATCGCGGTATGACCGGGTACATCTAGGCATCAAGTCAGACGAACCACTTGATTGAGATCGCGAGTGGCCATCTGAAAACACAATCATAATGCAAAGGCATTAGAATTTCTAACGAAATTTCGGCAGCATAACAGCTGTAAATGCTCAAGAAGGATTTTGAGACATTTGACAAAGGATTTCATACACACTCAATATCATCATATCAAGTTCTGAGTCCATCCTAGCAACACATTGTGGTAGTAGAATTGAACTAGGCTTGTATCCATCAAACCTATAAGGTACTACTGATTAGTAACACGTGATCCTGATAGAGAGAATAGATCCTAATTCCTTAACCCCCGGTGGAAGAATAGACTGACTTAGATCAGAACGTCATAAGATAAAGGAGTAAAAAGAGCCTTACGTGCCAACCCACAAACAATTCCCCTACATATAACTAAAGAATTTCTAGACTCAACATCGACCAGTTTGGCTTGGAGAACCTACAGGCAGTCCGGCTCTGATGCCAACGCTGTCAGGACCCCGACTCGATGTCACATCGATCTAGCTCGTAACACCTCATATCACTTTGCGGCCTCACGCACGGCATACCCACGGGTGTCGCCTTACCTTTGCCCGGGACCGTTTGCGCCTTTTGGCTCACGTATATGATAGTGTCGCTAGCATCCATATGATAAGGAGCCCGGGCTGACATGACTAGTCGTAAACCCAAAGTGGCACAGACTTACAGGGACAGGCATCCATGACCCAGCTTCGAACGTGTCGGTCATCAGCAAGTGGGTCCGGGCTGTAGCACTGGGCTAGCAGGACTCCGGTAAACCGGGCTGTAGCGGGCTAACAGGACTCCGGTACTCAATGCGTGACATTTCCCCGAAGGGACAGACACCGGAACGAAGAAGGACACATGCCGGCCAGCCTAAGTGTTCCAGAGCAGTAGCAAGCTACCATGGCTCAGCGGTAACACTAGGAGACATTTCCCGGTAAGAGAGGCTACTAAAGATAAACAACTAGATAGTTAGATCCCACACATACCAAGCATTTCAATCATACACACAATATGCCCGATATGTGCAAACACAACAAGGCATCACAACATGACTCTATGACACAAGCACTTTATTTAAGGCTCAGAGAGCCATACATAACATACACAAAGGTATGGGTCACACGACCCAGCATTCAAGTCATACAGTCATACAAACCAGCAGCGGAAGTAACTTGTCTGAGTACAGACAACTAGAAAGATAAAAGAGGCTTGGAAAGCCTAGCTATACTACGTGGTCCTTCACAAGCTCAGGATCACCACCTGGGCCTTTAGCCTACTCATTGATGTCAACGTCTACGTAGAACCCATCAAAAGGGGTTGCAGCGTCTTCTGTAAAAATGTAAATTATAGCAACATGAGTACAAAGGTACTAAGCAAGACTTACACCAGATCCTACATACATGCATATTATCAAGAAGGGTTGGTGGAGTTATTGCAGCCAGCCGGCTTTGACTCTTGGCTAGGCTAACCTACGAGACTCAAACTTGAAATGGTTTTGCGCACACGAGTCCACTACTCACCACTTCAATACACTACCGAGGATCCACCTCCGTCTTCCTACGGAAGAGCCATCCTCGGCACTCACACTTATCTTGAGGCTTTTAGCAGTTTCCATTTAATTGTCTATGAACTGTATAGGCAACCAAGCAGTCCTTTACCGCGGACGCGGCTATTCGAATAGATCATGATAACCCTGCAGGGGTGTACTTCTTCATACATGTTTCCACCACTTAGCGTCTGCACACGACATGTGCTCGGCAGACTTCAAGCGAAAGCCAACGTGGGTGTAGACCACGACCTACCTAAACACCTAAGTCTCTAGTCCAGGTTTATCGCCTATCCAGGTTCCATCCGCAGGGAGTCCGGCCGAGGTTTCCCATACGGCCCCGAACGATGTGAACAGGGTTCCCGAGATACCTAACGGGTATTCGGTACACCGTGCCACGTACCTACCGCATCACATCCCACCCCTACGGTCAGCGCTGTCCACGGCCTCCAGTAGGCTACAAACACCAGAAACTACGTGCAACTCCTGGACAGAGAGCTAGGGTGAATAAGAAGTCGAGCGAGGTCATATTTCAGGGCCCAATGCATGGTAGTAGCTGTATCTTAAATCACACATACAGATCTCAGTGCTTAAGGTCGGCTTCAATGAAACAACCCACCATGTACTCCTACATGGCCTCTCATCGATACCTTTACCAAAACGTGTTCACCACACCACTCTCATTACCGACATAATCATTTCACTCTAGCCATCACCCAGATGAACCAGACCTGACACGACTCTAAGCATAGCAGGCATAGCAAGGTAGGAACAACACATACATATGGCTCAATCAACTCCTACACATGCTAGTGGGTTTCATCTAGTTACTGTGGCAATGACAGGTCATGCAGAGGAAATGGGTTCAACTACCATAGCACACAGCAGTTTGAAACGCGTTGTCTTAATGCAGAAAAAGAGAGCAGGAGCGAGAACATGGGATTGTATCGATATGATCAAATAGTTGGTTGCTTGCCTGATGGTTCGATGCACTGATACGGTTCTTCGTTAGAGTAATCACGGTACTCCTCGGGGGCAGATCCTGCCGCAAAGAACACCGATATACAACCATCACCAAACAATGTGCAACAATATGATGCATGCATGAAACATAGCAATATGAGTGTGTTGGGCTAATGCAACTAAGACCAGAAGGGTTTGAACCAATTTGAATCAAAGATTCAAATTTCAAACTCAAACATGGCCCTTTAAAGTGTTTTTCCTTGTTCTGCATTAAACATCCAGTTAACTTGTTTAATCATGCATGAAAATAGTACAAATGGATAGATTGGATTTTTCTGATCATTTTTCATATATAATTTGTCTGATTTGGAGTTACAGAATAAAAGTTATGAATTTTTAAAGTTTAAACTATATTCTGGAATTTCCTATATTAGATTAATTCCAGAAAATCAATTATGGCGTCAGCCTGACGTCAATGTGACGTCAGCAGGTCAACGGAACACGTCCAGGTCAAACCTGATAGTGGGTCCCGCGTGTCAGTGTGATTAGATTAATTAGAGTTTAAATAAAACTAAACCTGTTTAATTAACAGGGCTGGGCCCCACCTGTCATTGACTCAGGGGAGTCAACCAGGGCCCACCCGTGGTCAAACCCGGGTCGGCTGCACCGGCGTTTAACCGCCAGCGAGCCCGACGCGGCGGCGGAAGTGGTTTTGGCTGTTTCGGCCACCAAATGGGTCGCGGAGACCACCGGAGTGGAGCTGAGGACGAGCCGCAGCTCTTGGTGGAGTCCGTTGGGGTCGGAGTGGCCGGAGTTGGCGCCGGCGACGACTTTGGCGGCCACCGGGGTTCGGCCGAAGACGAACTTGACGCTAAAGGGGTCGGTGAGGCTCGGGGAGTGGCTAGCTAGGTGCTAAGTGACACGGTGAGTATGATGGACTCCAGTTTGTGGCCGGAGGGTGACCGGGAGCACGTCGGCGACGAGCTCCACGGCGGTGGGTTCGGTTGAGCTCCAGGAGGTTGCTACACGGCTCGGGAGCAAGAATGGAAGGGAGGGGAAGATGGCTAAGCTCACAGTGAGTGCGACGAAGCCCTTGGTGTGGCCGGAGATGAACCGGAGCGACGACGGCGTTGAAGGGGATCTCCGGCGACGGCGGTTCGGGCGAGGTCGTTGCGGTGGACTCGGGCGTTGCGAGCGCTCGGGGCTCGGCTGCTCGATGAAGTGGACAGCGGCGGAGCTCCTGGACACGATGAGAGGACGCACGGGTGGCGGGGAGCACGGCTACGACGAAGGCACGGCGATGGTGGCGTCGGCCATGGCGGGG
>NC_041381.1:386193270-386225240 GCF_002162155.2 Triticum dicoccoides
GCGAGCGCTCGGGGCTCGGCTGCTCGATGAAGTGGACAGCGGCGGAGCTCCTGGACACGATGAGAGGACGCACGGGTGGCGGGGAGCACGGCTACGACGAAGGCACGGCGATGGTGGCGTCGGCCATGGCGAGGGAGCGCGAGGGGGAGGAGCTGGAGAGGAGCGGGGGTGTCTGGGGGGTTCGGGGGAGCGAGGGAGGCCGGTCCACGACGTCACCGGACGAGGGGAGTGGTGAGGCGGCGAGCAGGTGTGTGGCGCGCGCGGCGGTCGCCGTCGGGCACCTGCCTGCCTGCCTGGCCGGCAAGCAGCTCGCTGGAGCGGCGCTGGGCTGGGCCGGCAGGTGGGCCGGGTGCTGGGCGCCAGGTAAGATTTTTCCATTTTTTTCTGTTTCTGTTTTTTAATACTTCTGCAACTTTGTTGAATTAAATAAAATACTTAGGCAACTCCTAAAATCACCAAACTACTCCTGGTCCATAGTTGGATTATTTCCAACATGAAACATTTTAGTTTGGAGATATTTGAGCATTTAAATATTTTAAATAATTTTAAATGCCCAAATTCAAATATTTATGATTTAATTCAAAAACCCTAAGATGGCCTAGGAAAATGTGCATCACTTTTGGCAGAGGTTCTGAACCAAGACAAAAATGATGGGCATTTTAGAAGGGCATTTCAGGTTCATTGAAAAAATTTTAGTAAAACCTAGTTGGTTTCAGAGGGGACTGGGGGTTCTGTCATCCCCATTTCAGGTTTCTGGTGAAAGAATAAACATGATGCAACACTCTAATGCATGACTAGCTAGGGTGTGACAAATTCCTCTTGGTCGTGCTCATCCCACACACGTACACCTTTTCCATTCCACAACTATAAAAGTTCTTCGACTAATAGCCTTAGATACACATCAATGTCATTGTCGGTTTGCTTAGGGCCTTGGATGAGCACTGGCATCATAATGAACTTCCACTTCATGCACAACCAAGGAGGAAGGATATAGATACATAGAGTCACGGGCCAGGTGCTATGATTACTGCTCTTCTCCCCAAAATGATTAATGCCATCCGTGCTTAAACCAAACCATACGTTCCTTGCATCACCTGCAAAGTCCCTCCATGTTCTCTCGATTTTTATCCATTATGACCCGTCAGCAGGTGCTCTCAACTTCCCGTCTTTCTTACGGTCCTCTTTGTGCCATCGCATCAACTCGACATGCTCTTTGTTTTTGAACAGACGTTTCAACCCTAGTATTATAGGATCATACCACATCACCTTGGAAGGAACCCTCTTCCTGGGGCGCTTGCCCCTCAACATCACCAGGGTCATCTCGTCTGATCTTATACCACAATGCACCGCATACCGGACATGCGTTCAAATCCTCGTAGGCACCGCGGTAGAGGATCCAGTCATTAGGGCATGCATGTATCTTCTGCACCTCCAATCCTAGAGGGAATAGAACCTTCTTTGCTCCATACATACTGTCGGACAATTCTTTATCCTTTGGAAGCTTCTTCTTCAATATTTTCAGTAGCTTCTCAAACCTGTTGTCAGATACACCATTGTCTGCCTTCCATTGCAGCAATTCCAGTGTGGTACCGAGCTTTGTGTTGCCATCTTTGCAATTTGGGTACAACCCTTTTTTGTGATCCTCTAACATGCGAACGAACTTCAACTTCTCCCTTTCACTTTGGCATTATCTCTTTGAATCAACAATGACCCGGTGAAGATCATCATCGGGCACATTGTCTGGTTCCTCTTTATCTTAAGCTTCCCCCATTGTAGCATCACCGTATTCGGGGGGGGGATAGTTGTCATCATCCTCTTCTTCTTCATTGTCTTCCATCATGAACCCTCTTTCTCCGTGCTTGGTCCAAACATTGTAGTGTGGCATGAAACCCTTCTCAAGAAGGTGGATGTGAAGGGTTTTTGGGTCAGAGTAAGACTTCGTATTCCCATGGATAGGGCATGGACAACACATAAAACCATTCTGCTTGTTTGCCTCAACCACTTGGAGAAAATAATGCACACCCTTAATGTACTTGGAGGTGCGTCTGTCACCACGCGTACATCCATTGTCGGTTCATCTGCGTGCATCATATATAATTGAGTGTGTCAAAAACCATTATAGAACATCATGAATAGAGAAGTGACCCAATTAATAGAAGTTCATCATCACATTAAAACCAAAGTAAAGTAGTGATCAAATGTTATTACTGAAAAAATAAATACATAAAGTTCATACATAGTTCTCATTAAACAACATATAGCTCTCTAGAGCATCTAATTAAATCAGACATTGAAACTATGTAAAACATTTCAATGCAACAACAAATGCAACCATTTCGAGGACAAGTATTTCCGGACGGAGGGAGTAGTACATATCATCTGTAGCTGTATATAGAAACACATCAATTGACTTGCTGGTAACTTCTTTTATCTGCAAAGAACTTGTAGCCAGTAGTTTGTAGATCATTTTATTTCCTATCATCTGGGATGCGATGTTTCTCAGAACTCCCTAGGGAAGCTGAACCGAACCGTCTACTATGAAAATCCTGTATGCTAAATAGTGCTTGAATACGCAAGAGCATTATCTAAACATGCAACATGCATTATGCTACAAGCTTTTTAAACTAAGGTCACAATTGACCCAACGGCATAATGATACCAAGCCTCAGTATGAATGGCATATTTTCTAATCTTTCTAATCTTCAAGCGCATTGCATCCATCTTGATTTTGTGATCATCAACAACATCCGCAACATGCAACTCCAATTTCATCTTCTCCTCCTCAATTCTTTTCAATTTTTTCTTCAAGTAATTGTTTTATTTTTCAACTAAATTTAACCTCTCGACATGAGGGTTGGTTGGAATTTCCGGTTTACATACCTCCTAGATAAAAACATCTATGTCACATTGGTCGGCATAATTGTCATAAACACACAATAATAGACAGGACGAGGGCCAACGGGGGCGGATACCAAAACCATCGCACTATATAATAACACACAATAATAAAAGTAAGAAAATTATACAAGTATTTATCTAAATCATACAAGTAAGAATATTTTTTTAGAAATAAGATAAGAACAAGAGGCTCACCACAGTGGTGCCGGCGACGAGATCGGCGTGAGCAACCGACGACAGTGAGGACACGGATGTTTGAGTCATTCAGAAACTTTATTATGTTCTTCTTTTTTCTCCGTTGCAAAATGATGTGATGAAAGAAGCTCGCGGGACAGGACGAACTGCCAAACAAATCTTGAGGAAAATGGAGCTTGGACGAGGTGCTTGGAGAGGAGAAAGCTTAAGTGTGGATCGGGCATTTCATCGAACACCCCATGTGCATAGGAGGTGAGCTAGAGCAACACACACCTCTCCCATGGCCTGCCAAAAAAACGAGCAGTGGCTTTGTTCGCGGGCAGGGGCCTCTTTAGTCCCGGTTGGTGGTCAAACCGGGACTAAAGGGCAACATTTGGTCCCGGTTCCAGCCACCAACCGGGACTAAAGGTGTTGGGCCAGGAGCGAGGCCCATTGGCCCCAGTTCGCATCTGGAAATCAGGACCAAAGGGGTCATACGAACCGGGACCAATGACCCCCGAGGCCCGGACGGCGCCCTGGCCTCACGAACCGTGACTAATGCACCCTTTGATCCCGGTTCATGAGTGAACCGGGATTAATTACCTTACCCAGGCCTCAACCAAAGCCCTATTTTCTACTAGTGGTTCGGTGCACAGTTGTAGCTACCAAACAATTCCCTATTTTAATTGGCACGCAACACCTTTAGCTCTGTAGTCGAAGGCATCCAAACACGCCCGAACTGCCTAAATTCATAACTGCATGACACTCACATCACATAGCTCCCAACTTCAGGAGTTGTTTTCATATGGGTACCACTCCAAGGGCATGCATTATCTTTAAAAAACTAATCTCCTGCCTAACAATTATTATAAGACCAGCAAGTTTGATATTTTGGCTATCCAAGAGACTTCACCCCTAAAATTGCGATCAAGTGAAAAAAACATCCAAGACACTAGAGTTGAATGATGTGTGTGTATTCATGGTTGTGCTATTGTATTACGTGAGATATGATTTTTCATCAAAGTCCGGCCGAAGCCTTGACTTCCCATGGATCAAAATTCTTCTTGAGTTTAGAACAACAAATAGTATCGGCCATTATAGGGAAGGGGCATTAAAGGGGGCTGTCATTTACTCAAATGTCGCGCCAAAAGTTACACTCCCTCATTTCCGGTTTATAGGGCTCAAATCTGAAATCTCATCAATCAAAGCATTTTGTGAGTGTAGAAATGTATCTCATAATTTACAAAACTACTCAAATTAAATTCATGCATTAATTTGGATTAATTGCAGTACATGCATGCTTGGCCACTAGATGAGTAGGAACATTACATGCAGTGGAATGTTCCTTTTTAATTCTTGCATGCAATGATTTAATGCGCCTCAAAACCTAAAAATAAGATGAAGACGAGCCCTTTAAATTGTAAAAACAAAAAAGTTGAAATAAACCCTATAAACCGGAAAGGAGGGAGTACAAGTTCAACAACCGGTTTTTATCTAACAGAATATACACAACCAACTAACAATACACAACACAAAAATAAACAGCGGGCAAAGATGATGAACCGAGTATAACTTAGATTATTAAGTTCCTTGTGGTGAAAGAACCCAATAACAGGGGTAGACCCATGTTAGGCCTAGTGGGGGCCTAGGCCCCCACTCAATTTCTATTTTTTAGCTTTGAATCCCGGTTTTTGCTAGTTGCCCCTGTCGGTGTCAAAACCGGCGGATCTCGGTTAAGGGGCTCCGAACTGTGCGTCTAAGGCTAATGGTAACAGGAGGCGGGGGACACGATGTTTACCCAGGTTCAGGCCCTCTCTATGGAGGTAATACCCTACTTCTTGCTTGATTGATCTTGATGAATATGAGTACTACAAGAGTTGATCTACCACGAGATCGTAATGGCTAAACCCTAGAAGCCTAGCCTATAATTATGATTGTAGTTGCCTCTATGAACTAAACCCTCCGGTTTATATAGACACCAGAGGAGGCTAGGGTTACACAAAGTCGGTTACAGAGAAGTAATCTACATATCCGAATCGCCAAGCTTGCCATCCACGCAAAGGAGAGTCCCATCCGGACACGGGAAGAAATCTCCGGTCTTGTATCTTCATAGCCCAACAGTCCGGCCCATGTTAATAGTCCGGCTGTCCGAGGACCCCTTAATCCAGGACTCCCTCAGTAGCCCCTGAACCAGGCTTCAATGACGATGAGTCCGACGCGCATATTGTCTTCGGCATTGCAAGGTGGGTTCCTTCTCCGAATACTCCACAATAGTCTTAGGACACAAAAACGTGTATAGCTCTGCAAAACAAATACCACACACAACCGTAGAGAGTATAATATTCCACGAGTCCAATCCGCTGACAACTTTTCGTAGCGTGACATCACGCCACTGCCCGGTCATTATTCGAACCATTTTTAGCCTGCCGCTCCGTATTTTGAGGTGCGGTTTCATTGGCACGTCTTGTCAAAGTAGAGATCATGTCCCCTTATCACGGGATTCTCATCAATCCGGGCATGGGTAACCCAATCGTGCCATCTGCACGTCGATTGTGGAATAGGCGAGTTTTAAGGCGAGTGGGGAGGCGCATTATTTTTACTGCCTTTATAAAGAGATAAGGATTCTCCCCCTTTCACCCATGCCTTCTCTTTCTCTCTGCCAATCCCACTCTCGAGCTCCAACGCCCAAGTTCTCATCTTCTCCGCCCCCAAAGAGCACTCCAGCTATGTTTGGATCTGGAGCGCAGGGCAAGTGGATGGCCTCCTCCTTCAAGGAGAAGGACATCAAGAAGCTTCGGGAAGCCGGGTACTTGGATAAGGAAATCGCACATCGGCTTCCGGCCGGAGGGCAAAATGTACCCACCCCCGAGCCCCATGAGAGGGTGGTGTTCGTCTCTCACTTTGTCCGCGGGCTAGGATTCCCTCTCCACCCGTTCGTCTGTGGACTGATGTTCTACTATGGGATGGACTTCCATGATCTGGCCCCCAACTCCATCCTCAACATATCGGCATTTATTTTCCTGTGTGAGGCCTTCCTCCGCATCCCACCTCACTTTGGGCTATGGCTGAAAACCTTCAATGTGAAGCCGAAGGTGGTGAGCGGCCAACAAGTAGAGTGAGGAGGTGCCATGGTGGGCAAGATGCCCAACGTCACCTGGCCTGAAGCCTCCTTCGTGGAGACTGTCAAAGGGTGGCAAGCGAAGTGGTTCTACATCACAGAGCCGCGCGGCACCAATTGGACCGCGGCTCCCGCATTCCAGTTCGGAGTCCCGATGCGGCTCACCTCCTGGCAAGAGAAAGGACTGACGTGGTCTTCTTCGGACGAGGTACCAGCACTCCAAACGCGCATTCAGAACATGATAAACAAGAGAATCAAGCTTGTAAATGTGATCCAGGTGATGCTCGTTTGCTGGATACTTCCGTGCCAATGCCAGACTTGCCGTCGGTGGGAGTTCAATCCGGCCAAGCACCAGACCCTACTAGAGCTCTTCGACACTACGCACGAAGATATCTGGAAGGTGCTCTTCAAGGCCAACGAGGTGCCACCGCCCACAAACATGGATCACGGACACGACTCAACCCACCCAGCTAGTCCGGTAATTTTTTTCATGTTTTCAAGGTGTACCCTTTACTTGCATATTCGAGGAAAGTGTCTGAGCCTCCCTATCGATTTTTTTAGACAAGGACAGAGAAGGCGGAGCGGATCAGGTGTCCAGCTCCGCAACCCGAAGACCCAGAAATCCCGCTTCTAACAAAGATGCTGGTTTCGGCGCCTTCTCAGGCGCCGGAGAAGAAGGCCAAGGGGACCAGAGGTTGTCTCTGTCGCAAGGGCACTTCCGACGTGATCTCCGAAGATGCGGAGGATCACTCCTCCGCCGCCGAAGACAAAGAGGAAGAGGAGGGAGAAGAAGAGCAAAGCCATTCCCCCTGCAGGGGGAGAAAGAAGAGGACGGCCTCCACGTGTTTGGAGGCCGAAGCGTCCAAGAAGGGGAAGACTTCCCTTCCGGACAGCTCCACCGCCGCCACCGACGACAGCTCGGAGTGGTAGCCCAGGGGACAAGCCCCTGGCCAAATTGTAAGTACCCAGAAACATTCGTATATCCGGATTCTATGCTTTATTGTTTTGTCATGTTGAATCATGTATTTGCAGTCTGGCTCGGTCCAACCTCGAGCGGTCCTTATCTTTGGAGGATTTGCTGGACCCAACCGCGATGGAGAGCGTGACCCTTCCCGCGGCCTCCTCTCCCAAGGACATGGATGACACCGATGCATCGTCCCGAAGGATCCTGGGCCCGGGAGAGAATTCGGAGGCCGTCAGGGAGGCGCCGGAGGGTGAAGCCTTGGCTACCGGACACATGGGGGAGCAAGCCCCCATGGATACTGGTGATGGGGGCCATATCCAATTCGGCCCCCAATCGAATATAATTCCGGAGACCCATACGGCTCCGGAATCAGGCAAGCAACCCATTTCAAAGGAAGGGGCGTGCCTATTCCGCTGGTGACCTCTGTCCATCCAAAGGTGTCAGATACTTTGCTGGAAGCGTTGTGAGGCACTTCCATCATCGAGGAACATTGTACCCTTATGGGTATGGTGATTGAGAGGATCCAGTCCGTGAAAAGCGGACTGACCGAAGCCCGCACTATCCTTCTAACAGGCTTTGAGGTAAGTAATGCGATTGTGTTAAAATAATGTCACAGTATAGATAGTAGCCCCTGATACTCTGTTTAGTGTTCCGAAAGAAAAGCCGAATAGATGATCGAATAATTTTCGCAGGAGACTAATCTAAAATGTCTATGTGAATAAGCAGGCGTCGTTGCTAGCTGTGACCTCTCATACTGCGGAAGTCTCCATACTGAAGTGGAATCTGGAGCGGGCCGAGGAAGAGCTCGGCCGTGTGAAGAAGTAGCTGGAGGACAGTCAAGGTATGCAGTAACCTTATATATAATCATGAAAAATCAATGATGTGTGCTGACTAAAATGCCATTATATTTATTAGGGGCAGCGACCGAAGTGGAGGCCCTCAAGATGGTGCTGGTCGAGCCCGAGGACAGAGCGGCCAAGGAACAAGCCGCACATGAAAAGCATGAGGCCCGGGTCAGTGAGGTCCAACAAGAGCTCCAGGACGTCGTCAAGAAGTGTACGGATCAAGGGTCCGAGCTTACCAAGGCCCGCCAGAGCACACACGATGCCCGGGCTGAAGCCCAGGGCGCCCTCCAGGAAATCCAGGCGGCCAAGAAAATCACGGAGGGTAAGGGTTTCTATAATGCAGAGCAAATATGTGAAGGAAAGGTTCCTCTTACTGACCCGGATTTGGAGTTCTCCAAGGGCGTTTGCGGATTTACCGCAGAGTGTGTCAGATGCTGCGTAATTGTACCGGGCCGAAGAAGGGAGCTCCACGAAGAAGCTATTTTGGTCGCAATACCTTGCGCCAGAACATCCGGTGCCCTTTAGCGATCAGCTGAAACAGTTGGTCGACCTGCATAAGCCGGCCGAACTATCCATGAAGGATTTGATAATCCGGCTGTGGTCTACCAAAGCTATTCCTATCTGCTACTTCGGACTCGTGAAGTGGCTGGTCAATGCATGCCCTCGGCTTGACGCCATTAAGCGGTCGGTCTGCATTGAAGGCGCGTGAATGGCCTTCGCCCGCGCCAAGATGCACTAGGCGAAGATGGACGCCACGAAGCTGATGATCGAAGGACCGCCCACAGGAAAGGAGCACCGCACACCCGAACTGTATTTTGACAGTGTCCTAGAGGGACCCCGCCTTGTGGCGGAGCAATGTGCTAAGGATATCATATTCCCATGAATATACTCATGTTATCTAGTACTATGAAACAGATCCGTTATGTAATATAATGTTTGTTATTTATAATTTTACCTCTTGTGCTGCCATTTTATTAAATCTGAGAATTGGCCAGTCGTCGGCTTCTACCCTCATGTAGGTAGTACGGGGGTGTTCGGGATAAATCTAAACACTCTTTATCCAAGGTTTTGGTCCTTTAAGGAGGTGTTTAGCGCAACGAACCAGGCAATCGTACTATGCGGCTTTACTACTCTCACTTAGCCATAGGAGTTTGACAAGAAAAAATGTAGGCGTAGCCCCTGGTGTTCGGAAGGCCTAACTTGGGGTGCTATACACACCTGATCGGATAAAAACCGATTTATCGCATAAAGCAGAAAAAATCGCTAAACATTTGTAACCTCTCGAACAGCTCACTGGCTCTCACCGCATCATGACAGTCAGTTTTTGGGCTTCTCTACTGAGGTGCTCATCCGGAAGAATCGGGACATGACCACAGTAGTTCTCCCTTTACTACCCTAGCCGATATAGCAGAACGTAAGGTAGTAAGCACAGGAGCCGGGCAACCCAACTATTGACCAAAGCAAAGATTCGGAGCCGATGCATATAATGCTATAAGTTCGGCGTGCCAAACTGTACTGTAAAAGTGTTCGGACATTATTGCCGTATTGTGGGGCATGATGAAGCCCCAGGATAATTAAGGCGTGCCAAAGTGTACGGGCGCAATTGATAAGAATATAAAGAAAAGGAAAAAAACAAGTAATAAGCTGATGCTGCAAATATTGAGCCGCAAACTGTTTTCCATTGTAATTTGATTAATACGTCAAGGCATATTTGTACAAGTAATGCCATAAGCAAGTAGGGCTATTTGACATGCCACGACCAAGGGCGAGATGCGTGCGGGTTTTTAAAACAGGTATAACGATCGTTAGCAGAGACCACCTGGGAGTTCCCTTGTACGCCAAAACTTCTTGCCTTCTTGGTGTATCCATCCGTTGATAGGTCCGATGATCAGGTTATCAGGGAAAGGCCTGGAAAAAGAAACCTGAAAAGAAAAAGAAACAGTAATAGTATGTGGGTCCAGGAGCGGTTGAGCCGTATTGTGGACCACGGTCTAGCTGTGCCTCCGCCTATGCCCATGGTATTTTGAGTGTGTAGTTATGTACGCGCGGTACCAATGCCGCTATTTGGTTGGAACAGGGATGGAGGCCGAATTGCTAGTCAAGCTCTTGACGAACTGGACCGCCCTGCTGCTGATTAGTTCGGACCCGTTTGAAAGTGTCCGGGAGCTTGGCCGCGGGGTTGCGGTTATGCCTAGAAAGGCCGCTCTGTACTTCTGCTGCAAGGGTCGCGGTGTGCTCTTCGTTACGGAGGGAGCATTCCGTGTTTCCATTATTGTTATAACATTGTGTGGCCCGTGCATCTTGAGCTTGAGGTAAGCGTACTGCGGCACCGCATTGAATCGACCAAATGCGGTTCGTCTGAGCAGTGCGCGATAGCCACTGCGGAAGGGGACGATATCGAAGATCAATTTTTCACTTCGAAAATTATCCGGGGATCCGAAGACCACTTCCAATGTGATTGAGCCCGTACAACAGGCCTCTACACCTGGTATGACACCTTTAAAGGTGGTTTTTGTGGGCTTGATCCTTGAGGGATCGATACCCGTTTTGGGCACTATATCCTGATAGAGCAGGTTCAGGCTACTGCCACCGTCCATAAGGACTCGTGTAAGGTGGAATCCGTCAATTATTGGATCAAGGACCAGTGCGGCTGAACCGCCATGATGGATACTGGTCGGATGCTCCCTGCGATCGAAGGTGATCGGACAAGACGACCATGGGTTGAACTTTGGGGTGACTGGCTCCATCATGTAGATGTCCCTGAGTGTGTGCTTGTGCTCCCTCTTGGGGATATGGCTAGCGTATATCATGTTCACCATTTTAACTGGGGGGTGGAACTTCTTCTGTCCCCCTGTGTTCGATGGCCGGGGCTCCTTGTCATCATCATCGCTTTGCAACCCCTTCTCCTTGTTTTCGACATTTAACTTGCCGGCCTGTTTGAAGACCCAACATTCTCTGTTGGTATGATTGGTTGGTTTATCAGGGGTGCCGTGGATTTGACATGGACGATCGAGTATGCGGTCCAAACTGGAAGGGCCCGGATTGTTTCTCTTAAATGGCTTCTTCCACTGACCGGACTTAGAGCCACTAAATCCGGCGTTGATAGCCGTGTCTTCGGTGTTATCATCGTTGTTTCGGCGCTTATGTCTATTGCGTCCGGGCTTGTCGTTGCTGTTTCTAGCCTCATAAGTGCCAGGTTCGCTTGCATGATTATTGCTACGGGCTAGCCAGCTATCCTTGCCCGCGCAAAAGCGGGTCATAAGTGTCGTGAGGGCTGCCATGGACTTCGACTTTTCTTGGCCGAGGTGTCGGGTGAGCCATTCATCACGGATGCTATGCTTAATGGCTGCTAGGGCTTCGGCATCCGGATAGTCGACTATCTACTTCTTTTTAGTTAAGAACCTAGTCCCGAATTTCCTGGCTGACTCTCCGGGCTATTGAACTATATGACTTAAGTCGTCAGGATCCAGAGGTCGGACATATGTGCCTTGAAAGTTGTCAAGAAAGGCATTTTCCAGGTCCTCCCAGCTGCCAATGGAGTTTTCGGGCAGACTATTCAACCAATGTCGAGATGGGCCCTTGAGTTTTAGCGGGAGGCATTTGATGGCATGAAGATCATCACCGCGGGCCATATGAATATGGATAAGAAAATCCCCAATCCATACCGTGGGGTCTGTTGTCCCATCATATGATTCGATGTTTACGGGTTTAAACCCTTCCGGGAACTCATGTTCCATTACTTCGTCAGTGAAGCAAAGGGGGTGTGCAGCGCCTCTATATCGGGCCAGGTCGTGACGTAGCTCAGATGGAGTTCGTCTGCGGTTTTCGGCCCGGACGTGGTTATATTTATCACGTCCGGCATGGTGGCCATCATCGGGCATCAGGACACGCCCCCGTGGTCCGTAGATCGATCTGGTCTCGCATGCTCTGTTTTCCAAGTCATGCCGCAGGTCATGTGTATATCCCCGAGCTGTTGTATTTCTGTTTTTATGGCAAGTTAGTGCAGGCTGGTGTTCGGCTCGAGGTGCCGCTTTATCTCGGCTGTGTGGTGGCCGGTCAGCCGCATTGTGCGCTGGTAGGACGGGTTCCGACGCCTCGTCATCACACTGGGGTAACAATTTGCGCCTCGGGTAACTCTTGGTTAGACGCTCGAGGTTGTATTCCTTGGATGTTAGGACGTCAGTCCATCTATCATTGAGCAGATCCTGATTAGCTTGAAGCTGCTGTTGTTTCTTTTTTAGGATCTTTGCAGTGGTTATTAGCCGGCGCTTGAAGCGCTCCTGCTCGACGGGCTCCTCAGGCACAATGAACTCTTCGTCGCCGAGGCTCATGTCGGTGTCAAAACCAGTGGATCACGGGTAGGGGTTCCCGAACTGTGCGTCTAAGGCTAATGGTAACAGGAGGTGGGGGACATGATGTTTACCCAGGTTCGGGCCCTCTCGATGGAGGTAATACCCTACTTCATGCTTGATTGATCTTGATGATATGAGTATTACAAGAGTTGATCTACCACGAGATCAAATAGGCTAAACCCTAGAAGCTAGCCTATGGTATGATTGTTGTTGTCCTACGACTAAAGCCTCCGGTTTATATAGACACCGGAGGGGGCTAGGGTTACACAGAGTCAGTTACAGAGAAGGAGATCTACACATCCGGATTGCCAAGCTTGCCTTCCATGCCAAGGAGAGTCCCATCCGAACACGGGACGAACTCTTCAATCTTGTATCTTCATAGTCCAACAGTCCATCCAAAGTATATAGTCCGGCTGTCCGAGGCCCCCCTAATCGAGGACTCCCTCAGTAGCCCCTGAACCAGGCTTCAATGACGATGAGTCTGGCGCGCAGATTGTGTTCGGCATTGCAAGGCGGGTTCCTTCTCCGAATACTCCATAGAAGATCCTGAATGTGAGGATCATGTCCGGATCTGCAAAATAATTTCCACATAACACCGTAGAGAGCACAATATTCCACAAATCTAAGCTGCTAACAACTTTTCATAGCGTGACATCACACCGCGGCCCGGTTATTTACGAACCGTTTTTCCCAGCCTGCCACTACACATATTGCGAGGCGGTTTTATTGGCACGTCTTGTCGAAGCAGAGATGATGTTCCCCTTATCACAGGATTCTCATCAATACGTGTGTGGGTAACCCAACCACGCCTGTTAGTATGACTCCTCGATTTTAGGCACGTTCCAAATGGTCACGCGGAGGACGCTTGATATTCACCCACTTTATAAAGGGACCAAGGCATGTCCCTTTCTTCCCACGCTCGATCCTTCCCCCACCTCGAGTTCCAACACCCAAAGCTCGGGCTTAAGCGCTTCGGACCTTCAATCATGTCCGGATCCAACCTTCAAGGTCGGTGGATGGCCTCCTCTGTCACAGAGGAAGACATCAAGAAGCTCAGGGAGGCCAGGTATCTGACCACCGAAATCCCGCACAGGCTACCGGCTCAAGGGCAGGTCATCCCTACTCCCGAACCCAACGAGAGCGTCATATTTGTTTCCCACTTCCTCCGAGGGCTAGGATTTAGTCTTGATCCCTTTGTTCGAGGGCTAATGTTCTATTACGGGCTAGATTTTCACGATCTAGCTCCGGATTCCATCCTTCGCATCCCGTCGTTTATCGTCGTTTGTGAAGCCTTCCTCCGCATTACCCAACACTTCAGCTTGTGGCTCAAGACCTTCGATGTGAATCCGAAGATGATTAACGGGCGACACGCGGAGTGCGGAGGCGCTATAATAAGCAAAGGTGCCGGGGGCCTATGGCCAAAGGGTTCCTTCCCAGAGGTGCCCGACCTATGGCAACGGGAGTGGTTTTACATCACAGCGCCCCGAGGTACAAAGTGGGAGGCCGCCCCAGCCTTCCGACCGGGCCCTCCGGCTCAACTGGCATCATGGGTCAACAAAGGGCTGGACTGGGGGCCAGTGAATGATGTTCTCACATTACAAAGCCGTATCAGAGATCTTCTCAAGAGGGATGTGAGCCTCGTCAAAATAATTCAAGTAATGCTAGTCCGTCGGGTCCTGCCATGCAAACGTCGACCTCTCCGGATGTGGGAGTTCAACCCAGAAGGACCGCGAACTATTCAGCACTTCTTCAGCATGACGCTCGAAGGGATGTATCGGTTATTCTTCGGATCACGAATAAAGTGTCCAGACACCACCGAGGATGTGGGCCTGAACTGCAATCGTCCGGATACCCAAGTAAGTAACTCCGCAACCGAACACGTTGTTTATGTTTGTCATAACATTATTCTGAAAACTGCCCTCGGCCAGGATTGGCTAAGAAAGGCAGAGAGGATCAGCTGTTCGGCCCCTCTTCCCGAAGGCTCGCCGGACCCCGTGCTAACCAGGATGCTTGAGTGCGCACCTTATCAAGTGCCATTAGGAGAAGATGAAGAGAGGCATAGAGAAGCTGAGAGCGGGCTTCCTACATTATACATCCAGACTGGGGCAATTGATGTCTCCAAGAAGGAGGATAATCGGGGAGGTGAATCTAAAATCCCCTCCCCCCACGGGAAGAAAAGGGCCGCCTCCAAAGACTTGGAAGCGGAGGTTTCCAAACGAGAGAAGAAACCCTCGCCATGGGGCCCTGCCCCAGAGGGCGTCCTTACCACACAGCGCCCGCAAGCGGGCCAGCCCTGCACTGAGCTGTAAGTGAATCAAAAGTACTTTGATAAATATATCCTATTTTATCTATGAGAATACTAATCGAGACCTATCTCCTGTAGTCCGGCTCGTAGCCCTTCTCAACAGAGTTCGTCTTCGGGGGATCTTCTTCCGGAGATGATGGAGAGCGAAACGCCTCCTCCTGCCTCCCCGCCCCATGGGGCGGACGACCCCGAGGTGTCTTCACAGAGGATTTCTCCTGATCCGTCAAGGCCAGAAGTTAACGCTTCTGCCGCCCGAAGCCCGGAGTATTCGGCTCCCAAGGAGAGCAACAGGAAGAGTCCGGGATTGTCCGGCACATAGCCGGACACACTAACGGGTCTTCTGGAGCGAGCGGCTATCTCAGAGGCGCATCGTACTTTAATGGGTATGGTGTTTCAGAGGATTTCATCCGCCAAAAGCGGGTTGAATGAAGCTTTTACGAGCCTGCTCAAAGGCTTTGAGGTACGCAAAGTAATATGTAAATTTTTGGCTGTACCGCACACGCTAGGTGTGCTCCGTATAGATAGTAGCCCCTGAGACTCTGCTTGTCATTCCGAGGCGGCAAACAGAGGATCATTGTCGGTGTCAAAACCGGCGGATCTCGGGTAGGGGGTCCCGAACTATGCGTCTAGGCGGATGGTAACAGGAGACAAGGGACACGATGTTTTACCCTGGTTCGGGCCCTCTTGATGGAGGTAAAACCCTACATCCTGCTTGATTGATATTGATATTGTGGATGTTTACACGAGTGGATCTACCACGAGATCAAGGAGGCTAAACCCTAGAAGCTAGCCTATGGTATGATTGTAAGGGTTGTTGTTCGTCCTACGGACTAAAGCCATCCGGTTTATATAGACACCGGAGAGGGCTAGGGTTACACAGAGTCGGTTACAATGGTAGGAGATCTACATATCCGTATCGCCAAGCTTGCCTTCCACGCCAAGGAAAGTCCCATCCGGACACGGGGCGAAGTCTTCAATCTTGTATCTTCATATTCTTGGAGTCCGGTCGATGATGATAGTCCGGCCAATGATAGTTCGGCTGATGATGGTAGTCCGACTATCCGGACACCCCCTAATCTAGGACTCCCTCAGTAGCCCCTGAACCAGGCTTCAATGACGATAAGTCCGGCGCGTATATTGCTTGGAATTGCAAGGCGGGTTCCTCCTCCGAATGATAGAAGATTGTGAACACCAGGATAGTGTCTGGCTCTGCAAAATAAATTCCACATTTCACCGTAGAGAGAATAATATATACACAAGTTCAATCTGCTGACGTTTTTTGTGGCATGACGTCACGCCACTACCAAGCCATTACTTGAATCGTTTTTTACTCTACCACCTCAGCGCATTTAGCAAAGCGGTTTCCTTGGCACGTCTTGTCTAAGAAGAGATCATGTTTCCCCTTAATCCGGGATTCTCATCAATACGGACGTGGGTAACCCAACCGCGCCATTGATGGTGATGCTTGGGGGATAAGCGAGTTTTACCAGGCCGGTGGGGGACGCGTAGACTTCGCCCGCCCATATAAGGGATAAGGATTCACCTTTTCACCTACGCCTTCTTCCTCCTTTGCTTATCCATCTCCGCGCACTCGAGCTCCAGCGCCCAAGCCCGCACAACTTGCCTCAACCTTCCCCAGTCATGTCTGGAGCGGGAGGCAAGTGGATGACCTCCTCCGTTATAGAGGAGCGCATCGAAAGACTACGCAGCGCCGGCTACCTGTCCAGCGACATCACACACCGGCTGCCCAACGAGGGGCAGCTCATCCCCACCCCCAGGCCCCATGAGAGGGTCGTTTTTCTTCCCCACTTCCTCCGTGGACTGGGTTTTCCACTTCACCCCTTTGTCCGGGGGCTCATGTTCTACTACGGCCTGGATTTCCATGATCTGGCGCCGAACTTCATCCTCAACATCTCGGCGTTTATCGTCGTGTGCGAGGCCTTCCTCTGCATCCAGCCCCACTTCGGTTTGTGGCTCAAGACCTTCAATGTCAAGCCGAAGGTAGTGAAGGGCACTCAAGCGGAGTGCGGAGGCGCCATGTTGGGCAAGATGCCCAATGTCCTTTGGTTCGATGGGGCCTTCGTGGAATCCGTCAAGGGGTGGCAATCGGGGTGGTTCTATATCACCGAGCCACGCGACTCTAAGTGGGTGGCGGCCCCCGAGTTCAGATCTGGTATCCCCACGCAGCTCACCTCCTAGAAAGAGAAGGGCTTGCTGTGGGGTAGTTCGAAGGAGGTGACGGGACTCCAAGCCTGTATCCAGAAGCTGGTGAAGAAGCTCAGGCTGGTTAACGTGGTCCAAGTCATGCTCGTCCGCCAGATTATCCCATGCCAAGAGAGGGCATTCAATCTGTGGGAGTTCAATCCGGAACAGCACCAGGCGCTGAGCGGGCTCTTTGATACGACGTATGAAGGCGCCTGGAGGGTGCTGTTTAAGGGCGCCGAAGCCCCCGCATCCGCGACTGAAGATTGCGGATTTCGCTCGCAGCGCCAAGCCGACGAGGTAAGTGATTCTACCCCTTCACGGGACACTTTCTTTTCATAGTTTGACTCTATGCGGGTTTTAATTTCCCCTTTTCCTTTCACAGGACTGGATGAGGAAGGTGGAGCAGATTATCTGCCCGGCTCCTATGCCAGAAAACCCAGTAGACGCCCGTCTAGCGAGGCTGCTGGTTCCGGCACCGCACGTGGTGCCGGAGAAGAAGGCCAAGAAGGAGGCCACGGGTGCTCGAAAGAGTTCCCGTTTTCAGGTGTCTGACGACTCCGGGGCGGACTCCTCCCCCGAAAACGAGGAGGAGAAAGAGGACTCTCTCCCAGAGGGGGGAGAGAGGAAGAGGAAGGCTTCCCCAACAGGGGAGGCCGAAGGGTCCAAGAGGGGAAGGACTATTCCCCCGGACAGCTCCGCCAACATCAACGTTGGCGAGGAAGAATGGCCTTCAAGGGCCAGGCCTCCGGTGAGATCGTAAGTATCCGGATTCCTGAATGAGTTATAATTTCTTTTTCTGCGTCACATAGTGTCATTCTGATGCCGCATGCTGCCTGTAGTCCGGCCAATGATGATCTTCCCGCTTCAACGAGCAGGTCGTTGGCTCCGTCGGAGGTAGGCTCCATCCCGACCGCCTCCACTCCTCGCGACACCGAGGACGCCGAGGTGGGGTCCCAAGAAGGGGCCCATCAGGGGGAGGCTCCGGAGGCGCCACGAGGCGGCCTCCCGGACTTTGCGCCGGACTCCATATCAGAAACCGCAGTGGTTCCGGAGTCCGGCCGGCGGCCCCTTCACACGAAGGGCAAGACCGTGACGCGGGCGGCTTCCGTCCAACCAGAGGCGCCGGATAATTTGTTGGAGGCGCTCCAGAGCACTTCCATCGAGGAAGAACACCGCACTATTATGAGTGTGGTGATTTAGAAGGTACAGCTCGCCAAGAGCGGGCTGACCGAAGCCTGCAGCAGCCTTTTATCAGGCTTTGAGGTAAGAAGTTAAAAATATGCAATGTAATACCGCATAGACAGTAGCCCCTGATGCTCGGTTCGGTGTTCGGAAAGAAAAGCCGGACTGAGGATCTGAAAAAAAAAGATATACCCAGGGTTGCTAAAAAATTATGTCAATATGGGTTGCAGGCTGCGCTGCTGACCTCTGCCGCACTGACTGCGGAGGTCGGTGGTTTGAAGCAGGAGCTCGAGTGGTCCGAGCAAGAGCTCAGCCACGCCAAGAAGCAGCTCCAGGACAAAGAAGGTGAGTAACACCACTTTGAACTTGTGCCTTACAGAAAAGGATTTAGGTTGCAACAAAAAATAACAAGGATAACATGGGTACTACAGGGGCCACGAATGAGGTGGCGACCCTGAAGGAGGCCGTGTCTGCGGCCGAACGCAATGCGGCCGCGGAACGAGCAGAGTGAGAAAAGCAGGAGGCGCGGGTGGCGGTGGTTCAGCAAGAGCTCCAGGCTCTCATGGAAAAGCATGAGAGTTTGGAGCGTGACTCAAAGACTCGAGAGTCCGAGCTTGCCTCGGCTCTTGAAAGTGCCAAGACTGCCAAGGCCGATGCCCATAAGTCCCTTCAGGAGATTGAGTTGGTGAGGAAGATAGCGGCGGGTAAGGCATTTTTCATGCAAAGCAAGCATGTGAATGTAAACTACATGTTACTTACCCGTATTCGGAGCTCTCCAGGGGCATTTGCAGATCTGCCTCGTAGTGTATCTGATGCCACCGCATTCTATCGAGCCGAGGAGGGGAGCTCGACGGAGAAGGTCTTCTGGTCTCAGTATGCTGAGGTCGGCCATCCGGTGCCCCCTAGTGACCAGCTGAAGCAGCTGGTCGAGCTCCACAAGGCGGCCAAGCAGGCCATGAAGGGCCTCATAGTCCGACTGTGGCCTGGAGAGGCCATGCCTTGGAGCTACTTCGGCCTCGTGCGACGGTTGGTGGATGCGTGCCCCTGGGTGGAGGTTATCAAGCGCTCCGCCTGTATTGAAGGTGCTCGTCGGGTCCTTGCCCGTGCAAAGGTGCATTGGGGCAAGCTGGATGCGGAGAAGCTAATCACTGACGCGCCACCAGCGGGCAAGGAATATCGTACGCCCGAAATGTACTATAGGACTGTCCTGAAGGGTGCCCGCAAGATTGCGGATGAGTGCCCCAGGGATGTAATTATTGAGTAAATTCGCAATGTGTTATCCTGTGCGCTGAAAACTTTGTTCATATGCGCTAAGCAACGTTTGTTAATTTAAAATATTACCTTCTGTGCGGCCGTTTATTAAATCTGAGAGATGGCAAGTCGTCGGCTTCAGCCCCCATGCCACGAGTGTTGGGGTGTTCGGGATAAACTTGAGCGCTCTTGTTCCCATTTTTGGGTCCATCTAGGGAGGCGCTCAACACAACGAACATGGCAACCGGACTTATAGTGCTTGAACACTCTCACTTAGCCATAGAATTCTATAATTTTAAATTTCGGCGAAGCCCCTAGTATTCGGAAGACCGAATTAGGGGCGCTATCCACGCCTTCGTCAGACATTATCCGGAACTTCGCTCGAAGCGGCGTAGGTCTTTAAGGACCCGAAAGGACCTCTCGAACAGCGACCAGTCTCTCGCCTTATCATGACAGTCAGTTTTAGCTTTCTCCACTGAGGCATTAACCCGGCTCAACCGGGGCGCAATCGCAGTGGTTCTCCCAGTGCTACCTTAGCCGATAGAACGGAACGTAAGGTGCCAAACATGGGAGCCGGGCAAACCCAACTATTGACCCAAGACATGATTCAGAGCCGATTCATATAATGCTATAAGTTCGGGGTGCCGCACTTGTGAAAGTGTTCGGACTTTATCACACCATAATGCGGGGAACATAAGCCCCTGGCGTATTTGGCCGTACCAAAATGTACGGATGCAACATGTCGTAAACGAACATATATATATAAGGTAATGCAATTATGGGCAAAAAGTGCTGCATTTTATTCGAGAAGATCTGTTATGAGTACGGAATGATACAAATAGTGCGGAAAGCAAGGGATTGGACGAATTAAAGGCGTCTCCCTCCAGGGGTAGGCCGCAGAATGGTGTATTTAACAAATTTAATGCTCGTAATGGAGACCACCTGAGTGTTCGTCGCGGCCTTTGTCCCTCCCTGGCTGTTGCATCATGAGTTCGGCAGACTCGCCGCCAGACAGAGTTCTGTATAAAAAAGAAAAATAAAAGATAAAAAGAGCGACACACTTGGGAGCCCCTGGTGTGGTCGAACTGCACTCTGGGTCTGTTGTGGTTGTGCCTCTCCCCCTATGCCCATGGTATCTCCAGAGCGTAATTATGTACGAGGAGAGTTTGTCTTACAGTTGAGCGAGGGCTGGGGTTGAGGCCGCATTGCTACGCGTGCTCGGAACGTGCCAGGTGGTCTTGGTTGATGTTGCTTCGGGCGCGTTTGGCCGTGTACGGTCGTTTAATGGCCGGACTCGAAAATTGCCTTAAAAGGCTGCTCTGTACTTCTGCCGCGAGAGCCGCTGTATGTTCCTCCGTTCGGAGGGAGCGTTCCGTGTTTCCATTGACCGTGATGACTCCACGAGGACCTAGCATCTTGAGCTTAAGGTATGCATAATGCGGCACCGCGTTGAATTTTGCGAACGCGGTTCATCCGAGTAGAGCGTGATAGCCACTGCGGAACGGGACTATGTCGAAGATTAACTCCTCGCTTCGGAAATTATCCGGGGATCCGAAGACCACTTCTAGTGTAACTGAGCCTGTACAACTGGCCTCGACACCTGGTATGACGCCTTTGAAGGTTGTCTTTGTAGGTTTAATCCTTGAAGGGTCTATGCCCATCTTGCGCACTGTATCCTGATAAAGCAGGTTCAGGCTACTGCCGCCGTCCATCAGGACTCTCATGAGGTGAAATCCATCGACGATTGGGTCTAAAACCAATGCAGCGAATCCGCCATGGCGGATACTGGTCGGATGGTCTCTTCGATCGAAAGTGATCGGGCAAGAGGACCATGGATTGAATTTTGGGGCGACTGGCTCCATCGCGTATACGTCCCTTAGTGCACACTTCTGCTCCCTCTTGGGAATATGCGTTGCGTATATCATGTTTACCGTCCGAACTTGAGGGGGGAATCCCTTTTGTCCTCTGTTGTTCGGCGGCTGGGTCTCTTCCTCGTCATCGCTGTGTAGCCCCTTGTCACTGTTTTCGGCGATTAATTTGCCTGCCTGCTTGAATACCCAACAATCTCTGTTGGTGTGGTTAGCTGGCTTTTAGGGGTTTCCATGTATTTGACAGGAGCGGTCGAGTATTCGGTCCAAATGGGACGGGCCCGGAGTGGTTCTTTTGAATGGCTTCTTCCGTTGACCGGGCTTGGAGCCTCGGAATCCGGCGTTGACTGTCGTATCCTCATTGCTGTCGCCGTTAATGCGGCGTTTGTTTTTGTTTCGACGCAACCTGCCATTGCGGTCCTTGGTATCCGGACTGCCAGCGTTTTTGCTGAGGTTGTTGCTGCGAGCTAGCCAGCTATCCTCTCCCGCGCAGAAGCGGGTCATGTTTAAAGGCAGCGAGGGCCTCTGCATCCGAACAGTCGACGATTTGATTTTTCTTTGTTAAGAACCGTGTCCAGAATTGCCTGGCCGATTCGTATGGCTGCTGGATTATGTGGCTTAGGTCATCTGCGTCCGGTGATCGCACATACGTGCCCTGGAAGTTGTCAAGGAATGCGGCTTCCAGGTCTTCCCAGCATCCAATTGACTCTGCGGGCAGGCTGTTCAGCCAATGCCGAGCTGGTCCTTTAAGCTTGAGCGGGAGATATTTGATGGCGTGAAGATCGTCGCCGCGGGCCATATGTATATGGAGGAGATAATCCTTAATCCAAACCGCGGGGTCTGTTGTGCCATCGTAGGATTCGATATTAACGGGTTTAAACCCTTCAGGAATTTGATGATCCTTTACTTCGTCAGTGAAGCATAGTGGGTGTGCGGCGCCTCTGTATTGAGCAATATCGCGACGTAGCTCAAGAGAGCGTTGTCTGTTGTGTTCGGCCCGGCCGGAGTAGTTGTATCCGGCACGACGGTATTTGTCGTGGGTCTTGGGGCGCCCACGTGATCCATAGATAGATCTGGATTGTCTTGCCTTGTCCTCCAATATATCTCGCAAGTCCGGCGCGTTCCCCCATGGCTTCATGCTTTTTGAGCGATGCCGGGGTACGGTTTTGGTGGAGGGTTTGCATGCCTCTCTGTCGCGGCCATGAGGTGGTCGGTCTGCCGTATTGTGCGCTGGTGATGCAGGTTTGTACGCTTCCTCCTCTAGTCGGGGGAGCAACTTGCGTTTTGGGTAACTTTTGGAGGGGCGTTCGAGTTCATACTCTTCGGCCGCGAGGACCTTGGTCCATCTGTCAGCCAATAGGTCTTGATCAGCTTGAAGCTATTGCTGCTTTTTCTTTAGGCTGTTTGCCGTGGCCATTAGCCTATGTCTGAAACGCTCTTGTTCGACGGGATCCTCAGGCACGACGAATTCGTCGTCGTCGAGGCTTGCCTCGTCTCCGGAGGGAGGTAAGTAATTATCATCCTCGACCTCGTCGTCTGCCGCCCTCTCGTGAGGGCTTGCTTATGTCTCCTCCTGCGCTGGATCGTGCTGGAGGGGGTTGTCTTCGGCACTTTTCGGGGTGCTATTATCTCCTGTGCTGAAATCTCCATTCTTGCTGTGGCAGGATTTAGAGCGGCGCCGCTGACGTCGGCGCTTGGGCTGTTTCTTTAAGGAATCGGCCTCCGCTGCATCTTCGCCGTCCCCATCTTTTGGGGTGTCCACCATGTATATGTCGTATGACGAGGTGGTCTTCCAGTGTCCTGTAGGCACTGGTTCTTGATAGTCTCCGGCATCGTCGTCCATACCGTCGATGTCTTCAGAGTCCTAGTCGAGTACGTCGGTTAGATCATCGACGGTGGCTACAAAGTGGGTGGTGGGTGGGTTCTGAATTTCTTCGTCGTCCGCGTCCCAACCATCCTGGCCGTAGTTCGGCCAGGGTTCTCCGGATAGAGAGAGATGCTTCAGCGAATTTAAGATATCGCCGAAGGGTGAGTGCTGAAAGATGTCCGCAGCGGTGAATCCCATGATCGGCGCCCAATCGGATTCGACTGGCAGGGGCGCAAGAGGTTCGGAGTCCGGCAGAGAGTCCGGCACCTCGGAGTCATGAGCTTTGTGCGGGACAAGGTAAGTGTTCGGCTCCATCGCCGAAGAACCTGCGGCTCCTGAGGCGGTGTCCAGCCATCCGTCCTCGATCTGAGCGATCGGCTCCGGACTATGGGTCGGAGCGGATTCGTGTGCGGCCTCCAAGGTGCTGTCCGGCGGCAGAGTTAGGTCATGCCCATCGTGACAGCGCGGCACACTCGGCTGTGGCTCGGATCCGTCGAAGATCAAGTCCCCGCGGATATCGGCCATGAAGTTTAGGCTCCCAAACCTGACCTGGCGGCCAGGGGTGTCCAGATGGCCAAGTGAGTTGGCCCGCAGTACGAAGCCGCCGAATACGAAGATCTGTCCGAGGAGAAAAGTCTCACCCAGAACTGCATCGTTGTAGATTGAAGAGGCCATCAAGCCTATCGGTGACGACACAGAGGAACTCTCAATGAAAGCACCAATGTCGGTGTCAAAACCGGCGGATCTCGGGTAGGGGGTCCCGAACTGTGCGTCTAGGCGGATGGTAACAGGAGACAAGGGACACGATGTTTTACCCAGGTTCGGGCCCTCTTGATGGAGGTAAAACCCTACGTCCTGCTTGATTGATATTGATATTGTGGATGTTTACAAGAGTGGATCTACCACGAGATCAAGGAGGCTAAACCCTAGAAGCTAGCCTATGGTATGATTGTAAGGGTTGTTGTTTGTCCTACGGACTAAAGCCATCCGGTTTATATAGACACCGGAGAGGGCTAGGGTTACACAGAGTCGGTTACAATGGTAGGAGATCTACATATCCGTATCGCCAAGCTTTCCTTCCATGCCAAGGAAAGTCCCATCCGGACACGGGGCGAAGTCTTCAATCTTGTATCTTCATAGTCTTGGAGTCCGGTCGATGATGATAGTCCGGCCGATGATAGTTCGGCTGATGATGGTAGTCCGGCTATCCGGACACCCCCTAATCCAGGACTCCCTCAATCATACTCCCAGGTAATGATTGCGCTGCTTTCATGTGCAGGCGGCTGAGGGTCCGGCGGCTGACTGGACTTTTGATTTCGCCGAACTGAGGCGATAGCTTGAAGTGGCGGATGCCGACATCGCGCTTGTGAACAAGCGGGCTTGATGAGGCACATGGTATGTTTTTTCGAATTGTCAGCAAACATTAAGAGGAGCTCGATGCTAGTATCTATAATATGTTGTGACCGCTTCAGGTGAAACTTGCCCAGGCAAAGGGTCAAGCCAGGATCAGTGATGTGGCTGCCTTGACTGCTGATTTCGCCGAACTGAGGCGACAACTTGAAGTGGCGGATGCTGACATCGCGCTTGTCAACAAGCGGCTTGACGAGGCATAGGGTATGTTTTTTTGAATTGTCAGCAAATATTAAGAGGAGCTCGATGCTAGTATCTATAATATGTTGTGACCGCTTCGGGCGGAACTTGCCCAGGCAAAGGATCAAGTCAGGATCAGTGATGCGGCCGCCCTAAAGGCGGTCGAGGAGTTAAGAACCGAACAGGCTGCTCATCGCCAGAGCGAAGATAAAATAGCCAAAATGGCTGTTGAACTGAAGGATGCTGCCGACCGATATGAGCTCCTTGAAAAGGAAAACCAAGCAAAAGCGGCTGACCTGAAGAAGGCCTTGGAAGCAGCCAAGGAAACTCGCTCTGAGATCAGAGCAGCAAGGGAGGAGCTTCGTCAAGCTGGAGATATCATGGCTGGGAAGCCCTTTTTCTTGCGGATGAAGTTCGGAGATCCGAAGTATGCTCCTCTGGATCAGTTATGGAGTGTTGCAGACGCATATGCGGACCTGGCAAAGAGTACTGCTGATGCGACTGAGTTTTTCAAAGATTAGAACGATCATGAGGTGGAAAGGTTGTTCTGGCCACAGTTCAGTTCCCCGACGCGTCCGCTGCCGTTGAATGAAAAAGATGGCTGCATGGGCCGAGCTCCATAGGTTTTTCCGGGCTTGCTATGAGGTCTGTCGTGGATCATCTTTGGCCGAAGGGATCAAGGTCGGACAGTTATTTTGGTTTAGTGCAACAATTCCTTGGTGATGTGTTGTATATCAATGCTATGAAGAGGTCGGCGTGCATAGAGGGTGCGTGGATGGCTCTTGCCCGTGTTAAAACATATTGGGCAGGGATGGAAGCCACTGCTATTGCAACCCGGGGTCCGGCCGGAGGCCAGGACCCGGCCGAGCACTATTTCGAGGAAGTCCTAGAAGGCGCCCATTTAATAGAGGCTCAGTGCTTGAAGAGTACCATGTTCGAGTGACATATATCTGAATTGTAAAAACAATGCTATTTTGATTATAAAGGTTGTGTTTATACTTTTGCCCGAAAGTATTATAGTGCCTCCTGTGCGGCCATTTATGTATGTATATAACTTGAAAGTTTGCAGTCGTCGGCTTCATCCCCCACGCATATAATGCGGGGGTGTTCGAAAAAGCACGTAATCACACTTGATCCAACGTCTTGGTCCCTTAAGGAGGTGATAGCGCGGTGAACCAGGCAATCAGACTATATAGCTTTAACACTTTCACTTAGCCATAGGAGTTTGACGGCGGGGCTACTATATAGCCCCTGGTACTTCCGCATTCTTCCGAATACTGTGCCGTACGTACATGACCGGGAAACCGGTCCTTCGTTAATGCGGAAGAATCGCAAAGATTCCACTGAGTCATCAAGTGGTTGACCAATCTCGTGCTATATCATGACAGTCAGTTTTTGGCTTTCTCTACTGAGGTGCTCATCCAGATGAACCAGGGCACAATCACAGTAGTTCTCCCGGTGCTACCTTAGCCGATAGAGCGGAACGTAAGGTAGCAAAACACGGGAGCTGGGCAAACCCAACTTTTTACCAAAGACATGATTCGGAGCTGATGCATATAAGGCCAAACTCGCGATGCCGAACACTCCCTAAGGTATTCGGACTTTACAACATATACTGGGCTAAGTAACACCCTCGATAATGAGCCCTAAATTTCTAGGTACTCACATTAATCTGGTGTGGCGAAATGCCAATAACGCCAGTATCCCTCTCAGTTGCGTTAAGTGCTCGGAGGGTGTCAAGCAACAATAGACATTAGAAAAGGTTTACACAGGGGCTTAATCTAAAGAGAATCCTTTGAGCAGGGCCCTGCTGCACGTCTGCCCTTTGTCTCCGTTGTGCCGTATCCTGGAAGCGTGTAGCACGATGATCATCTGAAAAGAAGAAAAACCTAGGTAAAAAAAAGGTCTGGTGTGATCGTGCTAAAAGTTGGTTATTCTTAATGAACCATGAAGATGCATTCTATTATTGTATTAATAGGGTCAAGCCGAACTATGGGCTTCTTTTTTTATACGGGTAGCCCCTAGCACCGCCTATTGGGGTATATCCATCCACCCGAGCTCAGGATTATCTCGGCTGCTGCAACTAGTGGTTCGCCGGACATGTGTAACCGTGTCCGTGGTCTTGACGATCAATTAGTTATTCTGGTTGGGGAGGCCGTTCAGCTGCTAGAGCCGCCACGTATGCTTCCACATGTAGAGAGCGTTCTGTATTTCCGCTGATTGTGATGACGCCACGTGGACCGGGCATCTTGAGTTTAAGATAAGCGTAATGTGGAACTGCGTTGAAACGGGCAAAGGCCATTCTTCCGAGTAGTGCATGGTAGCCGCTTCGGAATGGAGCGATGTCGAAGAATAGTTCTTCGCTTCGGAAGTTGTCGGGTGAGCCTAATACAACCCCTAATGCTAGAGAGCCCGTGCAGCGGGCCTCTACGCCTGGTATTACTCCTTTAAAGGTAGTACTACTTTGGCTAATTCTTGACGGGTCTATCCCCATCTTGCGGACAGTGTCTTGATATATCAGATTAACACTATTGCCGCCATCCACAAGGACTCGGGTGAGATGGTATCCGTTAATTATTGGGTCGAGCACCAAGGCAGCTAATCCTCCGTGCCAGATACTAGTCGGATGATCCCTGCGATCAAAAGTGATCGGGCAGGCCGACCAAGGGCTGAACTTGGGGGCGACTGGGTCTACAACGTATACGTCTCGTAGTGCGCGCTGGTGCCTCCTTTTTGGTATATGAGTTGCGTAAATCATGTTCACTGTTTTGACCTCTGGTGCTTCTGTCCTCCAGTGTTCGCTGGCGAGGCTCATCCCCATCTTCACTTGGTGTCTCCCTCCCCTTGTGTTCGGTGTTTAGTTTGCCGGCCTGCTTGAAGACCCATCATTCTCTGTTGGTGTGGTTTGCAGGTTTTTCGGGGGTGCCATGAATCTGACATAATCTGTCTAGAATCTTGTTTAGGCTGGACGGTCCATCTCTCTTGCCTTTAAATGGCTTTTTTCCGTTGACCGGGTCGAGAGCCCGTGAATGGCCTTGACCGTCGTATTGTCTGGGTTGTCTTCACTGTTATGGCGCTTTCTTTTATTAATCCACATCTTCCCATTGCCATCCCTGACTTCGGATGTGCTCGGGTCACTGGTGCCGCTGCGGGGCCAACCAGCTATCCTTGCCCATGCAAAAGCGGGTCATCAGGCTTGTTAAGGCTGCCATTGTCCTTGGCTTTTCCTGGCCGAGGTGTCTGTCTAACCATTCATCCTCTATACTGTGCTTGAAGTCTGCTAAGGCTTCGGCATCCGGGTAATCGACGATTTGATTCTTCTTAGTGGGAAATCTGTTCCAGAGCTTACGAGCTGACTCTCCGGGTTGTTGGATTATGCGACTTAGGTCGTCAGCGTCCGGAGGTCGGACATAGGTCCCTTGAAAATTGGCCCTGAAAGCATCCTCAAGTTCCTCCCAACTTCCAATTGAGTTTTTGGGGAGGCTTTTCAACCAATGCCGAGCTGGTCCTTTCAACTTGAGGGGCAGATATTTAATGGCGTGGAGATCATCTCCACGAGCCATGTGAATATGAAGGATAAAGTCCTCAATCCAGACCCCAGGGTCTGTCGTTCCGTCATATGCCTCTATATTCACGGGTTTAAATCCCTTTGGAAATTCATGATCTAGCACCTCATCGGTGAAGCACAGGGGGTGCGCGGCACCCATGTATTTGGATGTGTCGTGGCATGTTGTTGACGGTTGTTGTGTTCGGTGTTGTTTCCGAGCTGGTATTCGATCGGTATGATCGTTTTGGTGGTTGTGATCCTGCGCCGGAGCACGTTTTCTAGATCCGTAGATGGACCTGGCCACACCGGTTTTTTGTTCAGGAGCTCGCGTAAATCGTGTGCTGATGTTAGGACCCTGACTCAATGCCACATCGATCTAGCATGTAACACCTCATATCACTTTGCGGCCTCACGCACGGTATTCCCACGGGTGTCGCCTTACCTTTACCCGGGACCGTTTGCGCCTTTTGGCACACGTATATGACAGTGTTGCTAGCATCCATATGATAAGGAGCCCGGGCTGACATGGCTAGTCGTAAACCTAAAGTGGCACAAACTTACAGGGACAGGCATCCATGACCCAGCATCGAACGTGTTGGTCATCAGCGAGTGAATCCAGGCTGTAGCACTGGGCTAGTAGGACTCCGGTGAACCGGGCTGTAGCGGGCTAACAGGACTCCGGTATTCATCGCGTGACATTTCCCCTAAGGGACAGACACAGGAACGAAGAAGGACACATGCCGGCCAGCCTAAGTGTTTCGGAGCAGTAGCAAGCTACCATGGCTCGGTGGAAACACTAGGAGACATTTCCCGGTAAGAGAGGCTACTAAAGATAAACAACTAGATAGTCAGATCCCACACATACCAAGCATTTCAATAACATACACACAATATGCTCGATATGTGCAATACAACATGGCATCACAAAATGACTCTACGACTCAAGTAGTTATTCAATAGGCTCCGAGGAGCGAGATATTACAATCATGGGTCTCATGACCCAACACTCAGAGCATACAAGTCAAAGCACATGCGGAAGCTTAACATGTCTGAGTACAGACATCTATAAATGAAAAAGGCTAAGAAGCCTGACTATCTACCAGATCCTGCCGAGGGCACAAGATCGTAGCTGAGGTAACAAGCTAAACGTCGAAGCCCACGTGGAACTACTAGTGAGACTGAAGTCTCTCTGCAAAAACATAAATTAAGCAACGTGAGTACAAATGTACCCAGCAAGACTTACATCAGATCTAACTACATATGCATCATTATCAACAAGGGGATGGTGGAGTTTGTCTACAGCAAGCCAGCTTTGCCTCGGTGGCTAACCTGAACTACGACCGCAAGCAACTCTTTTGAGGTGGCGCACACGAGTCCACATATTCACCATATCAATACACCACTATGGATCCGCTCTCGTCTCCCTACGAGAACGCCATCCATAGCACTCACGCTTATCTTGCGTATTTTAGGGTATCCACTTTCACTTGTCTATGAACTATGCAAGGGGTCCAAGTTTCCATATCCGAGGAATCCGGCTATTCGAATAGATGATGTTAACCCTGCAGGGGTGTACTTCTTCACACACGCTCTCGCCACTTATCGCCCTGTACACGTCATGTACCTCGGCAACCTTCAAGCGGAAGCCGGGCGAGGGAGTCAGCCACGACCTGACTAACCGAACAAGTCTCTAGTCCAGGTTTATCGCCTATTCGGGTTCCATCCGAAAGGAGATCCGGCCGGGGTGTCGCTCACGGCCCCAAACGATGTGAGCAGGGTTCCCAAGCCCACCATCCGGGTGCCACTTGGTACACCGTTCCACTGTGCCTAGTTTGTCCCAAGCCCACCTATACCGGGTGCCACTTGGTAGACTACTAACACTACCTACAAACACCAGAAACTAGTTGCAACTCCTGGACAGAGATCATGTTGATTAATAAGTCGAGAGGGGTCGAGTTACCGGAACCCAATGTGTGGTAGTAACTGGTCATGGATCACAAACACAGAACTCAGTTCCTGAGGACGGCCACAATGAGACAACCCACCATGTACTCCTACATGGCCTCTCACCGCTACCTTTACCAAATCGTGTTCACACACTTAGCTCACACACAGTAGGACATGTTCACACGCCTCTGATTCATCCCCAATGAATCAGACCTGACTCAACTCTAAGCAGTAGCAGGCATGACAAACAAGCATGAATGAGTAGGCACAACAGGGCTCAAACAACTCCTACTCATGCTAGTGGGTTTCATCTATTTACTGTGGCAATGACAGGTCATGCAGAGGATAAAGGGGTTCAACTACCGCAGCAAGTAACAAATATGTCGTTGTTGTCCTAATGCAGTAAAAGAGAGCAGGAGCGAGAGAGTGGGATTTTATCGGAATGAACAAGGGGGTTTTGCTTGCCTGGCACTTCTGAAGATAATATAGCTCTTCATCGGTGTCATCGAACTCATCGTCGAAACACGTCTATCGAGAGGGGACAATTACCGGCAAACAAGGAAAAACACAATCAATGCAATGCGACAATATGATGCATGCTATGACATGGCAATATGAATGTGTTTTGGGCTAATGCACTTAGCTATGATTTAAATGAAGTTGGTTTGAATACATGATTCAAATTCCAACTCCATATATGATTATTTAAATGCCCTTTATTTGTTTTGTCCAAAACAGAGGACAAACATTGTTCAAACATGCATGAAAATGGTACAGATGGATTCCTTGAATTTTTCTGATAATTTTTCATATATAAAACATTTAATTTGGAGTTACGGTTAATTTTCTATGATTTATTGAAGTTTTAGCTATTTCTGGAATTTCCTGATTATTATAAAATAAACTAAATTCCAGAAAAGGAATATTGCGTCAGCATGACCTCACCCTGACGTCATCAGGTCAACAGGGCGGGTCCAGGTCAAACCTGACGTGTGGGGGGCACACGTCAGTGACACAGGGCTAGTTAGTGTCAATGACAGGTGGGGCCGGGTCAAAGGCCACGTCAGCGCGTTCAAAGCTGACGCGTGGGGCCACTGCAATTAGATTAAACCTAATCTATTTTAGTTAGCCGGTTAGTTAGGTGGTGGGGCCCGGCTATCTGTGACACGATGCGGTGGTTAGTGGCTAATTAAGCCATCCACGTCAGCTGGCCGGAGATTAGCCGGCGACGACCACAGATCGCGGCGGTGTCCGCGTCGGGATTGCGCTACAGGCCATGGTTTGGGGCGCGGGGAGCATCTACGGGGAGCTGGCGGAGTGGCGCTTCCAGTGGTGGAGGCGGCTGGAGCGGAGTTGGCCGGAGTTGAGCACGGCATCGACCTCGGCGGCGGCCGGAGCTCGGGCGAGCTCGGGGTCGGTGTTAGGGAGCATGGCAGGAGGAGCTGGGGCGTGCTACGGACTCCTGAGGTCGCGGTGAGCACGACGGTGGGCTCGGAAACGAGCTGCGGTGGCTGTGGCCACGGCCACGCCATGGCCGGCGGCGAGAAGCTCTCGGCCGCGGTGGAGAAAGAAGCTAGGGGATGAGCGCGAGCTTGAGAGAAGGGGGAAGAGGAAGAGGGGCTCACAGTGGATCGAACGTAGGGGTCGGCGAGCTCGGGGAAGCTTCTGCGACGGTGAATTTACGGCGGCAATCTCCGGGCACCGGGGATGAGGGAGACGGCGTGGGCGGCGATGCAGGGCTCCCACAGCCGAACGGGCTGGCGTAGACGATGCAGGAGACAATGGTGGTTCTTCTGGGCTTATCGACAGGGCGAGGGGTGGCCGGTGGCCACGGTGGTTGCGAGTGACGTCGGCGGC
>NC_041381.1:386225705-386238171 GCF_002162155.2 Triticum dicoccoides
CTCTCGGTCATGGGGGGGGAAGCAGAGGAGCGAGGGGGAAGGAGGTCCAGAGAGCGAGGGAGAAGTGAGAGGGGGTCGGGGAGGCGCGTGGCGTCACCGGGGCATCGAGGAGGAGCCAGGCAGGCTGGGAGGGAGGAGGTGGCCGGGGCGCGTGGCCTGCGCGCGCCACCGAGCAGCTTCGGGGCGAGGGGGAGGAAGACGACAGGGGGAGAAGCGGCGGTGGTGGGCTGGGCCAGGCCTCAGCCATAGTGCCGGGCCAGGCGGGCTGAGAGGTGAGCGCCAGGTAGTCCTTCTGCTCTCTCTTTCTTTCTCTTTTCTATTTTCTGCAGTTTGTTTTGATTTAGTTTTAGACCCTAAATCATTTTTTTATAAATTCTGTAGGTTTTTATGTGGCTTGCTAAAATATATACAAAGCCACTCACAAACTTCCAGAATTATTGGAGTCATATTTAATATATATTAAATATAAATCCAAAGCAAATAGTTATTGGATTAATTCAAATGGCCAAAATAATTATCTCTGTGACTCCAAAAATATTGGTTTGAATTTTACCTCATACCAATATTTCTATGGAATAACAGGAACATTTTCTTAGACTCATTTGAGAAGATTGAAATGATGGTTATTTTTAAAGGTTTCCTGAGGCTTTTTTTTTTGAAAATTCCTCAATTCAAATTTCATTTGAATTTAAACATGATGCACACATGGAAGCAAGCATAGGTCAGGCCAGAACTAGGGATGTGACAACTCACCCCCACTAAACAAGAATCTCGGCCCGAGATTCAAGTGTAGGGTAAGACGATGGGGAACGCAACCTAGCACAACCTTCATGATCCAGGTTGCACGCCAAATGAATGTTGATTCAATCACCATCTTTATCTTGATGTCTTGCTCCGAGAACTCCAACCAACATGACAGCAGGAGGAAAAGGACAACTCCGGAAGAATCGATCTTCTCGAAGATCAAACAACTCAGGATCAACTCATGGGATGAGACATTGTCACATTTCTCAAGCTGAGACACGAAGCATACATCTGAGGAAATGGAGTGGAACAGATGACGAGGGTTCACTAGGTAGACAACAATTCCACACCTAAGAAGGTGGTAAACGATTGTCAACGTAGCGAGGAGTTGAGTTGCCATGATAGCACGACGAAACATCATGGAGGAGGGTGATTCATAGATTATTACCTTAAGTGGCAAAAAGAATTACCTTTGATATAGAGATCATTGAGATTCTCTATATCAGCCTAAGGCAAATCACAGCAATCGATTGGCGGGGGTCGGTAGAATAGCATACTCGGACTTGGATGATGTGGATTACCTTGTTGAAGACAACGTAATGGATGATTTTGCTTACCACCGGAAATGGAAGAGACCCATGGTAGAATGGCACAATGGCGATGCAAGCTGGGAACAGAATGCAAATGCTGGGAATGATCCTGGTAACTGGGGAAGAACCCAACAATAGAGAGTGAATTCACTGTTTGAAAGGTCATAGCATTGCCGAGGAAACTGAGAGGAATCCCAGTTAGAGCCGATGATAAGACGTAGCGCTTGTGCGTGCTCTCAAGAACTTGAGCATTTCCATAATCATCAAGGTTTTACCAACATCCGTGTCAAGGATCCTGGCAACACAACTTGCCACCATGATGAATGATGATGGATGATGAAGATGCAAAGGAAGATAACACTTTCTCAGATTTCACCCTAGCAATGCCAAGGAAAGAAAATCTGGATGATCGACCGAGAGACATTTAGCACTCCGCTTCTAATGTTCTCCTTGATGTGCTAGTGTAACCCATTCATAGAAATGGTCTGGTATCTAGAACATCAAGTAAAGGTCGGACTTCGGGAGCACAAGAGTCCATAAGGAATAACTACGGAGGTAAATCCTGCGAAATCCTTATGGGGAGGTGGCCAACTTCCTCAATCAAGATACTACAATAATGGGTCTTCCGGCTGGGTGTGTTGGCCACGACATCCACCTTACCGGTTATCGAGGGGCCAATATTATAGTTCTTGGGAAATGTTCCAACCATCATATCTGCCTGAGATTCAGATCTGGTTGGTGTCAGGATATTCCAGACTCATCGAGCCTAGGAATAAAAATGAAAGTTTGCAACACAAATCGACGAGATGACGTTGCTAAATTCTCGGGAAATGAACTACGATAGCGAGCTCCAAAACATGAGCTGGTTCTGCTACACACATGTGAACACGCTGTCCTAGACAAGCATGACCACATGGTAGTCTTATAATAAAACACTACCGAGTTCTGGTAGGGAACCATCATCGAGGATATCAAAGTTCTTTCATAAGTCCGGATTAGCTCTTATGAAGATACTCCTTCTCCTTGAACAAATCAACTAGTGGCTTGGGGTGCTACGGAATACATATGGAATGAAGATGATCAGTCTAACAGACCACAGAATTCTTCGCACGTGCATGACTGACTTGGGATGATTCTAGAGGAAGCAAAAATAGACTTTCTCGAATTCACAGCGGCAACTTACATCAAATGCACGTGAATCAAAGGAAGACACTTCTTTCATCTAAACACATACTTCATGAACGGGGCATGAAGAAAATGCTTACACAAGTTTCCAACACTAGGTTGATGTTCAACATGAATCATGGGGGAGACAAAATGCTGCTGATGGGCTCAACAGTAACTCATCGGAATTTCCATATCACTGGACTTCCGCCATCATGTGAACACGGTGGTAGTATTGGTCAGACCAAAGAATATAATGGTGTATGCTCGAGGAAAACCACGAGTAAGACAACATTACGAATATCGTTGGTTCTGATTTGATTTGACGATAGCTCATACTCAAATCAAAGATTGGATAAGATAATAGGTCCAGCAACTGATCACAGGTACCAATCGATGAAGATATCATCTTTCTTCAACACACACTACACAAGAATATCCCTTTGGAACGAGCTAAGTCAGGCAAGCTTTTATCTTCCAACTCTCCAAATTGTTGTTTAGCTTATCCAACTAGCTCAGGGTATCCAACACGGATTCTTGGAGAAGGGGTGGTTTACAGGAATAAACCAACTTGATCACGAGCTCAACATAACAGTCAAGGGACAACCTGGTAATACTTCCGAGAAGATATTCGGAAAATCACAAACCACCGGTATGTTACTAAGCTCGAGAACAATCTCGCTTTTGAGGGCAAGACGATATGATCAAATGAGTGAGGACTTGACAAGATCCTAACTCATCAATCGAAGGGTGCACCGAAATAAGGACTAGGTAGCACAATCAACCTTAGGGTGACGATTCAATAATCAACACGCTAAGAATGAGGTTATCGTCCATTTAACTACCAAGCAACGGAGTTGCTAGGAGTATTGATTTCACACATCACGATTCACTTGTCGGCATTCCGGTTCAACAACATGGGGACCGAGAAATGACTAACGATGGTGAGAAGTATCACTACATCAAGAATTGACAAGAGCCGGTGCAATCCTCATGAAAATCCTGACATAAAGACGGTAATACTTCAGGGTAGAACAGAATCAAAAGCTGGGCTGGCATTTTGATCTGCGGAGCATGACTACCTTGACCCAATCCTAGATATGGATGAGGTACTGGAGTTCATTTCTCCTAGTCATTCTGGAATAGAATGGCTTGATGGACCACAAGAGTAATAGGTATCGATGAACGATTGCACGCATACTCTTGACTATCAATTGATAGACGAGGGCCAGAAAACAACTAAAGAGGGACAACTCAAAGGAACATATGATTTTCCAAGTTGTGGATGCATGGACTAGCATGTTGAACGAATTCAACATATTTCTTCCGGATAACCCATGCAGAAAGGTAGTACTGGCAGAGTCACAATATAGAATCGAGAACCCATCGAGAGCACTCTGATTGTGATCTTTCGATCAGCGAGGAACATCTGCCATAAACGGTTCATAGTATTTGGAAGAAGGAAATACCACAAACATCGAGGACTAATGCAAGGGTTACTAATAACCTAAAGGAACGAGCAAAACTATCAACATGAAGCAAGTAGGGTGAATCTCGGGTTCAAAACCCAGGAGTAGAATACCTACTACTAAGTGGCATCACGGGATGCTTTCGAGGATAAAGGCCAGAATCATCACACTGGGACACAAATCATGGCTAAATTACTAGATGATCCCCTAAGACACCTAGGGTCATAATACCAGCTCCAACATATATGTCAAGGCAATAAAGTACCTCAACTCACCGATTAGTGTGGTTAATCTGGCCCAAAGGAACATCGAAAACCAGAGGGAAAGGATTTTGCAAATGCATCAGACTATTTAGAAACCTGGGATGACTCGGACAGCATAACGGTTGTAAATGCTCAGAAAAGATTTGAGACATTCACAAAAGGGTGGCATAACCACTCAGAAGCACAATATCAAGGTTTGGAGATCAATAATTAACATACAGAGGTAGAAACTGAACTGAGGCTTAATCCAACAATCTTATAAGTCTACGGATTAGTAACACATGATCCTGATAGAAAGAAGAGATAGCCTAGTTCTTAATCCCCGTAGGAAAGATAAGATGACTCAGATCAGAAGGGCATAAGGTATAAGGAGTAAAAAGAGCCTTACGTTCCATCCCACAATCAATTCCCTTATATAACTAAAGAATTTCTAGACTCAACTTCGACCAGTTTGGCTTGGTAATCCTACAGGCAGTCAAGCTCTGATACCAACGCTGTCAGGACCCCGACTCAATGCCACATCGATCTAGCATGTAACACCTCATATCACTTTGCGGCCTCATGCACGGTATTCCCACGGGTGTCGCCTTACCTTTACACGGGACCGTTTGCGCCTTTTGGCACACGTATATGACAGTGTCGCTAGCATCCATATGATAAGGAGCCCGGGCTGACATGGCTAGTCGTAAACCTAAAGTGGCACAAACTTACAGGGACAGGCATCCATGACCCAGCATCGAACGTGTCGGTCATCAGCGAGTGAATCCAGGCTGTAGCACTGGGCTAGCAGGACTCCGGTGAACCGGGCTGTAGCGGGCTAACAGGACTCCGGTATTCATCGCTTGACATTTCCCCTAAGGGACAGACACAGGAACGAAGAAGGACACATGCCGGCCAGCCTAAGTGTTCCGGAGCAGTAGCAAGCTACCATGGCTCGGTGGAAACACTAGGAGACATTTCCCGGTAAGAGAGGCTACTAAAGATAAACAACTAGATAGTCAGATCCCACACATACCAAGCATTTCAATAACATACACACAATATGCTCGATATGTGCAATACAACATGGCATCACAAAATGACTCTACGACTCAAGTAGTTATTCAATAGGCTCTGAGGAGCGAGATATTACAATCATGGGTCTCATGACCCAACACTCAGAGCATACAAGTCAAAGCACATGCGAAAGCTTAACATGTCTGAGTATAGACATCTATAAATGAAAAAGGCTGAGAAGCCTGACTATCTACCAGATCCTGCCGAGGGCACAAGATCGTAGCTGAGGTAACAAGCTAAACGTCGAAGCCCACGTGGAACTACTAGTGAGACTGAAGTCTCTCTGCAAAAACATAAATTAAGCAACGTGAGTACAAATGTACCCAGCAAGACTTACATCAGATCTAACTACATATGCATCATTATCAACAAGGGGATGGTGGAGTTTGACTGCAGCAAGCCAGCTTTGACTCGGTGGCTAACCTGAACTACGACCGCAAGCAACTCTTTTGAGGTGGCGCACACGAGTCCACATATTCACCATATCAATACACCACTATGGATCCGCTCTCGTCTCCCTACGAGAACGCCATCCATAGCACTCACGCTTATCTTGCGTATTTTAGGGTATCCACTTTCACTTGTCTATGAACTATGCAAGGGGTCCAAGTTTCCATATCCGAGGAATCCGGCTATTCGAATAGATGATGTTAACCCTACAGGGGTGTACTTCTTCACACACGCTCTCGCCACTTATCGCCCTGTACACGTCATGTACCTCGGCAACCTTCAAGCGGAAGCCGGGCGAGGGAGTCGGCCACGACCTGACTAACCGAACAAGTCTCTAGTCCAGGTTTATCGCCTATTCGGGTTCCATCTGCAAGGAGATCCGGCCGGGGTGTCGCTCACGGCCCCAAACGATGTGAGTAGGGTTCCCAAGCCCACCATCCGGGTTCCACTTGGTACACTGTGCCACTGTGCCTAGTCTGTCCCAAGCCCACCTGTACCGGGTGCCACTTGGTAGACTACTAACACTACCTACAAACACCAGAAACTAGTTGCAACTCCTGGACAGAGATCATGTTGATTAATAAGTCGATAGGGGTCGAGTTACCGGAACCCAATGTGTGGTAGTAACTGGTCATGGATCACAAACACAGAACTCAGTTCCTGAGGACGGCCGCAATGAGACAACCCACCATGTACTCCTACATGGCCTCTCACCGCTACCTTTACCAAATTGTGTTCACACACTTAGCTCACACACAGTAGGACATGTTCACACGCCTCTGATTCATCCCCGATGAATCAGACCTGACTCAACTCTAAGCAGTAGCAGGCATGACAAACAAGCATGAATGAGTAGGCACAACAGGGCTCAAACAACTCCTACTCATGCTAGTGGGTTTCATCTATTTACTGTGGCAATGACAGGTCATGCAGAGGATAAAGGGGTTCAACTACCGCAGCAAGTAACAAATATGTCGTTGTTGTCCTAACGCAGTAGAAGAGAGCAGGAGCGAGAGAGTGGGATTTTATCGGAATGAACAAGGGGGTTTTGCTTGCCTGGCACTTCTGAAGATAATATAGCTCTTCATCGGTGTCATCGAACTCATCGTCGAAACACGTCTATCGAGAGGGGACAATTACCGGCAAACAAGGAAAAACACAATCAATGCAATGCAACAATATGATGCAAGCTATGACATGGCAATATGAATGTGTTTTGGGCTAATGCACTTAGCTATGATTTAAATGAAGTTGGTTTGAATACATGATTCAAATTCCAACTCCATATATGATTATTTAAATGCCCTTTATTTGTTTTGTCCAAAACAGAGGACAAACATTGTTCAAACATGCATGAAAATGGTACAGATGGATTCCTTGAATTTTTCTGATAATTTTTCATATATAAAACATTTAATTTGGAGTTACGGTTAATTTTCTATGATTTATTGAAGTTTTAGCTATTTCTGGAATTTCCTGATTATTATAAAATAAACTAAATTCCAGAAAAGGAATATTGCGTCAGCATGACCTCACCCTGACGTCATCAGGTCAACAGGGCGGGTCCAGGTCAAACCTGACGTGTGGGGGCCACACGTCAATGACACAGGGCTAGTTAGTGTCAATGACAGGTGGGGCCGGGTCAAAGGCCACGTCAGCGCGGTCAAAGCTGACGCGTGGGGCCACTGCAATTAGATTAAACCTAATCTATTTTAGTTAGCCAGTTAGTTAGGCGGTGGGGCCCGGCTGTCTGTGACATGATGCGGTGGTTAGTGGCTAATTAAGCCAGCCACGTCAGCTGGCCGGAGATTAGCCGGCGACGACCATAGATCGCGGCGGCGTCCGCGTCGGGATTGCGCTACAGGCCATGGTTTGGGGCGCGGGGAGCATCTACGGGGAGCTGGCGGAGTGGCGCTTCCAGTGGTGGAGGCGGCTGGAGCGGAGGTGGCCGGAGTTGAGCACGGCGTCGACCTCGGCGGCGGCCGGAGCTCGGGCGAGCTCGGGGTCGGTGTTAGGGAGCACGGCAGGAGGAGCTGGGGCGTGCTACGGACTCCTGAGGTCGCGGTGAGCACGACAGTGGGCTCGGAAACGAGCTGCGGTGGCTGTGGCCACGGCCACGCCATGGCCGGCGGCGAGAAGCTCTCGGCCGCGGTGGAGAAAGAAGCTAGGGGATGAGCGCGAGCTTGAGAGAAGGGGGAAGAGGAAGAGGGGCTCACAGTGGATCAAACGGAGGGGTCGGCGAGCTCGGGGAAGCTTCTGCGACGGCGAATTTACGGCGGCGATCTCCGGGCACCGGGGATGAGGGAGACGGCGTGGGCGGCGATGCAGGGCTCCCGCAGCCGAACGGGCTGGCGTTGACGATGCAGGAGACGATGGCGGTTCTTCTGGGCTTATCGACAGGGCGAGGGGTGGCCGGTGGCCACGGTGGTTGCGAGCGACGTCGGCGGCGGCTCTCGGTCATGGGGGGGGGGAAGCAGAGGAGCGAGGGGGAGGGAGGTCCAGAGAGCGAGGGAGAAGTGAGAGGGGGTCGGGGAGGCGCGTGGCGTCACCGGGGCGTCGAGGAGGAGCCAGGCAGGCTGGGAGGGAGGAGGTGGCCGGGGCGCGTGGCCTGCGCGCGCCACCGAGCAGCTTCGGGCGAGGGGGAGGAAGACGACAGGGGGAGAAGCGGCGGTGGTGGGCTGGGCCAGGCCTCAGCCACAGTGCCGGGCCAGGCGGGCTGAGAGGTGAGCGCCAGGTAGTCCTTTTGCTCTCTCTTTCTTTCTCTTTTCTATTTTTTGCAGTTTGTTTTGATTTAGTTTTAGACACTAAATCATTTTTTTTATAAATTCTGTAGGTTTTTATGTGGCTTGCTAAAATATATACAAAGCCACTCACAAACTTCCAGAATTATTGGAGTCATATTTAATATATATTAAATATAAATCCAAAGCAAATAGTTATTGGATTAATTCAAATGGCCAAAATAATTATCTCTGTGACTCCAAAAATATTGGTTTGAATTTTACCTCATACCAATATTTCTATGGAATAACAGGAACATTTTCTTGGACTCATTTGAGAAGATTTAAATGTTGGTTATTTTTAAAGGTTTCCTGAGGCTTTTTTTTTTGAAAATTCCTCAATTCAAATTTCATTTGAATTTAAACATGATGCACACATGGAAGCAAGCGTAGGTCAGGCCAGAACTAGGGATGTGACAGCTGACTTGTGTGTGGCATCATTAGCCGCCCTGTCGCCGCCGCGGGGTGGTCGGTCCGGCTGATCGGCCGTATTATTTTTCAGCGGGATGGGCTCTATGGCCTCATCGTCGAATTCGGGCAGCAGCTTGCGCTTTGGGTAGCTCTTTGTGTGGCGATCGTCGCCATATTTCTCTTCAGTGTCAAGCACTTTGTTCCATCTGTGGTTGAGCGCATCCTACGTGGCGTTAAGCCTTTGCTTCTGCTTCTTCAAGCTCTTCGCAGTGGCAATAAGCCTTCTATGGAGGTTCTCTCGTTCCAAGTGTTTTTCCAGGATGATGAGTGCATCGTCGTCCGGACTGTTCTCCTCTCCGGAGACAGGTTGATGAGTTTTACCCTCGGGATCGCTGTCATTGGACATCGGCTCCGGACTATGTTCAACGTCCCCTTGCTCATCCTGCTCCATCGCTGGGTCCATGGGGTCGTCGTTTCCTTTGGAGTCGACCGGGGTGTTATTCTTTCTTGCGCTGTTATTGTTGTTTTTGCTGTGGTGGGATTTAGAGCGGCGCTACGTCGTTGCTTTGGTTTCTGCTCGAGGGCATTATCCTCCGTTGCATCCTTCTGTTACTCGCCGTTGTTTTCTTTGGGTGTATCCACCATGTATATATCGTATGATGAGGTGGGCAGTGGTTCCTGTTCATCTCCAGGATCGTCGTCCATACCGTCGATGTCTTCGGAGTCAAAGTAAACCGTGTTGGTTAAGTCATCGACAGTGGCTATTAAGTGGGTGATGGGTGGGGAACGAATTCCTTCGTTGTTCGCTCCCCACTCAAGCCGGACATAGTTCGGCCAAGAGTCTCCTGATAGAGAGAGAGAGACCTTAATGAGTTTAGCACGTCGCCCAAGGGTGAGTGCTGAAAGATATCAGCGGAGGTAAACTCCATGATTGGTGCCAGATCAGATTTGATAGGCACGGACGCACGCTGTTCGGAACCTATGGTCAGAGGAGAGTCCGAGGGTCCGACGACCCAGATCTCTTTGGAGGTGAAGTCTGTGTTCGGCTCCAGCACCGAAGAATGTGCAGCCTCTGCGACGGGGTCCATCCACCCATCCTCGGATGGCGTGATCTGCTCCAGATTGAAGGCCGGGGCAACCGCAGGTGCGATATCCCGAACATCGTCCGATGGCAGATCTAAGTAATGCCCGTCGTGACTGTTCGGCGCTCCCGACATGGGCTCGAATCCGTCGAAGATCAAGTCTCCGCGGATGTCGGTGGTACAGATCAAGTTTCCAAACCTGACCTGATGGCTAGGGGCGTAGTTGTCGATCTGCTCAAGACAACAAAGCGTGTTGGCCCACAGTACGAAGCCGCCAAATACGAAGATCTGTCCGGGGAGAAAACCCTCACCCTGGACCGCATATCATTGCTGATGATTGAAGGAGCCATCAAGTCTTGTCGCGACAACACAGTGGAACTCTCAATGAAAGCACCAATGTCGGTGTCAAAACCGGCGGATCTCGGGTAGGGGGTCCCGAACTGTGCGTCTATGGCTAATGGTAACAGGAGGCGGGGGACATGATGTTTACCCAGGTTCGGGCCCTCTCGGTGGAGATAATACCCTACTTCCTGCTTGATTGATCTTGATGATATGAGTATTATAAGAGTTGATCTACCACAAGATCAAATAGGCTAAACACTAGAAGCTAGCCTATGGTATGATTGTTGTTATCCTACGGACTAAACCCTCCGGTTTATATAGACACCGGAGGGGGCTAGGGTTACACAGTGTCGGTTACAGAGAAGGAGATCTACACATCCGGATTGCCAAGCTTGCCTTCCAAGCCAAGGAGAGTCCCATCCGGACACGGGACCAAGTCTTCAATCTTGTATCTTCATAGTCCAACAATCCAGCTAAAGTATATAGTCCAGCTGTCCGAGGACCCCCTAATCCAGGACTCCCTCAGCTCACTTCGTCCTCGAAGAGCGGAAGGTAGTTAATGTCTTCCGAGTCTTCATTCATGGCTTGTTCATTGGGGCTGACTCGCCCATCCTCCCATTCCTCCTGTTCAGAAGTTGGATCAACGAGGTCTTCATTGTCTTCGACATCGTCCGGAGTATTGTTTTCTCCTGTGACGGTATTGCTATTTTTACCATGGCATGGCTTAGAGCGGCGCCGCTGACGCCGGCGCTTTGGCTGTATCTCAGGAGGTTTATTCTCAACTGGATTTTCATTTTCGCCATTGTTCTCTTTGGGTGTATCCACCATGTATATGTCGTATGAGGAGGTGGCTGTCTAGCGCCCTGTAGGCGGTGGTTCCTGCTCCTCTCCGGCATCCTCGTCCATATCGTCGATGTCTTCGGAGTCGTAATCAAGCATGTCCGTTAAGTCGTCGACAGTGGCTGTAAAGTGGGTGGTGGGTGGGAAACGAAGTTCTTCATCATACGCTTCCAATTCAAGCCGGACATAGTTCGTCCGAGAGTCCCCCGACAAGGAGAGGGATTTTAACGAGTTTAGCACATCGCCTAGAGGTGAGTGCTGGAAGATGTCCGTGGAGCTGAACTCCAAGATCAGCGCCCAATCAGGTTCGATGGACGTGGACGCACGCGGTCCGGAACCTATGGACGGAGACAACTCCGTGGTTCCGGTGACACAAGCCCAGCTCGATGTTGGGTCTGTGTGCGACTCGAACGCCGCTGGTTCTGCGGCTTCCGTGGCGGGGTTGAGCTTCCCGTCTTCGGTCGGCGCGGTCTGCTCCGGATCTAAGGCCAGAGCAGTTATGGGCGCTATCTCCTGAGGGCGGTCCGATGACAGATTTAGGCCATGTTCATCGTGGTGGTAGGGAACAGCCGTCATGGGCTCGAATCCGTCGAAGATCAAGTCTCCGAGGACATTGGCCACGTAATTTAGGCTTCCAAATCTGATCCGATGGCCAGGAGCGTAGCTATCGATCTGCTCTAGATGGCCAAGCGAGTTGGCCCGCAGTGCGAAGCCGCCGAATACGAAGATCTGTCCTGGGAGGAAGGTCTCCCCCTGGACTGCGTTGTCGTGGATGAATGATGGAGCCATCAAGCCTTTTGGTGACGACGAAGTGGAACTCTCAATGAAAGCACCAATGTCGGTGTCAAAACCGGCGGATCTCGGGTAGGGGGTCCCGAACTGTGCGTCTAAAGCTAATGGTAACGGGAGGCGGGGGACACGATGTTTACCCAGGTTCGGGCCCTCTCTATGGAGGTAATACCCCACTTCCTGCTTGACTGATCTTGATGAATATGAATATTACAAGAGTTGATCTATTACGAGATCGTAATGGCTAAACCCTAGAAGCCTAGCCTATGATTATGATTGTAGTTGCCTCTACGGGCTGGAGGGTTTATATAGACACTGGAGGGGGCTAGGGTTATACAAAGTCGGTTACAGAGAAAGGAATCTACATATCCGAATCGCCAAGCTTGTCATCCACACAAAGGAGAGTCCCATCCGGACACGTGAAGAAATCTTCGGTCTTGTGTCTTCATAGCCCAACAATCCGGCCCATGTTAATAGTCCGGCTGT